>NC_058524.1:459758528-460087278 GCF_904849725.1 Hordeum vulgare subsp. vulgare | reverse complement strand
TCTCCTTTTTCCTCTTCCTTGCTTTCATTTTCCTCTTTTTCTATTCTTGTCCCCTTCTTCGGGCTAAATTGGCTAAGAATGCCTTTTTGGAGCTAATTATGTCATTTCGAGGATAATTAGCTAAGTATAGGTCATTTTTTATTAAATAGGCCATTTTGGAGCTAACTAAGCTAGTTATGTCATTTAGGTGGAACCCTAGCTAACTATAGGAGAAGAGAAAGAGAAGAAGAAGTAAAAGAAGGAGGAGGAGAAGGAAGAGGAGAAGAAGAAGAAAAAGGAGGAGAAGGAGGAGGAGGAGAAGGAGAAGGAAGAGGAGAAGGAGAAGAAGGAGAAGAAGGAGAAGAAGAAGGAGAAGAAGGAGAAGGAGCGGGAGCTCCTTCTCCTTCTTCTTCTCCTTCTTCTTATCCTTTTGTCCCCTTCTTCTTCTCCTCCTCCCTCTCCTCCTTCTTCTTCTCCTTTTTCCTCTTCCTTGCTTTCATTTTCCTCTTTTTCTATTCTTGTCCCCTTCTTCGGGCTAAATTGGCTAAGAATGCCTTTTTGGAGCTAATTATGTCATTTCGAGGATAATTAGCTAAGTATAGGTCATTTTTTATTAAATAGGCCATTTAGGAGCTAACTAAGCTAATTATGTCATTTAGGTGGAACCCTAGCTAACTATAGGAGAAGAGAAAGAGAAGAAGAAGTAAAAGAAGGAGGAGGAGGAGGAAGAGGAGAAGAAGAAGAAAAAGGAGGAGGAGGAGGAGGAGGAGAAGGAGAAGTAAGAGGAGAAGGAGAAGAAGGAGAAGAAGGAGAAGAAGAAGGAGAAGAAGAAGGAGAAGGAGCGGGAGCTCCTTCTCCTTCTCCTTCTCCTTCTTCTTCTCCTTCTTCTTCTTATCCTTTTGTCCCCTTCTTCTTCTCCTCCTCCCTCTCCTCCTTCTTCTTCTCCTTTTTCCTCTTCCTTGCTTTCATTTTCCTCTTTTTCTATTCTTGTCCCCTTCTTCGGGCTAAATTGGCTAAGAATGCCTTTTTGGAGCTAATTATGTCATTTCGAGGATAATTAGCTAAGTATAGGTCATTTTTTATTAAATAGGCCATTTTGGAGCTAACTAAGCTAATTATGTCATTTAGGTGGAACCCTAGATAACTATAGGAGAAGAGAAAGAGAAGAAGAAGTAAAAGAAGGAGGAGGAGGAGGAAGAGGAGAAGAAGAAGAAAAAGGAGGAGAAGGAGGAGGAGGAGAAGGAGAAGGAAGAGGAGAAGGAGAAGAAGGAGAAGAAGGAGAAGAAGAAGGAGGAGAGGGAGGAGAAGGAGCGGGAGCTCCTTCTCCTTCTCCTTCTCCTTCTTCTTCTTCTTCTTATCCTTTTGTCCCCTTCTTCTTCACCTCCTCCCTCTCCTCCTTCTTCTTCTCCTTTTTCCTCTTCCTTGCTTTCATTTTCCTCTTTTTCTATTCTTGTCCCCTTCTTCGGGCTAAATTGGCTAAGAATGCCTTTTTGGAGCTAATTATGTCATTTCGAGGATAATTAGCTAAGTATAGGTCATTTTTTATTAAATAGGCCATTTAGGAGCTAACTAAGCTAATTATGTCATTTAGGTGGAACCCTAGCTAACTATAGGAGAAGAGAAAGAGAAGAAGAAGTAAAAGAAGGAGGAGGAGAAGGAAGAGGAGAAGAAGAAGAAAAAGGAGGAGGAGAAGGAGAAGGAAGAGGAGAAAAAGAGGAAGTCCCCTTCTTCTTCTTATCCTTTTGTCCCCTTCTTCTTCTCCTCCTCCCTCTCCTCCTTCTTGGAGCTAACTAAGCTAATTATGTCATTAGATGAAAGTCTAGCTATTTTGCAGCTAACTAAGCTAATTATGTCAGTAGATGGAAGTCTAGCTATTTTTTATTAAAACACTAGAAATAACATACCTAAGTTAGGGTGAAGCACGGTGGCTCTGGCTTGTTTCACCTGGAGAAGGCCGCCCTGGAGAAGGCTCGACTGTAGAAGGGTCGTGCGATGCGTTTCGGGACATATTCTGCACCAAACATCGTTTGCAATGTGTAGTTAGCATGAGGACACTCTTAAGATCACTCCACTGAAATGAAACTCACCGTCCCCGCCACGTTAATGACTGGCATCGGCGGAGGGACTTGGCCGTTCTTCTCGCACATAGACTGTACATTTGGTTTCGACAAGTCAAACTTTTTATTTATTAATGAAACGGACATTCAAATGCAAGATTTGAAATAACATGAAGAAGAAACTTACCACGAAGAGCTCGTATATGGCCCTGGTAGACGCTTCATTCCGTGCCCTCTCCGCCTCCACCAATGCAGTCGTCCTCTCCTCTAGCTCCCTAATTTCCTTATCCTTCTCCGCCATAGCCGCCTGCATTGCCGCTCTCTCTTTCTGAATAGCAGCCTGCAACACAACTCATTGTTAGCAATGTAATCATATTGGTTCCAACGGACAACATAATGCGGAAAGATAGTTGAGTCCATTAAACTAACCTCGATGGCGAGCTCGACTGGCCGTGGACGACGTGTTATCTCCGGACAAGAGCTCGTTTGGCGTGCCTTTATCTGCCGGAGAGTGCTAGGACAACGTATAAGGCCGTCTCCAATGGCGAGCGAGCCATGGGGCCTCCCGTTGCCAGCTATCATCACCAGCTCTGGATCAATAGGCCCCTCGCTCGGGTTAAAGTCCTCCCCTTTCCTCGCCTTCCCGTGATCTCTGTACTTCACGAGCTTGTCGTGGGAGGAGATGTTGGTGAAGTTTTCTGGATGCTCGAGGTCAGACTGAGAGAATGCCTTGACCTTCTTGTACGAGGCAGTATGGGCCATCGCATACAGGTCGTACATCTGTGGCGCCTCCGTCTTATTGTGACGCGCCTAAAAGAGAGAGAGCAGAAAATTGTATTGGTAAAGGGCTCAAGATAGCATTAAGAATGAATTGCATGAGGCATGAAGCAAACCACATACCCAGTTCTCGCCAAATTGGATTAAGTTGACGCTCCCTTGATGGTGTGGCACGCCAACCATTTTGCCACGCCTCTCCTTGGCGTTGTTGTGGCTGGTCTCCCACGTTTCGGAGCACCACTGGTCCACCAAGGCCTCCCAACAATCCATCTTATCCACACACCATCTCGGGGGCACCTAAGTTAATAAAGAGAAAATTGAGTGCGTAAGAACCAAATCAAGGAAACTAACTACAAAGCCTTAATAATATGTAATTACCTTCATGTAATGCTCCTTCTCCATCTTAGCATCACGGCACTTCGCCTTATCAATCCTAATACGCCGCGTGGCATAGTAGTCTCGAACAGCCTGCACCCGAGCCTCGTGCCGAAAGTTTTGAAGTAGGCGGCGACATTCGGTTTCGATAACCTTTGCCGCGTCGTCCTCGTATCCCTCCTCACACCTGTAGAAGGTCTGCAAACGAGACAACACCGATTAGTACAATAAATAGCTATGGTTAATTTATAATTGTGTGAAAGAGAAATTACCCAAAACTTTCGGATCACCATGTCCGCCCTCGTGTCACACAAAACACCGTCGATCTCCACCTCCGGCGGGGCCGGGGCACCCAAGTAGTGCTCCCAGGTCATCCCTACCTCTCGCTCCCGACCGGGCAACGTAACAAACCCTGGGAAGTTTTGACGGCAAAGAACACCGAGGACGCTGTTGGGCTTGCGGACACCCTTGGCAACAATCCAACCCCTACAGTATGACAAATTGAAGCCAAAACATTAGATATTTGAGAAAACGCGAAGGCAAAAGGTTAAATAAGAGTAAATTAACTTACTTGTCCCCATTTGGCCTAATCGACCACCTCTGGTCGGGGGTCGCTGGCACGAGCGGGAGCCCCGAACTACCACGCTGGTAGACGGTATCCCACTGGGTATCCCCCTCACCCAGCTCCTCGTCGCTACCAGCATGGCCAGTTGGCTCAGGCCAGGTATCCCACTGGGTCTCTTGGGACGTACCCTCATCCCTGCTGTGCTCCGCAGTCGTGTGGAAGGAAGCCTCTGGGACACGAGTCTCGTGGGTCAAAGGCTCGTCGACCTGAGGCTCGTCGACCCGAGGCTCGTGAACCGGAGACCGTGTAGCCTCCACCTCAGACGAATCCACCCTAGAAGTCCTCCTGTGCTCAGGTGAATCAGCTTGGGGTGGTGGCGGAGACCGTGTAGCCCTACCTCTCCCGCGGCCACGTGTACCTTTAGTACAACATAAATACCAACATGAGTAATAAAATACCAATATGCATACAACATGAGTACAACATAAATACCAACATGAATACAACGTGTACCTTTAGTGCCTCTCGGCTTCGCGGGTGGTCGACCTCCTCTCACGGGGGCCGCTCCTTGCATAGTAGAGAGCAACACTCTCCGAAGAGGCGAGGCAGGAATGGAAGTACCCATCCCATCACCCGCCGACGAAGAAGCAGCCGCGGCATGCTTTCGACCCTTTCCCACCATCTTTCAACACCTGTCATGACAAAGAGTAAATGAAATTAGTACAACATAAATACCAACATGACTAATAAAAATTGAATACCTAACATGAACTTA
This sequence comes from Hordeum vulgare subsp. vulgare, assembly GCF_904849725.1. Lineage (NCBI taxonomy): Eukaryota > Viridiplantae > Streptophyta > Magnoliopsida > Poales > Poaceae > Hordeum > Hordeum vulgare. The sequence goes on along the minus strand of NC_058524.1, from coordinate 460,082,750 downwards.
AAATTTATATATAGTATAATAGTTGAATACCTGACATGAACTAATAACAATCGTCCTCGTCTATATATGCTTCGGGGTCAATAAATGCATCATGATCATCACTATCATCAATAAATGCATCATCATCATCACTATCTAGAAGAACATGTGGAAGGCCACCATTATGTAATCGGTCAAGAAGTGACAGGTCATCCGCAGCAGTAACCTCTTCTTCTTCCAGCTCTTCCTGTTCGGGCTCAGGGGTTAAGACGGATTCACTGTCGCTGTCTACTTCAATGTTCTGGGGTGAAGTAGAGCGGTTCTTGAAACGTTTCTTGGACATACGTGTTTCTTGGAAGAATTCTCCTTCATATGTGTCTGGGTTAATGTGAGGTTCGTAATCCTCTTCATTGAGGGTAGGTGGTCTAAAATGTGGTGGCACTTCATAAACGACATCCCAACCTTTGAGATTTGGATCAGTTTGGCAGGCCCACGGTAGATAGAAAACTTGTGTCGCCTGTTGAGCCGTAATATAGACATCGGGAACATCTAAGTGGGTGTTTTGGTTGATTTCGACTAGTCCTATATGTTCATGAGTCCTTCTAGTCTCCCTCGGCTCAAACCAATAACATTTGAATACTACGACGGTCGGTGGGTTTTCACAATAGAATAGAAGTTCATAAATTGCTTCAACCCTTCCATAATACTCGGTGTCTCCTTCGCCGATAGTAGAGACAGAACAATTTGTAGTCTTTAGGTCGGGCATAGATAGCTCTTTGCCAAAGGTACGAAAGTGATACCCGTTGATGTTGTATTTGTCAAATGAACGGACCTTATAGTCAAAACCATTAGCGACTTGTCTCAACTTGGCGTCCATAGACTCTGCATCAGCCTACAAGTTTAATACGAAAGAACGGATGCATTAGCCGCAAATTAGACCAATAAGTCAAATGGGCCCTTAATGGTAATTAATTACCCTTTGTTTGAACCAAGAGATGAAACCAGGATAGTCGCCTCCATGCTTTGCGAGAAGCTCATACTCTTCGACGGAATCCTTTTCGATGACCGCTCCATCCGAGAATTCGGCGACGTATCGACTATATCAAATATCCGGGAATAAGAGTGGTTCAAAGCAATTAGAAGTTGCGGAACAATAAATTACCGAGAACTTACTCGATGTACGGCCGCACTTCTGTTAGGTTGGTGAAGATATACAATGAAATGGTCCGCCATTCTTCGACATCCAACGATTTCCCTTTCGAAGCACCGGATGGTGCGAGCTTACCTTTGAATAGGCTGAGGTTGGATCGAACTTTTTCTCGATCGCCATCATTGTACCGAGGCTTCGGGTTATGCAAATGATAATTTTTAGCTTCGTAGTGTGCTGTCACGAAGTTTGCCGCCTCCTCAGTAATGAATGCCTCGGCCATCGATGCTTCAATTCTACGTTTATTTTTACACTTAGCTCGAAGCGTCTTCTGCATCCTCTTAGTTGAGTAGCACCATCGATTTTGAACGGGCCCCCCCATTCTTGCCTCGGTCGGGAGATGCAAAATCAAATGTTGCATTGGATTAAAGAAGCCCGATGGAAAGATCTTTTCTAATTTGCAGACCAACTCCGGCGCCAACTCTTCCATTTCATCTAGCACGCCAGGCGATAGTTCTTTCGCACAAAGAGAACGGAAGAAATAGCTCAGCTCTGCCAGTACTAGCCATTCATCCTCAGGGATAAAGCCATGCAACATCACCGGCATTACCCGCTCAATCCATATGTGCCAATCATGACTCTTGAGCCCAAATATTTTCAATTTCTCAAGACTCGCTCCCCTCTTTAGATTCGCAGCATACCCATCGGGGAACATCAACCGCATTTTCACCCACAATAGCATTTCCCTCATAGCTGGCCTTTCAAGATTGAACCATGCCTTTGGCTTCGCTATGCTTTGCTTTCCTTTCCGTTGTCGCAAGTTTTGCAACGTTCTATCACATAGAGCCTCCAGGTCGATTCTAGCCTTAGGATTATCTTTTGACTTCCCCTCTATGCCGAACAATGTACCAAAAATGGCCTCAGCAATATTCTTTTCAGTGTGCATCACGTCAATGTTGTGTGGGCAAAGGAGGTCTTTGAAGTAAGGGAGATCCCATAAGCATGACTTGTGAGTCCAGGCGTGTTCCGTATTATACCCTTTGAAGTATCCTGGACGCAAAGGATCGGGCTCGAGAGCGTTTAACTGATCAAGGGTCTGTTGGCCTGTCAACGCAGCTGGTGCAGTGTTTTTGACAACTCTACCTTTGATGAAATTCTTCTTGTCTTTTCTGAACTTATGGTCAGGATCCAGGAATTGTCTATGCATGTCGAAGCAAGAATACTTGCGACCAGCCTGCAGCCAACGGAACTGAAGAGCTGCCTTGCATGTGGTGCACGGGAACCTTCCATGCACACACCAGCCAGCGAATAGCGCAAACGCCGGATAATCATGCGTCGAGTACATGTACCACACATGCATTTTGAAATTTGTTTTGGTAGCCGCGTCGTAGGTCTTGATCCCATTATCCCAGGCTTCTTGCAACTCATCCTTAAGCGGCTGCATGTACACATTCATATTCTTCCCCCGATAGTTGGGCCCTGGAATTATCAACGTCAGGAAAATGTTCTTTCTTTTCATAATCTCTCCGGGTGGCAAATTTAGTGGAATGACAAATACAGGCCAACAACTGTATTGTGCTGCCGTCATACCATACACATTGAACCCATCCGTGCTGATGGCAACTCTAGGTTGCCTTGGATCTTCTGATTTATCCTTATGTAATGCATCGAAGTGCCTCCATGCAAAACCATCTGAAGTGTGTACCAGCATCTTGTTCCCATCCGCATCTAGTTCGGTTCTTTTGCCCAATTTGTGCCATGTCATCTGTCTGGCCGTCTCTTCGACCATGAAAAGACGTTGAAGTCTTGGTACGATTGGCAGATATCGAAGAACACTAATGGGGATTTTGGTCTGATTCTTCTCACCCATGCCGTTGTCTACCACAATATACCTGGAAGAATTGCAAATGGGGCAATAGTTCAAGGCCGCATACTCAAGCCTAAATAAGGCACATCCATTCTCACATGCATGTATCTTCTCATAGGGCATCTTTAGTACACGGAGGATTTTCTCTGACTGGTACAGGTTTGCAGGCAGTACATGGCCTTTGGGTAGAAAGCGTCCAAATATCGTCATCATCGCGTCGTAGCATTCTCTGCCTAGGTTGAATTGAGCCTTCAGAGCCATTACTTGCGCGATGGCATCCAGCTGACAAAGCTCAGTCTGCTCGTGGAGAGGACATTTTGAAGACTCCAGCATTTCATAGAAGGCCTTTGCAGATTCCTCCATCTCATCGTCCGAATCTCGAGCATCATCAAAGTCTTGCACCATGTCTTCAATCCCGGTACCATGCTCATCGGTGCGACGACGAATCACCTCAGCTCTGGCACGTTGGTCAGACTCACCATGAAAAGTCCACACCGTATAATTAGGCGTAAAACCCCACTTCTGCAAGTGTTTACCCATTTCAAACTCTGTCTGCTTTTTCCAGTTGTCGCAGTTGGGACAGGGGCACCATGTTTTTTGCTGGCCATTTGCAAATGCGGCTCTCACAAACCCCCTGGTTTTTGTTAACCATTCATGGGTCATGTCTTTCTGACTAGGGTGACCAGTGTACATCCAAGCACGATCACTCATGTTGCCTAGCTACCTATGGGGGCACAAGAAATAAATACATAATTCATAATCTATATTCATACGCTAATCAAGTTTGTCAGTTTTATTACGTCCATGCAACCTACACGCTAATAGGTAAAGATAGGTCCTAATCCCACCCGAGTATGTGTAGACTGGGTTCGTTTTCCCATGCTCTGCTCCAGATGCGACGCACAATTTCGGCAGCACCTCCCCGCTATTCTCCTGATACACGTCTCGGCAATAAGCAGAGAGGACGTGTACCCGGAGAACAACAGGGGAGGCACTGACGAAATTCCGCATCGGATCCGGAGCACAGCATACGGGAAAAAAAACCCAATCTACACATACTCGGGCTGTCCATGGATAATGTTGGACAATTCGAAAGGATGGCGGTTATAAATATGCAAAGAAATGCATATTTATAGATGTCGCCCTTTCGAACGGGAGACGCATACTGGTCACGCATACTCATGATTGAAGAAACCTATAGCTAGCAAGTTTCATCGGCACGAAGACCGGGACAGAGCAAATTAAGGGGGTAGGAGGAGAAGTCATTTGTGCTCACCAACAAACGTCCAACGCACGTGGAGGTCGTCGAACAACTGCACATTGAAATTCACCCGATCAACACAAATACGATGTTTTTATAATTAACATGATCGGAAAATATGTGACCTAACTCATAATTTTCAAAACTATGACCCCGTGGGCCTCTGGAAGGCCGAAAAGCACCTTCTCGTTCAAAAGAAGGCAGAAGAGGTGTCGGGGGTCGGGGCTTAGTGGCGTCGGGAGTCTGTGCCGTCGAGGGTCGGTGGCATCGGTGGTCGGGGGGTTAGTGGCGTCGGTTGTGGGGGGTCAGTGGCGTCGGGGGTCCAGGGTTAGTGGCGTCGGGGGTCCAGGGTCAGTGACGTCGGGTGTCAGTGGCGTCGGGGGTCGGGGGTTGGTGGCGTCGAGCGTCGGGGGTCGGGAGTCGTGGGCCGAGGGGCTGGGTCGGGGGCAGTGGCGTCGGGGGTCGAGGGTTAGTGGCGTCGGGGGTCAGTGGCGTCGGGGGTCGGGGGTCGGGGGTCAGTGGCGTCGGAGGTCGATGGTCGGGGGTCAGTGGCGTCGGGCGTCAGGGGTCGGGGGTCGAGGGTCAGTTTCGGGGTGCCGGGGTTCCCTTTTCCTCTTCTTTCTTCTTCTCCTCTCTCCTCTTTTTCTTCTTCTTCTTCTTCTTCTTCTTCTTCTTTTTTCTCCTCCTACTCCCCCTCCTCTTTTTCTCCTTCTATTCTTTTTCTTCTTCTTCTTCTTCTTCTTCTTCTTTTTCTTCTTCTTCTTCTTTCTCCTCCTCTTTCTCCTCCTCCTCCTCTCCTCTTCTTCTTCTTCTTCTTCTTCTTCTTCTTTTTTCTCCTCCTCCTCCTCCTCCTCTTCTTCTTCTTCTTCTTCTTCTTCTTCTCCTGCTTTTTTTCCTTCTGCTTTTTTTCTTCTAACCTAACTAACTAACCTAATTAGCCTAATAACCTAACCAAATAAACTAACTAAATTACCCTATATATAATAAAAAAACTAACCTAATAAACTAACTAAAGTAATTAACTTTTTTAAAAAGAAAAACAAAAAAAACTCACCGGCAGGGGGCGGCGGCAGGGGGCGCCGGCGGCACGGGGGCGCGCGGCTGGGGGCTCGCCGCAGGGGGCGTCGGCGGCAGGGGGCGGCGGCGGCAGGGGGCGGCGGCAGGGGGCGGCGCGCGGCAGGGGGCGGCGGCGGCAGGGGGCGGCGCGCGGCTGGGGGCGGCGGCAGGGGGCGGCGCGTGGCAGGGGGCGGCGCGCGGCAGGGGGCGGCGGCGGAAGGGGGCGGGGGTGGGTCGCCGCGGGAAGGGGGTCGCCGGGGGGGTGGGCTCGCCGGGGGGGTAGGCTCGCCGTGGGGAGGGGATCTCGCCGGCAGGGGTGAGAGTGGTCGGGGTGAGAGAGAGAGACAGTGAGCGAGGTGGGGGGTAACGGCCGTTATAGGGAGGCCCCTTTGCCGTCCGCCCCCCGACGGCAAAGGGACGTAAGGCAGACGGCAAAGGGACGTACGGCTGACGGCAAAGGCCCGCGGACGGCAAAGGCCCCGGATTTCGGACACGGCAGGCATGGGGCCCACGCGTCCCCTTTGCCGTCTGCCCTGGGGCTCTTTGCCGTCCGCTGGCAGACGGCAAAGGACCCACACATGGCAAATAGTATTTTTGCCATGTGTCAGTTCTTTGCCGTCTGTATTGTGTCAACTGATGGCAAAGAGGTTCTTTGCCGTCAGCCAGCAGACGGTAAAGAACTGGCTGACGGCAAATTTCTGGATTCCAGTAGTGCGCCAATGATTGCAGATCAGCATTTTTCTAGCGCCGTTGCCGGGGAGGTATTGCTATATTCTCTGAGTTACTTGGGATTTATATCTGCTGATCACTATGAAGAATCTGAAGGATCCGAAGACCAAAGTCTTGCCCTCAACTACGAGGGGAGGTAAGGAATTGCCATCTAGCTCTGCATTTGATTCACCTTCCGTTATGAGTAACTTTGCGACATCACCTCCTGCTAGAAATCTTGATATGTCGCCTGTGCTTGATGATGCTTGTGATACTACTTCCAGAGATGCTATGCTTGATACTATGCCTGATGATACTATGCTTGATACTATGCCTGATACTGCTAAAGATGCTATGCTTGATACTATGCCTGATACTGCTATGCTTGATACTATGCCTGATACTGCTAGAGATGTTATGCTTGATACTCCTATGCCTGATACTGCTAGAGATGCTATTTTGCCTGATGATGCTATGCTTGATACTGCTGGAGAAACTCCTTTGACAGATGTTCCACTAGGAGTGTTCCTTGATGCTCATATTGCTAGAGTTACTGCCAATGCTCGTGATGCTTCTGAAACTACCGATACTATTTAGATAGAACCTGCTTTTGCTCATGTTAGATCTAGGTCTCCTAGATATGAATTTCCTGATATACCTGAGGGTTACGTTATGGAGGGAGAGATAGCTGAGGATTTTCTTGCGTGTAAGGATGCCTATGACGCTGAGAAATTACTTCTCAAGTGGAAGGAAAAATCTCGGGAAGCTAGGATGAAAAATGACCCGAAGTTTGCCACTTCACCTATCTTTATCATCGATAAGGATTATGAATTATCTGTCGACCCTGAGATAATCTCTTTAGTCAAATCTGATCCTTTTAACGGTTATGACTCTGAGATGGTCATAGCCCATCTTGCCAAACTATCCGAAATAGCCAACCTTTTCACTAATGAGGAGAAGATCCGCCACTACTATATCCTTAAGCTGTTTCCTTTCTCTCTAAAGGATGACGCTAAAGTCTGGTTCACCTCTCTTGCTCCTGGATGTGTGCGTAGTCCCCAGGAGATGGTCTATTACTTCTGTGAGAAATATTTCCCTGCCCATAAGAAACAAGCTGCCTTGCAGGAAATATACAACTTTGCTCAACTCCAAGAAGAGAGTCTTCCACAATCTTGGGGGAGGCTCATCCAGCTACATAATGCTTTGCCTGATCACCCTCTTAAGAAGAAAAAGATACTTGATATCTTCTATAACAGACTTACCATGCCTCTAGAGACCACCTAGATAGTTGTGCCGGTTGTGTTTTTAGGGAACGCACTGTAGAACAAGGTGAGACCGTGCTGAATAACCTCTTGATCAATGATAATGCTTGGACTATTCCCGAACCACCTCCTAAGCCAACTCCTAAGAAAAGAGGTATTCTATTCCTCGGTCCCGAAGATATGCAAGAAGCCAAGAAATCTATGCAAGAGAAAGGCATTAGATCTGAAGATGTCAAAAATCTACCACCTATCGAAGAGATCCATGGTCTCGATAACCCGATACAGGTAGTAGAAGTGAATTCTCTGTGTAGGTTTGATGAGAGTGATATTCCTTTTGATAAACCTGCTAGCCTATGCTTTGATGAATTTGACAACTTTGTTGCCAAACAACAGAGTTTCAATGATTATGTTAGCAGACATTTGGAACAAAGTACTCGTATGCTTATCCATTTAAGTGCTTGTGTAGACAGAAATGTCAATGACCTGAAGCTTCTAAGTAAACATGCATCTATGACTACTACTCAGGTAGAACAAGTACTTAAAGCTCAGAATGACTTGCTCAATTAATTAAATGACAACTCTGTCAGAGTCATTACTAGAGGAGGCAAAATGACTCAGGAACCTTTGTATCCTGAAGGTCATCCTAAGAGAATTGATCAAGATTCTCAAGGAATCAATGCTGATACACCTAGTCATCCTAAGGAGAAGAAGAAGGGTGATAGAAACATGCACGACAGTTCACCAAATATTGTCACTCCTGAAGAACCTAATGATATTTATGCGTCTGATGCAGAAACACAATCTGGTGATGAACATGAACCTGGTGACAATATGGACAGTGATGTTCATAATAATGCTCAACCTAGCCATGATGAGGATGTGGAGATTGAACCTACGGTTAATCCTGATAATCCACAACCTAAGAGATACGACAAGAATGACTTCACTCCTAGGAAGCATGGTAAAGAAAGAGAGCCATGGGTTCAGAGACCTATGCCCTTTCCTCCTAAGCCATCCAAGAAAAAGGATGGTGAGGATTTTGAGCGCTTCGTTGAGATGATAAGACCCGTCTTTCTGCAGATGCGGTTAACTTATATGCTCAAGATGTCTCCGTATGCTAAGTACATTAAATATATCATGACTAATAAACGGAAGATACCAGATCTTGAGATCTCCACCATGCTTGCCAATTACACTTTCGAAGGTGGAACTCCTAAGAAACTTGGTGATCCCGGAGTGCCCACTATACCTTGCTCCATTAAAGGAAACTACGTAAGAACTGCCTTATGTGACCTTGGAGCCGGTGTTAGAGTTATGCCGCTTTCTCTTTATCGTAGACTTGAATGGGATAAGCTGATACCCACTGAAATTTCTCTGCAAATGGCCGGCATATCAACTACTTTCCTTATCGGCATTTGCGAAGATGTGCTTGTTGTGGTTGCTAACACCACTATCTTAACAGACTTTGTTATCTTGGATATTCCCGAGGACGATGCCATGGCTATCATCCTCGGAAAACCCTTTTTAAACACTGCAGGGGCTGTTATAGATTGCAACAAAGGCAATGTCACTTTCCACGTCAACGGTAACGAGCACACAGTGCACTTTCCGTAGAAACAATATCCAGTACATTGCATCAATGCTATCGAAAAGACTTCATCGATTCTCATTGGGAGCTTTGAATGCCCTATTCCTCGTGTCAAGATGAAGTATGATTTGCTTGTTGGGGAGATTCTTATCCCCATTGAGGTGACTTAGTGGCTATTCGAAAATTCTCCGTTCTCTCTTGCGATTCGAGAAGGTTTTGTCATAAGGACTTGATCAATCCCATTGACGGATTTCTTTCGATGACCATGAGACGGATGAATCAAAGAGTCACATACCTCTCTTTTGAGTTTTCCTTTTCTGTTGCTTAGAAGAAAAATGATGGAATTAGTTTAGCTTTTCCTGTTTTCTGTTTTAGCCTCCTGGAGAAAAATACCTCGAAAAAAAAAGTTCTCCGATGGTCCTAAAAATTTAGTATGTTTTTTTCTGGAATTTTTGAAAATTTGTGGGCCTGAGAGCTGGCCTGGGAGCCTGACCAGTGGGCCACAAGCCCCCCCCCCACCACCACCTACCCCCCTGGTGGCGGGGTGCAAGCTTGTGGGGCCCACAGGCACCCCCTCCGCTCATTCTAGCTCTCAGCCTCTTCTTCCTCCTCCAGGAAAAATTGTTTCGCAGGTCAAACCCGTGTTCTTGCTCATTTGGCTGTGATTTTCGATCTCCTTGCTCAAAGCACCATTCTCCAAACTGTTTTGGGGAAATTACTCCTTGGTAAGTGACTCCTCCATTGGTCCAATTAGTTTTTGCTCTAGTGCTTTATCCTTCGCGTATTCTTGCTACCTTGGTAACCCTGTTCTTGAGCTATAAATGTTAATTTTAGCCGGTCTCAAGTAGTTTTAGCGCGTGATACGGTCTCTAGGCACTAGTAGGAGTAGTTGCTACAAGGTGTGGTGGGTCTTTATTCACTTCTCTCTTGAACTTCCAAATTTTCAGCATAAGGAAATTATGTTCAGGAGGAAGTTTCATGGTGGTTCCTCAAGTAAGAAGGGTCCTCGTCTCTCCTTTCGGGAGCCCGAACCTTTTCAACTAAGGGATGCACCGGTGCAACCATGTGAATGCCCTTCCGATGAGTTCATGATCGAAGCAGGCTTCAAGGATGAGTTTGATGCACTTGTCCACAATGCCGGATTAGAAGAATTCCTCTCAGATAAATGTGAACAGTATGCTATGCTCACTGCCTCTTTCCTGCGTAGATTTAAATTTTTAGCTGGCCGTGAATCATCCATACTGTTTGACATGTACGATAAATCCTATACCGAGTATCTGGAGGATTTTAATAGGATATGCAAGATACCCGATTGGGGTAGTGTTAATGATCCTCCTAAGTCTTCGGTTAGAGACTTTGTCTCAAGTATAACTGTGGGAGAAACCATAGATATCACACAAGCCACCATAGAAAGCATCCATTTCCATGCCTTGCACTACCTTGCCCTCTTCATAGGTAGGTGCATTAACGGCAAGGGTGCACATTGTCACCTATGCGCTTCCGACCTTAGTATCCTTAAGAGCGCAGTAACAGGTGACAGGAGCTTCAATATGGGAGCTATAATAGCAAGGAGGCTGAATAAAAATGCCAGTGAGGGGGATTTCTTTGGTGGAGTTTATGCTACACGCTTAGCAAATTTTCTTGGGGTATCCATCCGTCTAGAAGACCCTCCTCTCCGTACAGCCTACCTTGATTGTGTCGCTCTAACATGCTACCAGTTCCTTGAGAGAGATCATGGATCCCTCCTATACTGCTTGATATTTAACCGGCAGCGTGTTTTCCATATTACCCTTCCTGCTCCTGCTTTCTTTGACTTTCAGGTAAAACGAAGATACTACATAACCATAGGAGAGGCAGAGGAGTATGAGAGGGAGGCGACGGCTACTGGACTTCGTGAGGAAGCTATTCAGGCAGTGGCTGCAGCACTCCCGTATAACACCCATTATGACATTGGGTTTCGCCAGGATCATCCATGGGAGTAGACCAAGCTAGGCCAAAAGGCTAAGCTTGGGGGAGTACGTGTTCTCACCAACTTTACATTCATGCTTATGCTTTCACCTTGTTAGCCGGTGTTTACACTTTGCCACTGTATTATCCATGCTAGTTTCTTTTCGTTTTCTTGTTTTCTTGTTTTCTGTCCTTTTGAGAAAACCCAAAAAGATTTTTCTTTCTTCTTTTGCTTGTTGAGAGTTTTCTCGTGTAAATAGTTTTCTTTTTCTTTGTGTCAAGGTACAAGATATTGGTTACAATGCTTAGTGGTTCTTGCATTCTTACCTGTTTAGCTTTCAAAGAGCCATATTATTTTGTCTTCTCCTTTGTGTTTGCCTGCAGATTCAGCTCAGTCCAATGCACGAGCACGCTTATTATTGTTCACATCGTTCGATCGTGCAAATGAAAGGCAACAATGATGATATATGATGAACTAACTGAGACTGAAAAGCTGGTATGAACTCTATCTATTTTGTTTTTGTAAATATGACTAGCTTGTCGTCCCAGATTTAGCTTTGTTGTGAGAGAACCATGTTTGCAATGACAACTTAGAGATCATAGTTTCTAATGCCATTCTTATTTAGCTGAGAGCTTATAATGGTTTGTCTTGAATGCCAACATAGATTTTGAGATGACTATGATGTAGTATGATAGGATGGTATTCTCCTTTGAATGTTTCAAGTGGCTTGACTTGGCGCATGTTCATGCATGTAGTTGAAACAAAATCAACATAGCCTCTATGATGTTCATATTCATGGTGATTTATATCCTGTTCATGCTTGCATTAAATGTTAGTCAAACTCATTGCATCTTGATGACTGTTTTCGCTCTCTAGTTAGTCGCTTCCCAGTCTTTTGCTAGCCTTCACTTGTACTAAGCGGGAATACTGCTTGTGCATCCACTTCCATAAACACAAAAGTTTTTCCATGAGAGTCCACCATACCTACCTATTTGCGGTATCTACCTGCCGTTCTAAGTAAATTTGCATGTGCCATTCTCTAAACCTTCAAGAAATAATCTGTTTTGCATGCCCGAACCGCTCATGTGGTGACAGAGGGCTATTGGTATCTTCCATGCTAGGAGTGTTATCCTCGACATGTTTTTATTCACAGTCATTCACGAGAAAGGGGTCGGTATTTGGGATGCCCAGTTCCACGCTTAAATCGAAAACATAATTTTAATACAAGACTCCCCCCGGATTGATGTTAGTATGGACGGTACCCGAGGATTCGGCTAACCGTGGAGTGTGATCGATTGGTGGTGGGGGAGTTAAAACTTTACTTCTCTGTTTGGGAACCGCCTATAGCATGAGTAGCATTGAAGATATTGAGAACTCTTGGTCATTGCGTTGACAATGAAAACATGCCACCCAAAATTATTATCTCTGTTTTCAAAAGCTTGAGCTCTGGCACCTCTGCAAATCAATGCTTCCCTCTGCGAAGGGCCTGTCTATTTATTTTCCTATGGAGTCATCCTCCTCTTATATAAGCACCAATTAGAGAGCACCTCTGTCATTTTTATGCTTTGCTTTTGATTGATAATGAGTATGACTATGATTGGATCTTTGTTGCTATGAATTACAATGTTTAGTCAGCCCTTGATCTTTGAAAGTGCTCGGCATTTATGTTTTGCGGTCTCAGAAAGAGCTAGCGAGATACCACCTATTCATATTGCTTCATGCTTGTTTTGATTGAAGTGTTGGTATTTGAAACTCATTATTATTTGCTCGTTAGCTGATTATGCCATTGATATTAGTTTATCGTGAGACCTTTGTGTCATTTGCTTATGTGGTTAACTTGTGATCTTGCTGAAATTCTGGTTATGAGTTAGACATAGTTGCAACAACAAGATCAAACAGAGTTTGTTAACGTTTTTCTTTCTCTCTCATTTTGTCAACTGAGTTGCTTAAGGACAAGCAAGGTTTTAAGCTTGGGGGATTTGAAACGTCTCCATCGTATCTACTTTTCCAAACTCTTTTGCCCTTGTTTTGGACTCTAATTTGCATGATTTGAATGGAACTAACCTGGACTGACGCTGTTTTCAGCAGAATTGCCTTAGTGTTATTTTTTTTGCAGAAATCAAAGTTCTCCAAACGTCCTGAAAATTTACGGGGAGCAGTTTTGGAAATATCAAAAATATCTGCGCCAAGTTCCACCTCAGGGGGTGGGCCAGTGGGCCACAAGCCCCTGCGCCGCCACAACCCCCCTGGTGGCGGTGGGCAGGCTTATGGGTCCCACGGGCACTTGCCGCCCCCAACTCCAGCTCTATAAGTTGCCTTTCGTCCCAGAAAAAATAAAAAGAGAAGTTTTCGTCGCGTTTTCGATACGGAGGCGCCGCCACCACCTGTTCTTCATCTGGAGGGCAGATCTGGAGTCCGTCTTGGGCTCCGAGGAGGGGATATCGTCGCCATCGTCATCATCAACCTTCTTCCCTCTCCAATTGCATGAAGCTCTTCGTCGTTCGTGAGTTATCTATTCATAGGCTCGCTGGGCGATGATGAGTAGGATGAGATCTATCATGTAATCGAGTTAGTTTTGATGGGGATTGATCCCTAGTATCCACTATGTTCTGAGATTTGATGTTGCTACTACTTTGCCATGCTTAATGCTTGTCACTAGGGCCCGAGTGCCATGATTTCAGATCTGAAATTATTATGTTCTCACTAATATATGTGTGTTTTAGATCCGATCTTGCAAGTTGTAGTTACCTACTATGTGTTATGATCCGGCAACCCCGGAGTGACAATAACCGAAACCACTCCTGGTGATGACCATAGTTTGAGGAGTTCATGTGTTCACCAAGTGCTAATGCGTTGGTCCGGTTCTTTATTAAAAGGAGAACCTTAATATCCCGTAGTTTCCTTTTGGACCCCGCTGCCGGGGGAGGGATGGACAATAGATTTCATGCAAGTTCTTTTCCCTAAGCACGTATGACGACACATGGAATGTATGCCTACATCACATTGACGAACGGGAGCTAGCCACATATCTCTCTATGTTATATCTGTTGCATGATGAATATCATCCAAACAAATCACCGACCCATTGCCTACGAGTTTGTCCTACTGTTGCTACTGCTGTTACTTGTCTTGCTCTGCTGCTGCTACTGCTGTTACTTGTTTTGCTCTGATGCTACTTTTGCTATTATTGTCGCTTGCTACTATTGCTACTTGCTACTGCTGTCACTACTGATGTTCCTTGCCACAGCTATTGCTCGTTACACTGCCGTTACTCGCTACTTTGCTGTTACTACTGTGCTTGCAGATACTAATCTTTCAGCTGTGGTTGAATCCTACAAATTCAGCTGCTAATACTTGAGAGTATTCTCTCACCTCCCGTCGCGCGAATCAATAAATTTGGTTCGAATACTCTACCCTCGAAAACTGATGCGAACCCACGCGCTGGTGAGCCATCAACAACATTCTTCTAGTTTCATTACTGGGGAGTGCTTTCAGCATTCTTCTGGTGCCGTTGCAGGAGAAGGTTTGTTGTCATAAGCATTCGTCTAGCTAACGCCAGAGATTGCAGATCATTCACCCACCACATTATTTTTCTTTATGAGAGAAGTCTCTAGTGAAACCTATGGCCCCGGGGTCTATTTTCCATATTATATTTTCAGAGCTATAAACCAAAAATACAAAAAATACTTTGCTGCAATTTATTTACTTTTGTTTCCACAATCTTTTATATCTATCTCTATCAGATCTCATCCTTGCAAATAACTCTGAAGGGATTGACAACCCCTTTATAGCGTTGGGTGCAAGTGTTTGATTATTTGTGCAGGTACTACTATTGGGGCCTTGCTCGTTCCTCTTACTGGATTGATACCTTGGTTCTCAAGAAACTGTGGGAAATACTTATCTACGTCGCTGCATCACCCTTTTCTCTTCAAGGGAAAGCCAATGCAGGCTCAAGAGGTAGCAAATTCCGACAAGCATATGTTCCTCCCTCATAATAATTTTTATTCGAATCGTGAAGTAATTCAACAATATAACTATCACATACAACATTCTTTTCATGATGCACAAGCATAGTCAATTTATCACTCTCCACACAAGAAAACTTATTCTCATTCATAATAGTGGGAGAAAACTCAACAAAATAGCTATCATGTGATACTTGATTGGCATAATCCAAAAGAAAATTAAAATCATGATGAAAAGTTTCATGATTATTATTACTCTTCATAGCATACATGTCGTCACAATAATCATCATAGATAGCAACTTTGTTCTCATAATAGTCAACTAAATCCTCTTTCAAAATTGTGGATTCATCACTAAATAAAGTCATTACCTCTCCAAATCCACTTTTATCAATATTGTGAAAAGATTGAACACCCTCCAAAATAGTGGGATCATTACCTAGAGTTCACACTCTTCCAAACCCACTTTCATCCATATAATCATCATAAATAGGAGGCATGCTATCATCATAATAAATATGATCATCACAAGTAGGGGGACTAAAAATATCATCATCAAACATAGCATCAACAAGCTTGGGACAAACATTAATTGCATTAAATAAATTCTCAAACATGTCATTCTCATCAAACATATGTCCCCAAGCTTGTAGCTTCGCATATCATAAGCGTAATCACTCTCACCATTAATAGTATGAATTGCACCAATAGTATAACAATCATTATCATCATTATTTACCAAGTTGGTGCCAAAAAGATTTTCAAGATTATAATAATTATCATTACCTTCCCAATCATAGTCATCAAAACAGGCAATAGGTATAACAAAATCATCATCAAGTGTATCATCTTCCACAATTATTTTTGATTCATCCTTGTGAGGCACAACAATAATAGGAGCAACATCATTTGGGAGAGATACCCTTTTACCTCTACTCTTTCTTCTTCACCACATCATGTGTGGGTTTAATTAATTTTTTCGAGCTTCTAATTGATGATATTGGTTGAATAGGGAGCTCCTCCTCGTCAAAGTTCAGAAGTAATAGGACAACGAGAACATAATTTTGTAGCAAATTGATCTATCACTTTGAGAAAAAAATTGGTTCTCTCATCTTTATGCTTCTTCAAAATCTATCCTCCATATAAGGCATGTATTCACAAACTTTATGCACTCCACAAAAATTGACATGCTTATAAGATATTCTGGATATTCTGGTGCAATCATCATTAGTATTTTGGATATTCATTGAATTCATACTAACAACATTGCAATCATGCTCATAATTCAAGGAATTCTCATCAAGTATTTTCATAATTTGTTCCTCTAGCAATTGAGCACAATTGTCTGAATCCTTGTTGTCACGAAAGACATTATAAAGACGAAATAAATGATGCAACCTAAACTCCATTTTTTGTAGTTTTATTTTATAAACCAAACTAGTGAAAAACAAGAAACTAAAAGATTTGATTGCAAGATCTAAAGGTATACCTTAAAGCACTCACCTCCTCAGCAACAGAGCAAGAAATAGCTTCGTTGCCGGGATGTGAGTGCCGCTTACCTAACCTCCCTGGCAACATCGCCAGAAAAGAGCTTGATGTCTACTACACAACTTTATTCTTATAGACTCTTGTTGGGCCTCCAAGCGCAGAGTTTTGTAGGACAGTAGCAATTTTCCCTCAAGTGGATGTCCTA
This sequence comes from Hordeum vulgare subsp. vulgare, assembly GCF_904849725.1. NCBI lineage: Eukaryota > Viridiplantae > Streptophyta > Magnoliopsida > Poales > Poaceae > Hordeum > Hordeum vulgare. Next base: position 460,066,276 of record NC_058524.1, on the reverse strand, counting down.
AGGTTTATCAATCCATGGGAGGTGTTGGTTGAAGATGGTCTCACTCAAACAATCCTGCAATCAAATAAAAGAAATCTCTTGTGTCCACAACACACCCAATACAATGGCAAATTGTATAGGTGCACTACTTCGATGAAGAGATGGTGATACTAGTGCAATATGGATGATAGATTTGTATTTTTATAATCTGAAAATATAAAAACATCAAGGTAGCAAGTGACAAAAGTGAGCACAAATGGTATTGCACTGCTTGAAAACAAGGCCTACGGTCCATACTTTCGCTAGTGCAATCTCTCAACAATGCTAATATAATTGGATCACATAACCACCCCTCAATGTGCAATGAAGAATCACTCCAAAGTTCTTATCTAGCAGAGAAAATAAGAAGAAATTGCTTGTATGGTACGAAACCACATTAAAGCTATGCTTTTCGATCAATTTATCCAAGAGTTCGTACTAAGATAATACCATATGATACACGTCAACCAACTCTAACGTCACCTAGATACTCCAACGTCACCACAAGTATCCATGTGGTAATTATACGAGACACATCAAACAATTTCAGATTCATAATACTCAATCCAACACAACTAACATCAAAGATTGCCACAAGATTTTTATCGGAGAAAGTAGGACAAGAACGTGCATCAACCCCTATGCATAGATTACACTAATGTCACCTCTGGAATCCGCAAGTTGAGTGCCAAAACGCACATCAAGTGAATCAATATGATACCCCATTGTCACCACGAGTATTCATAGCAAGACATATGTCAAGTGTTCTCAAATACATAAAATCATTCAATCCAATAAGAAATATCTAAGGGAAAGCTCAATTCATCAAAACAAGATAGAGAGGGGGAAACACCATATGATTCAACTATATTAACAAAGCCCGTGATACATCAAGATAGTGCCATCTCAAGAACATGAGAGAGAGATTGAACACATAGCTACTAGTAAAAACCGTCAGCCCCAAGGGTGGACTACTCCCTCCTCATCATGGCCTTCGCCGAGATGATGAAGATGGCCACTCGATATGATCTACCCTCTCCGGTAGGGTACTTTTTCCTCCCAGAATGGTTTTTCGTCGATACAGAGGCCTTGAAGTGGCGAAACTACTCGTCTAGGGTTATTTCTGATGGTTTTTGTATTTATAGGAATTTTTGATATTGATTTCATGCAAAGACGGGCCTCGAGGTGAGCACAAGACACCAGGGTGCGCCTGGGCCCTCTAGCATGCGGTGTTGGGTGGTGCCCTCCTCGTGGCACTTCTTGCCCTCCCACAAAGCTTCAGGGGTTCTTTTCTTTCAAACAAATGGTTAAAAAAATTTGGGCAATTTCGAGAACTTTCATTTTTTGCACAAAAACAATACCACGGTAGTTCTTGTGAAAACAACATCAGTCCGGATTAGTTCTAACTAAATCATAAAAAGTGCATCAAAACCATATGAAAGTATTATAAACATAGGTGAATATGGCATGAATACTTCAAAAATTATCGATACGTTGGAGCCATATTTGGCCCGGGGTCCACCTATCTGCCACAGAGAGCACTATACATTCGAGTACGACAAGCGCAATCTGGATTTAGAAATCTTTCTTTTGTGAAATTGTTGTAGCCCAAAGTAGCAACGTCTCGATTGCCCAATCGTAGATTTTATTCGCAACACCAGTATCACACCATAGTTGCACCAATTATCACCATTCTCACCATAACCACGTGAGACCGCATGTTTAAATATTTAGTTTTTGTATTATTACTGCAGCATAGTAGGTGTAAGAATTTTGCACCCATCTTGGCAAATCTCGACGACGAGATTTTTCTTAAGGGGGTAGAGTTTGCCACACCCAAAAAATTTACCATGTTTTCATTAACTAAATTATTTTTCCAGGAATATTAATTTTCATTTTCTGGATTTTTTGTTGGTTTCGGAACCGTCCTTTCGTTAAATCTTCAAAAAATTCCCTCCAAATAGAAACGTTTGGAAAATATTGTGTTACTTGGATGTTTGATTTCAGATGTTTTCTTTTCATTTTAATATTTTTGTAGAAATGTTTTTATAGTCAAACTTGCCTCACTTAATTCTATTAAATGGCCTTTTGATTCTTTAAAGAACTTCAGTTGCACTACAACTCTTTTAAATATTCTTTTAAAAATTCCACAAAAATTTGGAAATGTCATGTGATTGTTGGCAATATGCCCTAGAGGCAATAATAAATAGTTACTATTATATTTCCTGTTTAAAGATAATCGTTTATTATCCATGCTATAAATGTATTGAATGAAACATAGATACATGTGTGGATACATAGACAAAACAATGTTGCTAGTAAGCCTCTAGTTGGTTAGCCAGTTGATCAATGATACTCAAGGTTTTCTAACTATGTGCAAGTGTTGTCACTTGATAACTGGATCACATCATTAGGAGAATCATGTGATGGACTAGACCCAAACTATGAACGTAGCATATTGATCATGTTGTTTTATTGCTGGTGTTTTCTGCGTGTCAAGTATTTGTTCCTATGACCATGAGATCATATAACTCGCTGGCACCGGAGGAATACCTTGTGTGCATCAAACGTCACAACGTAACTGGGCGACTATAAAGGTGCTCTATAGGCATCTCCGAAGGTGTCTGTTGAGTTAGTATGGATCAAGACTGGGATTTATCACTCCGTGTGACGGAGAGGTATCTCGGGGCCCACTCAGTAATACAACATGACACACAAGCCTTGCAAGCAATGTGACTAAGTGTAAGTCATGGGATCTTGTATTACAGAACGAGTAAAGAGACTTGCTTGTAACGACGGAGAGGTATGCGGATATCGATGATCAAATCTTGGGCAAGTAACATACCGAAGGACAAAGGGAATGATATACGGGATTATATGAATCCTTGACACTGAGGTTCAACCGATAAGATCTGGAGAATATGTAGGATCCAATATGGGCATCCAGGTCCCACTATGGAATGTTGACCGAGCAGTGCCTCGGGGCATGTCTACATAGTTCTCGAACCCGCAGGGTGTGCACACTTAAGGTTCGATGATGTTTTAGTATAGTTGAGTTATATGTGTGGTTACCGAATGTTGTTCGGAGTCTCGGATGAGATCGCGGACGTCACGAGGGTTTTCGGAATGGTTGGGAAATGAAGGTTGATATATAGATTGACTTCATTTGGTTACCGGAAGGTTTTCGGGCATTACCGGGATTGTACCGGGAGTGACGAATGGGTTCCGAAAGTTCGCCGGGAGGGGGGCAACCCACCCAGGGGAAGCCCAATGGCCCTAGGGGTGGTGCAGCAGCCCTTAGTGGGATGGTGGGACAGCCCAAGAGGGCCTTGGCACCATAAGAAGAAAACCAAAGAAAAAAAAGGGGAGGTAGGAAGGAAGAGAAGGACTCCACTTTCCAATCCTAATTGGAGTCCGAGCCGGCGCACCCTTGAGGGCTTGTCCCTCAAGGCAAGCCTCCTCGCCCTCCCTCCTATATATAGTGGTGGTCTAGGGCTGATTTGAGACAACTTTTGCCACGTGCAACTCTGATCTAGACACCATAGTTTTACCTCTAGATCGTATTTCTGCAGAGCTCGGGCGGAGCCTGATACGTCCATTTTGCATCATGCTTTCATGTTGATATTTATTGCTTCTTGGGCTGTTATATTACTTGTGGTACCATATTTATGCCTTTTCTCTATTATTTTGCAAGGATTATTTGAAGAGGGAGAATTCAGGCAGCTCGAATTCTGGACTGGAAAAAAGGAGCAAATCCTAGTCCACTATTCTGTACATCTCCAAATGCCCTGAAATTTTACGTGGATTTTTGCTGAAATATATTAAAAATACTGGGGGGAAGAACTACCGGAGGGGGGCCACCAGGGCCCACAAGCTTTCCCACCGCCACCACCCCCCTGGTGGCGCAGGGCAGGCTTGTGGGCTGCCTGAAGGCCCACTACCCCCCTCTTTTGCTATATGATGTGTCCTGACCTGGAAAAAATCATAAGGGAGCTTTTTCGTGGTTTCGCCGCCGCCACGGGGCGGAACTTGAGCACCAGGGAAATTTCCCTCCCGGAGGGGGAATCATCGCCATCGTCATCACGAACACTCCTCTCGTCGGAGGGGAGTAATCTTCATCAACATCTTCATCAGCACCATCTCCTCTCCAATCCCTAGTTCATCTCTTGTAACCAATCTCCGTCTCGCAACTCTGATTGGTACTTGTAAAGTTGCTAGTAGTGTTGATTACTCTTTGTAGTTGATGCTTGTTGGATTATTTGGTGGAAGAGTTTATGTTCAGATCCTTGATGCTATTCATTACACCTCTTGTCATGATTATGATTATTTCTTGTGAGTAGTTACTCTTGTTCCTGAGGACATGGGATAACTCATGCTGATAATAGTCATGTGAACTTGATATTCGTTCAGTATTTTGATATGATGTATGTTGTTTTTCCTCTAGTGGTGTTATGTGAATGTCGACTACATAACAGTACACCATATTTGGGCCTAGAGGAAGGAATTGGGGAGTAGTAAGTAGATGATGGGTTGCTGGAGTGACAGAAGCTTAAACCCCAGTTTATGCGCTGCTTCGCGAGGGGCTGATTTGGATCCACTAGTTTAATGCTATGGTTAGACTTTGTCTTAATTCTTCTTTTGTAGTTGCGGATGCTTGCGAGAGAGGTTAATCATAAGTGGGATGCTTGTCCAAGTAAGGGCAGTACCCAAGCGCCGGTCCACCCACATATCAAACTATCAAAGTAACGAACGTGAATCATATGAACATGATGAAACTAGCATGACAGAAATTCCCGTGTGTCCTCGGGAGCGTTTTTCCTCCTTTAAGACTTTGTCCAGGCTTGTCCCTTGCTGCAAAAGGGATTGGGCCACCTGCTGCACCGTTGCTACTACTTGTTACTTGTTGCTCTTTGCTTGCTACGTTTCACCTTGCTACACAATCCCTTGTTACCGCTACTTTCAGTGCTTGCAGTTATTACCTTGCTGAAATCCATCTATCAGAGCCTTCTGCTCCTCGTTGGGTTCGACACTCTTACTCTTACCCTATACTTGTGGGTCATCAAGACTCTTTTCTGGCGCCGTTGCCGGGGATTGAAGCGCCTTTGGTAAGTGGAAATTGGTAAGGAAATATTTTTATACTGTGCTGAAATTTATTGTCACTTGTCACTATGGAAATTCTTCCTTTGAGGAGTTTGTTCGGGGTATCTTCACCACGAACGGAAGCACGAGGAGTTGCTCCTCAACCTGAGTTTGCCCGAGGATGAGGTAAAGAAGAAAGTGTTTCCTTTATCTTTGAAGGATTAGGCGTTGACATGGTATAGGCTATGTGATGATGCTGGATCATGGGGCTACAATCGGTTGAAATTGGAATTTCATCAAAAGTTCTATCCTATGCATTTAGTACATCGTGATCGGAACTTTATTTATAACTTTTGGCCTCGTGACAGGGAAAGCATAGCTCAAGCTTGGGGGAGGCTTAAATCAATGCTATATTCATGCCCCAATCATGAGCTCTCAAGAGAAATCATCACTCAAAACTTTTATGCTCGGCTTTCTCATGAAGATCGTAACATGCTTGACACTTCTTGTGCCGGTTCTTTTATGAAGAAGGATATTGATCACAAGTGGAATTTATTGGAGAGAATCAAACGCAACTCTGAAGATTGGGAGCTGAGGAAGGTAAGGACTCAGGTATGAATTTCCAGTTTGATTGCGTTAAATCTTTTGTTGAGACAAACACTTCTAGAGATTTTAGCGCTAAGTATGGACTTGACTCTGAGATAGTAGCTTCTCTATGTGAATCTTTTGCTGCACATGTTGATCTTCCCAAAGAGAAGTGGTTTAAATATCATCCTCCAGTAGAATGCAACGTAGCCAAAACAAATCTAGTTGACGAGAAAATCATAGCTTTTAGTGATCCTGTTGTTCATTGTGCTTACACTAAGAAACCACCATACCCTGCTAGAATGAAGGATTATTCTAAAGCTCCAACTATGATATGTAGGGGTTACATTAGACCACTTGCACCCCCTGAGGTTATTAGAGTTGAACCTAGTGTTGCTATTATCAAAGATCTCTTAGCCGAAGACATAGACGGGCATGTTATTAAATTCTATGAGGACTCTGCTAGAATTGCTAAACCTCACGTGAAAGACAAGCACGGACCTGTAGTTGGCCTGCCCGTTGTTTCTGTTAAGATAGGAGATCACTTCTACCATGGTTTATGTGATATGGGAGCTAGTGTTAGTGCAATACCCCGTTCTCTCTATGATGAAATAAAAGATGAGATTGCACCTGCTGAGATAGAACCCATTGATGTCACTATCACGCTAGCTAATAGAGACACTATCTGCCCTTTGGGAATTGTGAGAGACGTAGAAGTCCTGTGTGGTAAGACGAAGTATCCTACTGATTTCCTCGTCCTTGGTACTACACAAGATAGCTTTTGTCCCATCATATTTGGTAGACCCTTTCTCAACACTGTTAATGCTCCCATTGATTGCATTAAGCACACTGTCACAGTAAGTTTTGAGGGTGTGTATCATGAATTTAACTTCTCCAAGTTTGGAAGACAACCCCATGAAAGAGAGTCATCTGGTAGAGATGAAATCATTGCTCTTGCCTCTATTGCCGTACCTCCTACGGATCCTTTAGAGCAATATCTGCTTGAGCATGAAAATGATATGGATATGGAGGAGAGAGATGAGATAGATAGAATTGTCGTAGAACAACATCCTATTCTCAAGAATAATCTGCCTGTTAAACTGCTTGGGGATCCACCCCCACCAAAGGGTGATCCTGTGTTCGAGCTTAAACAGTTGCCTGATACTCTTAAGTATGCCTATCTTGATGAGAAGGAGATATATCCTGTCATTTTTAGTGCTCTCCTCTCATAGCGCGAAGAGAAGAAGTTACTAAAAACTCTGAGGAAGCAACGCGCGGCTATTGGATATAGTCTTGATGATCTTAAGGGTATTAGTCCTACTCTATGTCAGCACAAGATTAAAACCGATCCTGACTTTAAACCAGTTGTTGATCATCAAAGGAGATTAAATCCTAAGATGAAAGAAGTCGTTAGAAAAGAAATATTAAAGCTTCTGGAAGCAGGAATCATTTATCATGTTGCTCATAGTGATTGGCTAAGTCCAGTACATTGCGTACCTAAGAAGGGAGGTATCATCGTCGTTCCTAATGATAAGGATGAACTAATCCCACAAAGGATTATTACCGGCTATAGAATGGTGATAGACTTTTGGAATCTGAACAAGGCAAACAGGAAAGATCATTATCCTTTGCCGTTCATCGACCAAATTCTAGAAAGGCTATCAAAGCACACTCACTTCTGCTTTCTAGACGGTTATTCAGGTTTCTCACAAATACCTGTTGCACAATCTGATCAAGAGAAAACCACTTTCACCTGCCCTTTCGGTACCTTTGCCTATAGACGTATGCCTTTTGGCTTATGTAATGCACCTTCCACCTTCCAAAGATGTATGATGGCTATATTCTCTGACTTTTGTGAAAGATTGTCGAGGTTTTCATGGACGACTTCTCCGTTTACGGGTCTTCCTTTGATGATTGCCTCAACAACCTTGATCGAGTCTTACAGAGATGCGAAGAGACCAACCTCGTCTTGAAATGGGAGAAGTGCCACTTTATGGTTAATGAAGGTATCGTCTTAGGACACAAAAATTCTGAGAGAGGCATTGAAGTTGATAAGGCTAAGGTTGATGCAATTGAGAAAATGCCTTGCCCCACGGATATCAGAGGTGTACGAAGTTTCTTAGGTCATGCTGGTTTCTATAGAAGGTTCATTAATGACTTCTCTAAGATTTCTAGGCCTCTTACCAACCTCTTGTAGAAGGATGTTCCTTTTGTTTTTGATGAGGATTGTGAGGAAGCCTTTGAACTACTTAAGAAGGATTTGATAACCGCACCTATTGTTCAACCACCTGACTGGAACTTGCCCTTTGAAATCATGTGCGACGCTAGTGATTACGCTGTTGGTGCTGTTCTAGGACAAAGAGTTGACAAGAAGTTGAATGTCATTCACTACGCTAGTAAAACTCTAGAGAGTGCCCAAAGAAACTATGCCACCACGGAGAAGGAATTTTTAGCAGTCGTGTTTGCATGTGAAAAGTTCAGATCTTACATAGTTGACTCCAAAGTCACTATTTACTCTGATCATGCTGCTATTAAGTACCTTATGGAGAAGAAGGAAGCTAAGCCTAGGCTGATCAGATGGGTTCTCCTGCTAGAGGAATTTGATTTGCACGTCATTGACCGAAAGGGTGCTGACAACCCTGTAGCAGATAACTTGTCTAGGCTATAGAATGTCCTTGATGACCCACTACCAATTGATGACAGCTTTGCTGATGAGCAATTTAATGTCATCCGCACTTCACTTAGTGCACCGTGGTATGCCGATTATGCAAACTATATCGTAGCCAAATACATACCACCCAGTTTCACCTATCAACAAAAGAGGAAATTCTTCGTTGATTTGAGACACTACTTTTGGGATGATCCTCACCTTTATAAACAAGGAGTAGATGGTGTTATTAGACGTTGTGTGCGTGAACATGAAGAGGGACAGATCCTGCAGAAGTGTCATTCCGAAGCCTACGGAGGACACCATGCTGGAGATAGAACTGCCCATAAGGTCTTGCAATCAGGTTTCTATTGGCCCACTCTCTTCAAGGATGCTCCTAAGTTTGTCTTGTCTTGTGACGAATGCCAAAGGATAGGGAACATCAGTAAGCGTCAAGAGATGCCTCTGAATTATTCACTTGTCATTGAACCATTTGATGTCTGGGGCTTTGATTATATGGGACCCTTCCCGAGTTCCAATGGGTACACTCACATCTTAGTTGTTGTGGATTACGTTACTAAGTGGGTAGAAGCTATCCCCACTAAAAATGTTGATCACCACACCTCTATTAAGATGCTTAAAGAAGTCATATTCCCAAGATTTGGAGTCCCTAGATACTTGATGACTGATGGCGGTTCACACTTCATTCATGGTGTTTTCCACAAGATGCTAGCTAAGTATGATGTCAACCATAGAGTTCCATATCCTTATCATCCTCAGTCCAGTGGTCAAGTGGAGTTGAGTAATAGGGAGATCAAGTTGATCCTACAAAAGACCGTCAATAGATCTCGAAAGAATTGGTATAGCAAACTTGACGATGCACTATGGGCTTATAGGACTGCTTATAAGAATCCCATGGGCATGCCACCGTATAAAATGGTTTACGGTAAGGCCTGTCATTTACCTCTTGAGCTGGAACACAAAGCTTATTGGGCAATCAAAGAACTCAACTTTGATTTGAAACATGCCGGTGAGAAGCGGTTGTTTGATATCAGCTCGTTGGATGAATGGAGAGCCCATGCATATGAGAATGCCAGGTTGTTCAAGGAAAAGGTTAAGAGATGGCACAACAAACGAATACAGAAACGAGAGTTCAATGTAGGTGATTATGTCTTGCTATACAATTCTCGTTTGAGATTCTTTGCAGGCAAGCTTCTCTCTAAATGGGAAGGTCCCTATGTTGTCGAGGAAGTATATCGTTCTCGTGTCATCAAAATCAATAACACGGAAGGAAATTTTCCTAGAGTGGTTAATGGGCAAAGAATCAAGCATTACATCTCTGGTACTCCCATAAATGTTGAGACCAATATCATCAATGTCATAACTCCAGAGGAGTACATAAGGGATGTTTATCATCCTGTTTCAGACCTTGAAAACAAAGATGTATCTGTGTCGGCAAGAAATTGGACTCCGATGCTTTTCCAATAGGAAATTTCCTCAGTTTTGGAATTTTTGGAAAATTAGAAAAATAAAAAGCAATCCGGAGAGCAAACGAGGAAGCCACAAGGTCCCACACCGCCACCACCCCCTGGTGGCGGTGGGCAAGCTTGTGGGAACCTCGTGTGCCTCCCGGACTCCGTTTTCTTGCGGAGGACTCCTTCTAGCCCAAAAAAATCAATATATAGTCACCTGAAGGTTTTGATCTCTGTATCGCGTAGTTTTCCTCTGTTTTCATTTTGAGCTTGTTGTGTGCCGCAGATTCAGAGCAAAGATGTCTCAGGAATCTGTTGGGGAGAATGATCTTCACCAAGTTCATGAGGAAGTAGATGCTGATCTGAAAAGAGTAGAAGTTACGGAAGCCAGGCACCAAGCTAAGGAGAAAACAGAAGCTAAGGAGGAAGTTCAACCTATGTTCAACGTTGAAGACGTTGAAGGAATAGACTTTCTCCAGCCCTTCCTCCACATGCTGTCTCCATCCTTGATTGAAGTCTTGAGGTTTTGCGAAACTACTCATGCTCGCAATATTTCTCTTTCTCGTGAAGTTGTTTTGCTGGAAAACCATGTCACAGATCTCAGAGGTATATGTCACATCCCTGGAACCCTAATCAAGTATAGCATTGTGCTCATATCTTCTTTGCATTGCATCCAAGAAAATTGCAACAAGATCAAAGCAAGTGGTGAAGCAAAACTCAAAAACCCTAGCCACTTCTCAAATTCAAAGAAATTCTGAACTTGTTCAAATCAATGAACCCAAAATGGCCTCAAGAAAAGTTCAACTTTTGTGATAATTCATGGAAGCAAATAAGCAGTGAAGAAAACTATTTTCATAACACATTTGGCATTTTATTTAAATGCAAAAAGCTACTGGATTCAAGTTTAAATTTGAATTCAAAAACTTTAAGTTTTCAAAAATGTTGAAAACTTCAGGAATGGTTGGATATATTCCAACAAATATTCTGGTGTGTTCAAAATATTTTTATGAACTATTTTGGAGCTGAAATAAATAGCAAATCAAAATAGTTAGCAAAACAAAAACAAAACAGAAAAAATGAAGAAAGACTTACCTGCCGCTCACCTCAGCCCAGGCCCACCTCCCCTGTCGTCTTCGTCCTCGCCAGTAGGAGCAGGAGGTGGCCGCCGCGACGCCCGGCGTCCCCACGCAGCTCCCTGCCTGTCTGGCCGCCGCTTCGCGCTGGCACGCGTGGGGATAACCTCCCCGAGCACGGCCCTATCCATTCCCGCGAACCATTCCTCCCCTCTACTCTCGGTTGCCCTGTTCCCCTCTGCCGCCATTGACGGGAGCTCGAGCTCGAGCTGCTCGTGCCTCTAGCCACAAGATCTCCCTTCCGAGTGTTCCATTCGCTCTGCCTCGACGAGCTGGTCATTCCTGCAAAAGAAGAAGACCCCCTGAGCCCTGTAACGCCCACGGCACCGTCGTCTTCAAGCTTCGGCCGTCGGCGAGCTTCGATCGATTCGTCGCCCACAGCGCCTCCCCGAGCCGTCTAAGCCCTCCACTGCACTCCCCGTGAGCCTAGCAAGCTTTTCCCCAAGATTTCCCCTTCGATCTCTTCCTCTAGGCCTAGTTCCACCGGAGCCCGACGAGGACCGCCGCTACAGCTCGTCGCCGGTGCCTCTCCGGTGAACGGCTCGTCCTTCTGAGGCCACCAGCAGCTTCAGGCCGTCGCGTAGATGCTTTAGGTGCCCAGCCCCGCGCGATTTGACCCTGTTTCCGATGACCTCGACGATGGCCGAGCTTCGGTCGCCGCCGAGCTCGTCGCCGGCATCGATTCCGGCCACCCCAGCCCTTGGGGTTTGCTCCATCGTGCGCGCCGTCGAGTGGTCGTTCTCCCTGTGGCCTCCGCCGTGCGTTTGGTCGTCGGAGACGCGTTTCCGATGCCTTCCACCGTCTTTGGTGTCGCCGGAGGCTCATCGCTGGTGAGGACGACCTCGCCGCCGGTGGATCTCAGCTGGCCTGAGCCACTCACACGTGGGGCCAGCCTCTCGATGATTTTAGTTAATAAAAATAAAATTAATTAATCTAATAAGTCACTGACATGTGGGTCCAGTGCTGTTCATTAGCTAATTAAGTTTAAAAATAATCTAAAACTGACCAGAGTCACTGACCAGTGGGTCCCACTAGTCAGGTTTGACTTTCAACGGCCAGTTGGACGTGCTGATGCCATGTTGACGCAATAAGTGGATTTTCTATTTAAAAAGAATTCCAGAAAATGCCCAAAACTTCTAAAAATCATAGAAATTAATCTGTAACTCTAATGAAAATAATTTATATATGAAAAAGTATCAGAAAAATTCAACGAATCTGAATATGTCATTTTCAAACATGTTTGAAAATGCTACTAGACCAACCATGTAGAATAATGAATAGGTTAAGATAAATAAATACTTTGGAGTTGGAATTTGAAAATCATTTGAATCCCACTTCAAATGCTATGATCAAACATTGTTCAATCACAACCAGCAACTTAACATATCATTCCCATGCATGTTAAAAACAAGTTGATCTGAGCATCAGGTCGAATCAATTAAAACGGTATTCGAGAATACCTCGTTTGAAGTGATATTTGAATCTGATTCAAATCAACTGCAAACCTAATAAATGATAGCTACATCAGCATACCACCTTGCATCTCATGCCATGCTCATGCATCATTTTGTTTCATATGCTTGTTATTGATTGATGTCATTTCTATCGGTAGGCTCCGCTCCTCCGGATTCCACCGAATATCCGACTGTCGGATATTGTCCCTCCTCTGAACAACAAGGCAAGCAACCATTTTGATCATCCCGATAAATCCCATGTTCTCGCTCCTGCACTTACTTATTGCATTAGGATCAAATGCTTCAAATGCTTTTGCCACGTTAGTGGAACCCACTTCCTTTTCATGACCTGTCTTTGTCACACTAAATAGCTGAACCTTGCAACCTAGCATACCTGGTAGATGCTTGAGCCATGATGTGCCTTATTCTGCTATGCATGCTATGCTTAGAGTTGTGTATAGTCTGTCATCTGGGAGATGAACAGAATTGTGAGAATGTGTTCAGTAGGTAAAGGTTGTGTGTTGAACCTGATTTGGTAAAGGTACCGGTGATAGGCTATGTAGGAGTACATGGCGGGTTGTTTCATGGGAATCGTCCTTAGGAACTGAGTTCCGTGTATGTAATCCAAGATGAGATACTACCACATGCTGGGCCCTGAAATATGACCCCGCTCGACTTATTAATCGCCTAGTACTCGGTCCAGGAGTTGCAAGTAGTTTCTCGTGTTTATAGTCATGCTGGAGGCAGTTCATAGCGCTGACTTGAGAGGTGGGCTGTGATGCGGTAGGCAGTGGCACGGTGTACCAAGTGGCACCCGGATGGTGGGCTTGGGAACCCTGCGCACATCGTTTGGGGCAGTGGCAGAAACCTCGGCCGGACTTCCGTGCGGCTTACCCTCAGATAGGCAATAGACCTGGACTAAGTATTAGTGTGGTTAACGGTCGTGGCCGACTCCCTCGCTGGGCTTCCGCTTGAAGGTTGCCGAGGTGCATGACGTGCACATGGCGATAAGTGGCGAGAGCGTGTGTGAAGAAGTACACCCCTGCAGGGTTATGATAGATTCGAATAGCCGCGTCCGCGGATATGGACTACTTGGAGACATATGTTGTTCATAGATAACTTTAATGGGTACTCATAAAATTGTCAAGATAAGCGTGAGTGTCATGGACGGCATTTCCGTATGGAGACGGAATGATTCCACGATGGAGTATTTTTGTGGTGTTAGTGGACTCGTGTGTGAGAAATCAAGTTGTCAAAAATTGTTTTAAAATGCAAGTTGTCTAGCCACGAGTCAAATGCTGGCTCTACGCATGAACCCCACAATTCCTTATTGATACATTGCATGAGTAGATAGTTATCCTAAAGTCTTGCTGAGTACCTCCGTACTCATGTTTGCTTAATAATTGTTGCAGAGGTTTCTAATGACCCTAATGGAGGGTTCTTCCTAGACATTGATGACAACGAGTAGCTGGTATCCCAGCTACGATCTGGCCCTAGGGTGGGTGTGTAGTATAGTCAGGCCATGTGCCTTCTAGTTTCATCTGTCTGTACTCAGATAGTTTATTTACTTCCGCTGGCTTGTAACTTGAATGACTGCTATGATGGGTCGTGAGACCCCTACTGTGTAATATTATGCGTGTGGCTCTCCCGAGCCTTTTAAATAAAGCTTGCATGTTTATGGTTATGATGTGATGCCATCGATGTATCTATACATATCGATATGCCATGCGTACGTGTGTCGTACTGATATGTATGGGGTTCGATTACCTAGTCGTAGGCTTTAGTAGCATTCCTTACAGGGAAATGCCCCTTTGTGATCCAACGAGCCATGGTAGTTCGCTACTGCTCCGGACACATTGGTTGACCGGCATGTGTCCTTCTTAGCTGTTGTGTATGTCCCCTCTGGGGAAATGTCACGTGATGTAATGAAGTCCTTGTAGCTTGCTACGACTCGTCTACATTCGTTGATGACCGACACCTGCTTCGTTGGGTCATGTATGCATGTCCCTGTGCGGAACTGCCGCTTTGGTTTATGACTAGACATGTCGATCCGGGTTCTCTGTCACTGGATTGCTAGCAACACAATTGCATACGCGAGTCAAAAGGCGCAAACGGTCCCGGCTAAGGTAAGGCTTCAGCCGTGGGGATAACCGTGCGTGAGACCGCAAAGAGATGCGATGTGTTACAGGCTGGATTCCTATGACTTAGGATCGGGGTCTCGACAGTATAAATCAAAGGTTGATAGCTCTCTTGAAATCAAAGGTGACAACAACACCATCACCAACAAAGGAAGACAACTAAGCATTGGTATGGGCAATTCCGTTGGCTTCTGCCAAGCTTGGGGTAGTTGCCCTGGTATCGTATCACCTTCATATCTTTTGCTCTTACCTTTGTTTTAGTTCTTTCCTTTTCAGTTTTTGTTTCTACTTTTAGAGGAATAAGTCTTTAGTTTTTAGTTTGAGTCTTTTGCTTTTGTCTCTCCCCCGTTGTATTCGAGCTTACGGGCTATATAATAAAGAGTGTCTTAGTCAAGGGCTTTTCTTTGTGCCATGATCAAAAGTATGAAAATAACGATAGCATGAAAGATCATGAGACGATCTTATGGAAAGTGATAACTTCACATATGACAAGTATGATGATTGGAACTTGTTGAGAATAAATCAACATAGACCTTAGTCATTGTTGCAATTAATAAGATGTAATAAGGAAAGAGAGGTTCACATATAAATATATCATCTTAGAAACTTTATACAATTGTGAGCACTCACCAAACTATTACATGCCTAGGAGTAGATGTTGGACAAGGAAGACGACATATTGAATTGTGTTTGCTTGGTTCCAAACAATGTTATATGATTAGAGATCCCTTAGCATGTGACGATTGCGTCCACCTCATATTAGCCAAAACTCCCGCACCAATTAGAGATACTACTTGTGCATCCATAAACCCTCAAACCAGTTTTGCCATGAGATTCCACCATACCTACCTATGGATTGAATAAGATCCTTCAAGTAAGTTGTCATCGGTGCAAGCAATAAAAATTTCTCTCTAATATGTATGATCTATTAGTGTGTGGAAAATAAGCTTTGTACAAACCTGTGATGAGGAAGACATAAAACCGACATACTGCATAATAAAGTTCTTTATCACAGGAGGCAATATAAAGTGACGTTCCTCCGCACTAAGAGGACACGCATCCAAACCTCAAAAGCGCATGACAACCTCTGCTTCCCTCTGCGAAGGGCCTATCTTGTACCTTTACTTTTTACCCTTGTAAGAGTCATGGTGATCATCGCCAATTCCCCTTTTGCCTTTGTCTTGGCTATCGTCACATGCTTGGGAAAGATCTATATTCATATATCAACTTGGGGTTGAGTACTCATGCTTTATTGTTGTTAACTTTACCCTTGAGGTAAACCGTTGGGAGGCAAAACTATAAGCCCCTATCTCCCTCTGTGTCCAGCTGAAACTTTGACACCATGAGTACCACGTGAGTTGTAACAATTGTGCAAAACAAAAGAGATGATTGAGTATGTGGGTTTGCCTTACAAGCTCTTATTTGACTCTTTCTGATGTTGTGAAAAATTGCACTTGCCTCAATGACTATGGACTATTGTTGGTTACTTCTCGGTAAGGATTTTGCTTCATGCTTTGCTTTGTGAAGGAATTGTTACTTCCCCGTAAAATATTTATGATATATTGCTGCTCTATGTGTGATCATGATGCCCTCATGTCCGTATTATGTTTTATCGACACCTTCATCACCAAACATGTGGACATGTTTATGGAACTTGGTTTTCTCTTGCGGACAAGCAAGGTCTAAGCTTGGGGGAGTTGATACGTTAATTTTGCATCATGCTTTAATGTTGATATTTATTGCTTCTTGGGATGTTATATTACTTGTGGTACCATATTTATGCCTTTTCTCTCTTATTTTGCAAGGATTCTTTGAAGAGGGGGAATTCAGGCAGCTGGAATTCTAGACTGGGAAAGGAGCAAATCCTAGTCCACTATTCTGCACATCTCCAAATGCCCTGAAATTTTACGTGGATTTTTTCTGGAATATATTAAAAATACTGGGCGAAAGAACTATCGGAGGGAGGCCACCAGGGCCCCACAAGCTTGCCCACCACCACCACCCCCCTAGTGGCGCAGCGCAGGCTTGTGGGCTTCCTGAAGGCCCACTAGCCCCCCTCTTTTGCTATATGATGCGTCCTGACCTGGAAAAAATCATAAGGGAGCTTTTTCGTGGTTTCGCCGCCGCCACGGGGCAGAACTTGAGCTCCGGCAGGACGATCCTGCTGGGGAAATTTCCCTCCCGGAGGGGGGAATCGTCGCCATCGTCATCACCAACACTCCTCTCATCAAAGGGGAGGCATCTTCATCAAAATCTTCATTAGCACCATCTCCTCTCCAATCCCTAGTTCATCTCTTGTAACCAATCTCCGTCTCGCTACTCCGATTGGTACTTGTAAGGTTGCTAGTAGTGTTGATTACTCTTTGTAGTTTATACTTGTTGGATTATTTGGTGGAAGAGTTTATGTTCAGATCCTTGATGCTATTCATTACACCTCTGGTCATGATTATGATTATATTTTGTGAGTAGTTACTTTTGTTCCTGAGGAGATGGGATAAGTCATGCTGATAATAGTCATGTGAAGTTGATATTCGTTCGGTATTTTGATATGATATATGTTATTTTTCCTCTAGTGGTGTTATGTGAACGTCGACTACATAACACTTCACCATATTTGGGCCTAGAGGAAGGCATTGGGAAGTAGTAAGTAGATGATGGGTTGCTGGAGTGACAGAAGCTTAAACCCCAATTTATGCGCTGCTTCACGAGGGGCTGATTTGGATCCACTAGTTTAATGCTATGGTTAGACTTTGTCTTAATTCTTCTTTTGTAGTTGCGGATTCTTGCGAGAGAGGTTAATCATAAGTGGGATGCTTGTACAAGTAAGGGCAGTACCCAAGCGCCGGTCCACCCACATATCAAACTATCAAAGTAACGAACGCGAATCATATGAACATGATGAAACTAGCATGACAGAAATTCTCGTGTGTCCTCGGGAGCGTTTTTCCTCCTATAAGACTTTGTTCAGGCTTGTCCCTTGCTACAAAAGGGATTGGGACACTTGCTGCACCGTTTCTACTACTTGTTACTTGTTACTCTTTGCTTGCTCTGTTTCACCTCGCTACACAATCACTTGTTACCGCTACTTTCAGTGCTTGCAGTTATTACCTGCTGAAATCCATCTATCAGAGCCTTCTGCTCCTCGTTGGGTTCGACACTCTTACTTATCGAAAGGACTACGATTGCTCCCCTATACTTGTGGGTCATCAGAGCCCTGTAGGAGTTGATCCTCACCACCACCGGAGCGTCGTCACACTGCCGAAGAACTCATCTACTTCTCCGTCTTGCTTGTTGGATCAAGAAGTCCGAGATCATCGTCGAGCTGTACGTGTGCTGAACGCGGAGGTGCCGTCCGTTCGACACTAGATCGGAATGGATCGTGGGACGGTTCGTGGGGTTGATCGAGGGACGTGAAGACGTTCCACTACATCAACAAGATTTCTTAACGCTTCCTGCTGTGCGATCTACAAGGGTACGTAGATCCCAGTCTCCTGTCGTAGATGGACATCACCATGATAGGTCTTCGTGTGCGTAGGAAATTATTTGTTTCCCATGCAATGTTCCCCAACAGTGGCATCATGAGCTAGGTTCATGCGTAGATGTTATCTCGAGAAGAACACAAAGGGTTTTTTGGAAGGTGATGTTCCATTTGCTGCCCTCCTTAGTCTTTTCTCGATTCGGCGGTATTGTTGGATTGAAGCGGCCCGGACCGACATTATTCATATGCTTACGAAAGACTGGTTTCATCGATTGACATGCAACCTCGTTGCATAATGATGACTGGCGGGTGTTGGTTTCTTCTAGTTTAGTTGAATTGGTTTTGACCGAGGCAGTCCTTGGAGAGGTTAAATAGCAATTTGCACATCTTCGTTGTGGTTTTTGCGTAAGTAAGATGCAATCATACTAGATACCCATTGTTTGGGATATTACGTGTGGTATAACCCGCCCTAATTGGGTCAGTTCACTGAAGGGGTGACTCATCCTTTGTTAACACAAGCCTTAGCCCATGGGCCCATGAGCCGGATGGCGGTTCAGGAGTGATGTAGAGGATAGGCCGCCAAGGAGGTTTCTA
Source organism: Hordeum vulgare subsp. vulgare (assembly GCF_904849725.1). Taxonomy (NCBI): domain Eukaryota; kingdom Viridiplantae; phylum Streptophyta; class Magnoliopsida; order Poales; family Poaceae; genus Hordeum; species Hordeum vulgare. The sequence goes on along the minus strand of NC_058524.1, from coordinate 460,047,678 downwards.
GTCTTGGAAAGCACGACGACTTAGAGATATGGAAGACCACGATCTGTAGCGTGGCTAGGACTCTTGTAAACCCTAGGGCCTTGAGACGTCTCCAACGTATCTATAATTTTTTTATGGTTTCATGCTATTATCTTTTCAAACTTTGGATGTTTTGCATGCCTTTTATATATTTTTTGGGACTAACTTATTAACTCAGTGCCAAGTGCCAGTTCCTGTTTTTTCCATGTTTTGACCCCTTTCACAGGAGATTCTGAAACGGAGTCCAAACGGAAGAAAATCCCTGAAAACATTTTTTTTGGAACGGAAGAAGATCGGGGAACTAGGGAGCCAAGGCAGGGGAGCCCCAGGGGCTCCAAAAGCCCCCACCCCGCGGCCAGGGGGACGCTCCATCCAGGCTTGTGGGCCCCCTGGACGTCCCCTAACCTAGGTCTTTTGCCTATATATTCCCATAAAATCCAGAAAAAATCAAGAGATCATCTCAATCGCTTTTCCGCCGCCGCAAGCTTCTGTCTCCGCAAGATCCCATCTGGGGCACGTCCTGGTGCCCTGCCGGAGGGGGGATTCGTACACGGAGGGCTTCTTCATCAACACCATGACCTCTCCGATGATGCGTGAGTAGTTCACCATAGACCTACGCGTCCATAGCTACTAACTAGATGGCTTCTTCTCTCTCTTGGATCTTCAATAGAAAGTTCTCCATGATCTTCATGGAGGTCTATCCGATGTAATCTTCTTTTGTGGCGTGTTTGTCGAGATCCGATGAATTGTGGATTTATGATCAGATTATCTATGAATCTTATTTGAGTTTCTTCTGATCTCTCTTATGCAATATTTCATATCCTTGTAATTCTCTACGAGTTGTGGGTTTTGTCTGGCCAACTAGATCTATGATTCTTGCAATAGGAGACGTGCTTGGTTTTGGGTTCATACCGTGCGGTGACCTCACCCAGTGACATAAGGGGTAGCGAGGCACGCATCATGTTGTTGCCATCAAGGGTAAAAAGATGGGGTTTTCATGATTGGTTTGAGATTATCCCTCTAGATCATGTCCTCTTGCTTAAGGCGTTACTCTGTTCTTCATGAACTCAATACACTAGATGCATGCTGGATAGCGATCGATGTGCGGAGTAATAGTAGTAGATGCAGAAAGTATCTGTCTACTTGTCTCGGACGTGATGCCTATATGCATAATCATTTCCTTAGATATCGTCATGACTTTGCGTGGTTCTATAATTTGCTCGATAGTTATTTGTTCACCCACCGTGATATTTGCTATTCTGAGAGAAGCCTCTAGTGAACACTATGGCCCCCACGGTCTACTCCACAACATATTTTCAAACTTACACTTTTTACTTCGTTGCACTTTCCGCCTTTAGATCTCACTTTGCAAACAATCTTGAATGGATTGACAACCCGTTTGAAGCGTTGGGTGCAAGCTTGTTTGTGTTTGCGCAGGTACTTTGGACTTGACGAGACCCTCCTTCTGGATCGATACCTTGGTTCTCAAACTGAGGGAAATACTTACTGCTCCTGTGCTGCATCACCCTTTCCTCTTCAATGTGTCAATTTCTGGCGCTGTTGTGTATGGGATAGCAGAAGAATTTCTAGCGCCGTTGCCGGGGAAGAAGATAAAGTCAAGGACTCATCCAAGTAGGTGTCGCAAACTTATCTCTTGCATTTACTTTGTTTGCCACTTGCCTCTCGTTTTCCTCTCCCCCACTTCACCAATTTGCCTTTTTTTGTTTGCCTTTTCGTTTGCCTTTTCGTTCGCCCTTTTTCTCGCTTGCTTTCTGTGCGCTTGTGTGCCATGTGCCTTCAATATGCTTGCATCTTCGCTTGCTGAAAATCTAGTGATATGGATCCTCATCCACTTGCTAATCTCTTTAAAGAGATCCAATTATGTTGATCCAATTCCTAGTGAGTTGAGTGCACTTGACTATCTTTATGGAGTTTTGCTTGAGATGCGTGAATCTTAAAATTGTGAGGAAGAAATTTATGAAGTGATTCACGAGGGCTCCTTGGATGAAAAGCATGATTGCAATGGTTTCACTATAAATTCTATTAGTGACAATCATGCTAAGAATATGCAAAACCCTAAGCTTGGGGATGCTACTTTTGCTATGTCGACTACTTGTTGCAATGATCATGAGTGGGGTGATGATTTTTCTTATGATCTTGAAAATTTGTTTAAGCCTCATGATGAATATGACGTTTGTAATAAGATTGAAAGTGGGTTTGGAGAAGTCATGACTTTAGGTGATGATAATCCCACTATTTTTGAACAGCACCAACTTTGCATGCATGTGGATCATGAAAAAAATATCCTATGTGATAGTTACATTGTTGAATTTGAATATGATCCCACATGTGATTATTATGAGAGGGGAAAATATGGTGGTAAAAACTTTCATATCACTAAATCACCTCTCGTTATGTTGAGATTGCTATTGTCTTTGTCTTCTTCCTTGCATATGGTAATTATTGGTTGTCTTGACAATCTGTTTTCCTATAAAATGCCTATGCATAGGAAGTATGTTAGACTTAGATGTGATTTTCACATGCTTTATGATGCTCTCGTTGTGCTTCAATTCTTGTATTCTGTGTGAGCATCATTGAATTATCAATGCCTAGCTAAGGGCATTAAACAATAGCGCTTGTTGGGAGGCAACCCAATGAATTTACCTTTTTCTTTATGTTTTGCTGCATCCACACCATCATAATTCTGTTATGATTGTGTCTTTTGTGTTTATTTTTGTGTTTGATCCAAGCAAAACCTTTATGACTAGTCTTGGTAATGGTTGTTTGATCCTGCTGGAAAAAGGCAGAAACTTTTCGCTCACGAGAATATTTTTCATTTTTATGCAGAAAGAGCTTTTGAGTTGATTCTTTCTGCTGCTGGTTGCTATGCCTTTTTCCCAGGCAGTCGTAATTGTTCAGATTTTTTGTGGTACCAGAAGTATATGAAGTATCCATATTGCTACACACTGGTCTGTTTTTGACAAATTCTGTTTTTGTTGAGTTGGTTGCTTGTTTTGATGAGACTATGATTAGTATCAGGGGGTACTAGCCATTGGAAAGTGAGAATACAGTATCCCATCATCAATATAGATGGAATTTAAGTTTGCTACAGTACCAAAAGAAGTGGTAGTTTGTTTTCTGGTAGTAATGTTATCACAAGTTTCTGTTTAAGTTTTGTGTTGTGAAGTTTTCAAGTTTTGGGTGATGTTCTCATGGATAAAGAGATAAGGAGTGGAAAGAGCTCAAGCTTGCGGATGCCCAAGGCATCCCAAGCCAAATTCAAGGACACCAAAAAGCCTAAGTTTGGGGATGCCCCGGGAAGGCATCCCCAATCCATCGGTAACATTACTTGGAGCTATATTTTTATTCACCACATGATATGTGTTTTTCTTGGAGCGTCTTATATTTTATGAGTCTTTTCTTTTTGTTGTGTCACAATCATCCTTGCTGCACACCTTTTTGAGAGAGAGACATGCAATCATCGTGATTTTGCTAGAATGCTCATAGTGCTTCACATATATCTTTTGAGCTAGATACTTTTGCTCTATGTGCTTCACTTATATCTTTTAGAGCACGGCGGTGCGTGACTTGGTAGTTGGCTTATGCTTTGAAAGTAGTCCCAAATGTGATAGGTACCCAAAGAGTATGCAAAAACTTCCATCTTCATGTGCATTGAGTAGAAAGAGAAGTTTTGATTCCTCTCAACTAGTTTTGAGATGTGGATTTGGTAATATTTAAGAGCTATGTTAGTAGGGCGTTGTGAATCTAGAAATACATGTGTTAAAGTTAGTGATTCCCGTAGCATGCACGTATGGTGAACCTCTATGTTAGGAAGTAGGAGCATAATTGATCTATTGATTGTCATCCTTTGTGTTGAGGTCGGGATCACGCGATGGTTAACACCTACCAACCCTTCCCCTAGGAGTATGCGTTTAGCACTCTGTTTCGATTACTAATAAAAAAATTCGCAACAAGTATGTGAGTTCTTCATGACTAATGTGAGTCCATGGTATAGATTCACTTTCAACTTCCACCATTTCTAGCCTCTCTAGTACCGCACAATTCTCGCCGGTGCACAAACCCACCATATGCCTTCTTCAAAACAGCCACCATACCTACCTACTATGGCATTTTCATAGCCATTCCGAGATATATTGCCATGTAACTCCCACCGTTCCGTCTCATGACTTGTGTCGTCAGTCTCATATTGCCAATGCATGATCGTAAGATAGCTAGCGAGATGTTTCAACGTCATACGCCATGCTAGATCGTTGCACATCCCGGTACACTGCCGGAGGCATTTCCTATGGAGTCATCATCATTGTGATCTTTGAGCTCTGAGTAAATAAAAGTGTGATGATCATCATTATTAGAGCATTGTCCCATGTGAGGAAATAAAAAAAGGGGCCGAAGAGCCCAAAAACAAAAAAAAGGGAGAAAAGAAAAGAAAAGAAAAAAAGAGGCCTAAGAGCCCAAATGAAAAAAGAGAGAAAAAGAGAGAAGGGACAATGCTACTATCCTTTTCCACACTTGTGCTTCATGTTAGCACCATGTTCTTCATGATTGAGAGCTTCTTGCTTTGTCACTACCATATGCTAGTGGGAATCTTCGTTTTATAACTTGGCTTGTATATTCCAATGATGGGCTTCCTCAAAATTGTCCTAGGTCTTCGTGAGCAAGTAAGTTGGATGCACACCCACTAGTTTTTCTCTTGAGCTTTCACATACTTATAGCTCTAGTGCATCTCTTGTATGGCAATCCCTACTCATTCACATTGATATCTATTAATGGGCATCTCCATAGCCTATTGATACACCGAGTCAGTGTGACCATCTCCTCCTTTTTGTGTCACAACCACCACCACACTCTATTCCACCTATAGTGCTATATACATGGCTCGCGCTCATGTATTGCGTGATAGTTATAAAAGGTTTGAGAAAGTAAGAGTGCGAAAACAATTACTTGGCCAATTCCGGGGTTGTGCATGATTTACATTAGTTGTGTGAGGATGATGGAGCATGGCCAGCCTATATGATTTTGTAGGGATAACTTTCTTTGGCCTTGTTATTTTGAAAGTTCATGATTACTTTGCTAGTTTGCTTGAAGTATTACTGTTTTCATGTCAATGGCAAACTATTGTTTTGAATCTTACGGATCTGAACATTCATGTCACGTGAAAGAAGTTGCAAGGGACAACTATGCTAGGTAGCATTCCACATCAAAAATTCATTCTTTATCACTTCCCTACTCGCGGACGAGCAGGAGTTAAGCTTGGGGATGCTTGATATGTCTCCAACGTATCTATAATTTTTGATGGTGTCATGCTATTATCTTGTCAAACTTTGGATGTTTTTTATGCCTTTTATATATTTTTTGGGACTAACTTATTAACTCAGTACCAAGTGCCAGTTCCTGTTTTTTCCATGTTTTTTACCCCTTCCAGAGGAGATTTTGAAACAGAGTCCAAACGGAAGAAAATCCCCGAAAAGATTTTTTTTGGAATGGAAGAAGATCGGGGAACTTGGGAGCCAAGGCAGGGGAGCCCCAAGGGCCCCACAAGCCCCCACCCCGCGGCTAGGGGGCGCAATCCAGGCTTGTGGGCCCCCTGGACGTCCCGTGACCTAGGTATTTCGCCTATATATTCCCATAAAATCCAGAAAAAATCAGGAGATCATCACAGTCGCTTTTCCGCCACCGCAAGCTTCAGCCTCCGCAAGATCCCATCTGGGGCACGTCCTGGTGCCCTGTCGGAGGGGGGATGCGGACACGGAGGGCTTCTTCATCAACACCATGACCTCTCCTATGATGCGTGAGTAGTTCACAATAGACCTATGAGTCCATAACTAGTAACTAGATAGCTTCTTCTCTCTCTTGGATCTTCAATACGAAGTTCTCCATGATCTTCATGGAGATCTATCCGATGTAATCTTCTTGTGCGGTGTGTTTGTCGAGATCCGATGAACTGTGGATTTATGATCAGATTATCTATGAATCTTATTTGAGTTTCTTCTGATCTCTCTTATGCATGATTTCATATCCTTGTAATTCTCTTCGAGTTCTGGGTATTGTTTGGCCAACTAGATCTATGATTCTTCCAATGGGAGAACTGCTCAGTTTTGGGTTCATACCGTGCGGTGACCTCACCCAGTGACAGAAGGGGTAGCGAGGCACGCATCGTGTTGTTGCCATCAAGGGTAAAAAGATGGGGTTTTCATCATTGGTTTGAGATTATCCCTCTACATCATGTCATCTTGCTTAAGGCGTTACTCTGTTCGTCATGAACTCAATACACTAGATGCATGCTGGATAGCGGTCGATGTGTGGAGTAATAGTAGTAGATGCAGAAAGTATCGGTCTTCTTGTCTCGGACGTGATGCCTATATGTGTAATCATTGCCTTAGATATCGTCATGACTTTGCGCAGTTCTATCAATTGCTCGACAGTAATTTGTTCACCCACCGTGATATTTGCTATTATGAGAGAAGCCTCTAGTGAACACTATGGCCCCCAGGGTCTACCCCACACCATATTTTCAGGCTTACACTTTTTACTTCGTTGCACTTTCCGCCTTCAGATCTCTCTTTGGAAACAATCTTGAAGGGATTTACAACCCCTTTGAAGCGTTGGGTGCAAGCTTGTTTGTGTTTGCGCAGGTACTTTGGACTTGACGAGACCCTCCTTCTGGATCGATACCTTGGTTCTCAAACTGAGGGAAATACTTACTGCTCCTGTGCTGCATTACCCTTTCCTCTTCAAGGGAAGAACCAACGCAAGCCCAGCCTGTGTCAACGTGTTAATTTCTGGTACTGTTGCCTGTGGGATAGCAGGCCTCGACCTGTATATAAAGGCGAGTTCCTGGGGAAGATGGCACAGGTTAGAAATCATCGAGATCTAGGTCAGGCGAGTTACGCCCTCCCTGTAATCGAAATCAGCATCAATCTACACAAAGCAGGACGTAGGCTTTTACCTCCACACGAGGGGCCGAACCTGGGTAAATCTGAGTCTCGGTTTCGCTCACCCCCTTTGAGTCGCCACCAAGGTGCGATGGCTCCTTCACTAAGTCCTTTCATGAGGACATCTGCCGTGACAAAACCACGAAAGTTGGCGCCCACCTTGGGGTTTGCGCACTGTGGAGTTGAGTTCTCTAAGGGAGCCCTACCAGGGTCAGAAAGCTATGCGGCCGGCATCATGATGAAGAGCCACCGCGGAAAATACTACATCGATAACTCGTAGTGGGGGCCTGAAGCCGATTCAATAAAATCTGGTTACAGGGTCCCCTTCGGCAAGATCAACATCTTCATCAGCATGTTTGGGGCACCCATGCCTGAGCCGGACACCTCCACCGACATCGTCGAGCCGGCAGGTACGCCCTCCCCATCACACGTCCGGACAGGAGACGCCACGTTTTCATCGGTTTTACGCAGGGAGCCAGCGTACAGGACGAACCGGCAGTCCAGGAGATCACCCCCGTCAACTCCGATCACGAAGCATCCATGGGCGAAACAGATTCAATTCACCCTCTTCACGAGGGACAACTCGGAGGGTTGCCACTGGCGGCGTACTCCGAGGACTTCGAAAGATCTTGTCGATAAGTCTCCATCTACATGGTGGGGCGGCACAGCCTGAGCCAAACCCAGCCGGCAACAATGAGATTGGCGAGTCATCGAAAACCGCGGCTCAAGCCATGGCAGATTTGACGACGGAAATCACCAGACTCATGACAACTGTGGTGACGGCAGAGAATCGGGAAGCGATCAATGCCGAACTGGCGAAGCTGCGGGAGGAGATGGCCAAGACCAAGCGGGACGTGGAAGCGGAAGCCGCCAGGATGGCGGCACAACAGGCCAGGATCACCACGGAGACAGAACGGCTGAACACCGAAGGCTAGCGGCCTCGAGAGACAACAGCGCGCTTCCGATGCTATTCATCAAAGGAGGCATCACGGGCGCCTCCCGTCCGATCTACATCCAACTCACCTCTTCGACACCCCACGCACTCCTGGGATGGGACCCGATCGGCCTTTGCACGTCGCTCCAGGGGAAGGTCCGGTTGAACCGCCTAACCCGCCACCACCTCAATCAACGGAGGCCCACTCACCTCGCTTCCAGACACCACGAGGCCACTTCCCAAATCGCGTGGATAATGTGCTGGCGGCAACCCGCCACTTGGAGCACCTCCCGATCTACGGAAACTCCCCGGTCGGGGTGGAGTTGAGAAACGCCATCGGGATGATGAAAACAACAGTGGTCCAACACGCACAATACTCACAAAGCCTTGATCAGTTACACTCTACACCCCAGGCGAGTCACACCAAGAGTCTTCATGAGGACCAACCCGCGGTGACCAGTGGGCAATGACGTCTGCCTCAGACCAACCCGCCCGAGGTACATGATACTCAAGCCCAAGACATTGTGGATGAAGCGCGAGCCGCGTGCCTGATGGAGACGGCGGCCGCGGCGGGTCAGGGCTATCCGGCTTATACCCAGACACCTCTCGCACCGCTCGATACCGACAACAGGCACGTTGGGGTACCCTGTCTCATGCCTGCTCTGCGCAATGAGCGGATGTTGAAGGATTTCAAAGGACTGAGGAAGGTACCCAATTACACACCAGATTTTGAGCCAGAGTTAAAGGAGTTGAAAAACCTGCCGCCTAACTCCATCAACACTTGGGCAGAGTTAAAGGAGTGTTTCATCAAAAATTTCCGAGGGACTTGCAAATGCTGGATGACCATCGTCGACTTACAACACTGCGTTCAGCGACCGGATGAGTCGGACCATCATTGGACACGGCGAGTTGCAGAGGTCATTCATTCGTCGGACGACATCTCGACGGCTCAGGCGGTACTGATTCTGGAGGAACATTGCCATTACGAGCCTTTGGTACTGAAGCTGGGGTGACTTAAGCGTAAGGTGCAGGACATGGGTGAGTTGATGGACACCCTCACCAGATATGCCGAGTCCGAGGACACCAAGGATCCTGGGGAGGATGATGACAAGGTTAGCACCGCCAGGAGGGGCGAGTCGTCAAAATGTCACTCCCAGTTTCAAGGGCGGGGTAACCACAACCACGGCGGGCAAGGTAAGAGGAGACAACAGGAAGGTCCCACACACTTCATCGCTAATACAAGTGCCCGCAACGGGAACCAACGCTAGAAGAAGCGAGGCTTCAGTGGGAAGAAGCCGCGCAACTATCATGAAATGCTCAAAGGCCCCTGACCACATCACGGTACGGCTGAGGGACCGGCTACACACTCCTGGGAGGATTGCTATGTGATGCAGGAGTTCCAAGCTGAGTCGCTCAAGAAAGGCCAAGGAGGTGATCAGGGCCAGCGACAGGAACAGTTCGGCGCACCCGGGTCACGCCAAAGCCCGTTCGGTGGGTTTCCTAACCCGGGTCCGCAGGGAGGGTCACAGCCTAATAGTGTACAGTACCAAGTTCACAACCAACAGCGGTATAACCCGCAAGGACTGTTTCAGCAACCACCCCCGCGAGGAGATCCCCAGCGACAAGACAATAATAGCGGTTTTCAGAATAACCCTAAGCAGTTGAACACTGGGAAATATCACGTGTTCACCACCAACACCTGCAAACGGGACCAGAAGCTGAAACATAGAACTTTCAGCGTGGCTGAGCCGGCGCTCCCTAGGTACCTCCATTGGTCCGAACAACCCATAACCTGGAGTAGGGAGGATCACCCGCCCCAAGTTGATAACCCTGGCAATTGGGCTTTGGTCGTGGCTCCCCAAGTTGGAGGATACACCCTTTCCAAAGTCCTTATGGATGTAGGTAGGAGCATAAACATATTATACTTCGATACCTTTCGAAGGATGAACTTCTCGGAGAAAGACTTGATCCTGTCGTCCACGGTTTTCCACGACATTGTTATGGGTAAGTCGGCCTACCCAATTGGGCGAATCAAGCTTAACGTGGCTTTTTGGCATAGTCTAATTACAGGAGCGAGTCACTCATGTTCGAGGTGGTCAAATCAAGAGCCCTTACCACGCATTGTTTCGAAGGTCGGCTTACGGCTGATTCATGGCTCGCCCCTATTATGTTTATCTCAAGCTCAAGATGTCTGGTCCTAAGGGGCCTATTACGATCAACGGAGACAGGAAAATAGCCCAAGAGTGTGAAGAAAGAGACGCAGCTTATGCCGAGACGACTTGCACGTCCGAGGAGCTCAAGTTATACCAAGCCAATGTTGATCCGGTAGATATGACACCGCTCAAGAGACCAATGATTGACTCAGAGCCGCCCCTCAAATTCAAACTAATAGACGACACGAAGGTGATAGACTTCACGCCTGGCGACTCAACCAAGCAGTTCATGATTGGGACGGGCCTGGATCCCAAATAGGAAAGCACGCTCATCGAACACATCCGTGAGAATCGGGACATCTTCGCATGGAAACCTTTAGACATACAGGGTGTCCCGAGAGAATTCGCTGAGCACCACCTTAATACTGACCCCAAGGTAAAGTCGGTTTGGCAGTATCTTCGCAGGTTTAACGAAGAGCGACGTAAGGCAATTGGAGAGGAAGTCGCCCGACTTTTGGCCACCAGATTCATCATCGAGGTTTTTCATCCTGAATGGTTGGCTAACCCGGTTCTGGTGCTAAAAAAGAACGGCACATTCCGCATGTGCATCGACTACACTGATCTCAACAGAGCCTATCCAAAGGATCCTTTCGCCCTTCCACGCATTAATCAAATCATTGACTCGGCGGTGGGTTGCGAGCGTTTGTGTTTTTTGGATGCTTACTCAAGATATCACCAGATCAAGATGTCCGTGGCCGACCAGGAGAAAACGTCCTTCATAACCCCCTTCGGAGCCTTCTGTTACGTGTCTATGTCGTTTGGGCTCAAGAGTGCGGGGGCGACTTATCAACGTTGCTTCTAGAACTACTTGCATAACCAGATCGAACGTAATGTCCACACCTATGTTGACGATATCGAGGTCAGGTCTCCGAAGAAAGAGTCCCTCTTGGAGGATCTCAAGGAGACTTTTGACAATTTGCGCGTATATCAGATGAGGCTTAATCCAACAAAGTGTGTGCTTGGTGTTCCCGCAGGAAAGTTGCTGGGGATTTTGGTGTCAGAGCGCGGCGTTGAAGCTAACCCAGATAAAATTGAAGCGATCACTTTGTTAGGAAAGCCAGCCAATATCAATCAAGTCCAATGCATGGCAGGTCGTATCGCGGCTCTAAGTCGCTTTATAAGTCTCCTTGGGGAGAAAGCCATCCCTCTTTATGAGTTACTCAAGAAAACTGGTCGTTTCGTTTGGACGGATGAAGCCAACGAAGCCTTTGAAGCCCTGAAGCAACAACTGGCTAAGCCGCCAGTATTGGCTGCTCCGACGGACAAGGAGCCTATGCTCTTGTACATCGCGGCTAATTCTAAGGCACTGAGCATGGCAGTGATCGTCAAGCGGAAGGAAGAAGGGAAGGAATATTCGGTTCAGCGGCCAGTATATTTTATCAACGAAGTCCTGACCCTCTCGAAACAACGCTACCAGCATTGGCAGAAACAGGTCTTTGGGGTGTTTATGGCGAGTCGGAAGCTGAAGCACTACTTCCAAGAGCATCCCATCACGATGGTTAGTTCTGCCCCCCCCCCTTGGGGACATTATACAAAATCGAGAAGCAACTGGACGGATTGCGAAGTGGGCCATCAAGTTAGGACCTCATCACGTGCGTTATACCCCCCATACAGCCATTAAGTCTCAAGCACTAGTGGATTTCATCAACGCCTGGATCGAGTTGCAGATTCCAGAAGATAGGCCCGATCACACATATTGGACCATCCATTTCGATGGATCTAGGCAGTTGGAAGGCTCGGGGGCTGGTGTGGTGTTAACTTCGCCTCAGGGTGACAAATTCTGCTATGTTCTCCGACTCATGTTTCCATGTACCAACAATGCAGCAGAATATGAAGCTCTGCTCCATGGGCTGCAACTCACCAAAGAGATGAACCTCACCCGAGTCAGATGTTTGGGCGACTCAGATCTAGTGTCACAGCAGGTTTCTGGCACTTGGGACTCCAGAGATCCCTTGATGGTGGCTTACAGGCAAGCTGTGTCGGACGTGGCGGGTCATTTTCATGGTTATCAAGTGGATCACATCGATCGGCGACTCAATGAAGCAGCAGATGCTCTTTCACGCCTCGGTTCACAACGTAAGCCGGTTCCCCCCAATGTCTTTTTGGATATGTTACATAACCCCTCGGCGAGGCTACCTTCAGAGGAACATTTGGCGGTGCCAGACCCTCAGTCTCAACTTGTGGCAGCTCTTCGTGCTACCCCGGATAGGGCGATTCCCTACATGGCATATCTCACCCGAGGCGAGTTACCCACGGATGAATTATTGGCTTTCCAAATCGTTCGTCGATGCAAATCCATGGTCATACATAACGGGGACTTGCATAAGCGAAGCACTTCTGGGGTATTTCAAAGGTGTGTTTCTTCCGAGGAAGCAGCCACGTAAAACATGCAATAGCAAATTAGAGGACGTCTAACTTGTTTTTGCAGGGTATGGTTGTGATATAATATGGCCAATGACGTGATGTGATATATTGGATGTATAAGATGATCATGTTGTAATAGTTAATATCGACTTGCACGTCGATGGTACGGCAACCTGCATGAGCCATAGGGTTGTCTTTAAACTAACATTTGTGTTTGCAGATGCGTTTACTATATTGCTAGGACGTACCTTTAGTAGTAATAGCATAAATAGCACGACAACCTCGATGGCGACAAGTTGATGGAGATCGTGGTGTGGCGCGGTGACAAGAAGATCGTGTCAGTGCTTTGGTGTTGGAGATCAAGAAGCACATGATGATGGCCGTATCATGTCACTTATGAATTGCATGTGATGTAAATCCTTTTATGCACCTTATTTTGCTTAGAACGATGGTAGCATTATAACGTGATCTCTCACTAAAATTTCAAGACGAAATTGTGTTCTCCCCCCTGTGCACCGTTGCTACAGTTCGTCGTTTCGAGACACCACGTGATGATCGGGTGTGATAGACTAAATGTTCACATACAACGGGTGCAAAACAGTTGCACACGCGGAACACTCGGGTTAAGCTTGACGAGCCTAGCATGTGCAGACATGGCCTCGGAGCACATGAGACCGAAAGGTCGAGCATGAATCGTATAGTTGATATGATTAGCATAGAGATGCTTACCAGTGAAACTATTCTCAACTCACATGATGATCGAACTTGAGTTAGTGAATTTGGATGTACTTTTTGACTGGGAGTTTAGCAAGTAATTTGATTAGTTAAACTCTATTTATCTTGAACATAGTCTAAGTCCACTTTGAAAATGTTTGTGTTGTAGATCAATGGCTCATGCGACAGTCACCCTGAATTTTAATACGTTCCTAGAGAAAGCTAAGTGAAAGATGATGGAAGCAACTTTTTAGACTGGGCTCGTAATTTTAAGTTGCTCCTGCAAGCTGGGAAGAAGGATTATGTCCTTAATGCTGCGCTAGGAGATGAACCACCCGCCGCGGCTGACCAAGATGTTAAGAACGCCTGGTTAGCACGCAAGGAGGACTACTCAGTAGTTCAATGTGCAGTCTTGTATGGCTTAGAGCCGGAACTTCAACGTCGCTTTGAGCGTCATGGAGCATTTGAGATGTTCCAGGAGTTGAAGTTTATCTTTCAGAAGAACGCCCAGATCGAGAGGTATGAGACCTCCGATAAATTCTATGCTTGCAAGATGGAGGACAATTCGTCTGTCAGTGACCATGTGCTCAAAATGTCTGGGTACTCAAACCGTCTAGCTGAGCTAGGGATTGAACTCCCGCAAGAGGCTATCACTGACCGAATTCTTCAATCACTGCCACCAAGCTACAAGAGCTTTGTGTTGAACTGTAACATGCAAGGGATGAACAAGTCACCCCGCGAGTTATTCGCGATGCTGAAAGTCGCAGAGTCAGAACTCCGGAAAGAGCATCAAGTGTTGATGGTGAATAAGACCGCTAGTTTCAAGAGAAACGACAACGAAAAGAAGGGTAATTCAAAGAAGAGCGGCAAGCCTGTTGCCAATCCGACGAAGAAAACCAAAGCTGGACCTAAGCCTGAAACGAAGTGTTATTATTGCAAGGGTCTCGGTCACTCGAAGCGCAACTGCCCAAGTATCTGGCTGATAAGAAGGCTGCTAAGGAAAAAATGAGGTATATTCGATATACATGTTATTGATGTGTACTTAACCAGCTCTCGTAGTAGTGCCTGGGTATTCGATACCGGTTCTGTTGCTCATATTTGCAACTCGAAACAGGAACTGCGGAATAAGCGAAGGCTGGAGAAGGACGAAGTGACGATGCGCGTGGGAAATGGTTCCAAGGTTTATGCAATCGCCGTTGGCACAGTTTCACTTCAGTTGCCGTCAAGATTAGTTATGAACTTAAATAATAGTTATTTAGTGCCTGCGTTAAGCATGAACATTATATCTGGATCTTGTTTATTGCGAGATGGTTACTCGTTCAAGTCAGAGAATAATGGTTGTTCTATTTCTATGAGTAATATCTTTTATGGTCATGCACCCAATGTGAGAGGATTGTTCATATTGAATCTTGATAGCGACGATACACATATACATAACATTGAGACCAAAAGAGTTAGAGTTAACAATCATAGCGCCATGTTTTTATGGCACTGCCGCTTAGGTCATATTGGTGTAAAGCGCATGAAGAAACTCCATTTCGATGGACTTTTGGAGTCACTTGACTTTGATTCACTTGACACGTGTGAACCATTCCTCATGGGCAAGATCACTTAGACTCCATTCTCGGGAACAATGGAGCGTGCAAGTGACTTGTTGGAAATCATACATACCGATGTGTGCGGTCCGATGAATGTGGAGGCGCGCGGCGGATATCGTTATTTTCTCACCTTCACTGACGATTTGATTAGATATGGTTATGTCTACTTGATGAAGCACAAGTCTGAAACGTTTGAGAAGTTCAAGCAATTTCAGAGTGAAGTTCAAAATCATCGTAACAAGAAGATCAAGTTCCTATGGTCTGATCGTGGGGGTGAATATCTGAGTTTCGAGTTTGGTGCTCACTTCACACAATGTGGAATTGTTTCACAGTTGACACCGCCTAGAACACCACAGCGTAATGGTGTGTCCGAACGTCGTAATCGTACTTTATTAGAGATGGTGCGATCTATCATGTCTCTTACCGATTCGCCGTTATCGTTTTGGGGTTATGCATTAGAGACAGTTGCATCCACGTTAAATAGGGCACCATGAAAATCCGTTGAGACAACACCATACAAACTGTGATATGGCAAAAGACCAAAACTTTCATTTCTTAAAGTTTGGGGATGTGATGCTTATGTCAAAAAGCTTCAGCCTGAAAAGCTGGAACCCAAAGCGGAAAAGTGCATCTTCATAGGTTACCCAAAAGAGACAGTTGGGTATACCTTCTATCTCAAATCCGAGGGCAAAGTGTTTGTTGCTAAAAATGGAGCTTTTCTTGAGAAGGAGTTCCTCTCGAAAGAATTGAGTGGGAGGAAGATAGAACTTGATGAGGTTGTCGAACCTCTAATCCCTCTAGATGGTGGCGCAGGGCAAGGGGAAACCCCTGTTGCTGCGGCGCCGATTCAGGAGCAAGTTGATGATGATGATCATGAAACTTCAGATCAAGTTGCTATCGGACCTCGCAGGTCGACAAGATCACGTACTGCTCCTGAGTGGTACGGTAATACTGTCTTAACAATTATGTTGTTGGACAACAATGAACCTGTGAATTATGAAGAATCAATGGTGGGCCCGGATTCCAACAAATGGCTAGAGGCCATGAAGTCCGAGATAGGATCCATGTACGAGAACAAAGGGTGGACTTTGGAAGTACTACCTGAAGGCCGCAAGGCTATTCAGAACAAATGGATCTATAAGAAGAAGACGGGCGCAGACGGTAATGTGACCGTTTATAAAGCTCGACTTGTGGCAAAGGGTTTTTCACAAGTTCAAGGAGTTGACTACGATGAGACTTTCTCACCAGTAGCGATGCTTAAGTCCGTCCGAATCATGTTAGCAATAGCTGCCTTTTACGATTGTGAAATCTGGCATATGGATGTCAAAACGGCGTTCCTTAACTGTTTTCTTAAGGAAGAGTTGTATATGATGCAACCCGAAGGTTTTGTCGATCCAAAGAATGCTAACAAAGTATGCAAGCTCCAGCGATCCATTTATGGACTGGTGCAAGCATCTCGGAGTTGGAATAAGCGCTTTGATGAGGTGATCAAAGCATTTGGGTTTATACAAGTGGTTGGAGAATCTTGTATTTACAAGAAAGTGAGTGGGATCTGTGTGACATTTCTAATATTATATGTGGACGACATATTGCTGATTGGAAACAAGATGGAGCTTTTGGAGAGCATAAAGGATTACTTGAATAAAAGTTTCTCTATGAAGGACCTAGGAGAAGCTGCTTACATTCTAGGCATTAAGATCTATAGGGATAGATCGAGACGCCTGATAGGACTTTCACAAAGCACATACCTTGATAAAGTTTTGAAGAAGTTCAAAATGGATCAGTCCAAGAAAGGGTTCTTGGCAGTATTACAAGGTATAAAATTGAGTAAGACTCTGTGCCCAGCAACTGCGGAAGATAGAGAACAAATGAGTTCAGTCCCCTACGCCTCAGCCGTAGGTTCTATCATGTATGCAATGTTGTGCACTAGACCAGATGTCAGCTTGGCCATAAGTATGGCAGGGAGGTTTCAAAGTAATCTAGGAGTGGATCACTGGACGGCGGTCAAGATTATTCTGAAGTACCTGAAAAAGACTAAGGAAATGTTTCTCGTTTATGGAGGTGAAAAAGAGCTCTTCGTAAAAGGTTACGTCGACGCAAGTTTTGACACCGATCCGGATGACTCTAAGGCTCAAACCGGATACGTATTTATTCTTAATGGGGGTGCGGTAAGCTCGTGCAGTTCTAAGCAGAGCGTCGTAGCAGATTCTACATGTGAAGCAGAGTACATGGCTACTTCGGAGGGAGCAAGGGAGGGTGTCTGGATGAAGCAGTTCATGACAGATCTTGCAGTTGTGCCGAGCGCACTAGATCCATTAACTCCGTTATGTGACAACACTAATGACATTGCCTTAGCAAAGGAACCAAGGTTTCACAAGAAGACCAGACACATCAAACGACGCTTCAACCTCAGCCGTGACTACGTCGAAGGAGAGGACGTGAATATTTGCAAAGTGCACACGGATCTGAATGTAGCAGACCCACTGACTAAACATCTTCCAGGGGCAAAACATGATCAACACCAGAACTGTATGGGTGTTCGATTTATTACAATGTAAATCGCATGGCGATGTGAGGACTAGATTATTGACTCTAGTGCAAGTGGGAGACTGTTGGAAATATGACCTAGAGGCAATGCTAAATAGTTATTATTATATTTCCTGTTTAAAGATAATCGTTTATTATCCATGCTATAATTGTATTGAATGAAAACATAGATACATGTGTGGATACATAGACATAACAATGTCCCTAGCAAGCCTCTAGTTGGCTAGCCAGTTGATCAATGATAGTCAAGGTTTTCTGACTATGTGCAAGTGTTGTCACTTGATAACTGGATCACATCATTAGGAGAATCATGTGATGGACTAGACCCAAACTATGAACATAGTATATTGATCGTGTCGTTTTATTGCTATTATTTTCTACGTGTCAAGTAATTGTTCCTATGACCATGAGATCATATAACTCACTGGCACCGGAGGAATACCTTGTGTGCATCAAACGTCACAACGTAACTGGATGACTATAAAGGTGCTCTATAGGTATCTCTGAAGGTGTCCGTTGAGTTATTATGGATCAAGACTGGGATTTGTCACTTCGTGTGACAGAGAGGTATCTCGGGGCCCACTCGGTAATACAACATCACACACAAGCCTTGCAAGCAATGTGACTAAGTGTAAGTCATGGGATCTTGTATTTCGGAACGAGTAAAGAGACTTGCTGGTAACGAGATTGAAATAGGTATGCGGATACCGAGGATCAAATCTTAGGCAAGTAACATACCGAAGGACAAAGGGAATGACATACGGGATTATATGAATCCTTGACACTGAGGTTCAACTGATAAGATCTTCGTAGAATATGTAGGATCCGATATGAGCATCCAGGTCCCTCTATTGGATATTGACCGAGGAGTGCCTCGGGGCATGTCTACATAGTTCTCGAACCCGCAGGGTCTGCACACTTAAGGTTCGATGATGTGTTAGTATAGTTTAGTTATATGTGTGGTTACCGAATGTTGTTCATAGTCCTGGATGAGATCACATACATGACGAGGGTTTCCGGAGTGGTCGGGAAACGAAGATTGATATATAGGATGACTTCATTTTGTTATCGGAAGGTTTTCGGGCATTACCAGAATTGTACCGGGAGTGACGAATGGGTTCCGGAAGTTCACCGGGAGGGGGGCAACCCACCCGGGGGAATCCCAATGGTCCTAGGGGTGGCGCACCATCCCTTAGTGGGCTGGTGGGACAGACCAAGAGGGCCTTGTCGCCATAAGAAGAAAACCAAAGAAAAAAGGGAGGTGGGAAGGAAGAGAAGGACTCCACTTTCCAATCCTAATTGGAGTAGGATTCCTCCTCCTCCTCCTAGTCGGGGCACCCTTGATGGCTTGGCCCTAAAGGCAAGCCTCCTCCCCCTCCCTCCTATATATAGTGGTGGTCTAGGGCTGATTTGAGACAACTTTTGCCACGTGCAACTCAGATCTAGACACCATAGTTTTACGTCTAGATCGTATTTCTGCGGAGCTCGGGCGAAGCCCTGCACGAGTAGATCCTCACCACCACCGAAGCGCCGTCACGCTGCCGGAGAACTCATATACTTCTCTGTCTTGCTTGCTGGATCGAGCAGGCCGAGGTCATCGTCGAGTTGTACGTGTGCTGAACGCGGAGGTGTCGTACGTTCGGCACTAGATCGGAACGGATCGCAGGACGGTTCGTGGGATAGTTCGTGGGGCTGATTGAGGTACGTGAAGACCCACCAGATCAACCGCATTTCTTAACGCCTCCTGCTGTGCGATCTACAAGGGTACATAGATCCAAATCTCCTCTCATAGATGGACATCACCATGATAGGTCTTCCTGTGCATAGGAAATTTTTTGTTTCCCATGCAACGTTCCCCAAAAGTGATACCTATGGATTACTTTTATGCAATAAACCATTCCCATCATCCATTTTTCTAGAGATAGCTCGTATGCAGAAGCCCCAAAAATTGTCCCGTTGGAGCTTTTCGGGGAAGCTCAGCGTCGGCGCCCTCTTCCGTCCCTGCGACCCCGACAACCACCTGAAGGAACATCGAGGCCTCCTGAGCCCATTTTCATGTCCTCCATCCCGTGGGGATTTGTCATTCTCCGGCGAGGAGCGCCGGAGCTCCACCCCATTCTGTTGTGGAGGAGGGAGACAAGTGCGTGGACCAGGCAAACCTGACGATTGGGCTAGGAGAACCCACTTTCAGTGACCCCCGCGTCACTAATAGTCGCTTAGTGGAAGTTTATTTGCCTCGGGTAAATTTTCTCCCTTTAGAAAATGCATTCCCCTCTGAATCGTTTTCTTTATCTATTTTAATTAAAATTAATGCTTTGACCCAACTTTGACTGCCTCTATCTTTTTAACCACAGCTCCAAATGATTTGATACTTTTCCCCACCTTCTTCAAATTTCCTCCAGTTTAGTTTAGTATTTATTTTGAAAATTTTCCAAACAACTTTTCAGTACTATTTTGAAACTTTGTGTTGATTTTAATATTTTCAAAAATAGTAAATGGAGGGAAGATTAAAATTTCAAAAGTTTTGGAGTGCAACCTACCCTTCTCCATACTCAAGGCAAGCATCTTGAACACTGATATGGTTTGGTTAACTGATTGTTTGTGGTGGTTCATGATTTGCGAGGTTATGGTGTTGAAGTGAGCATATATATATATGACGATATTAAATGTATATTATTAGTAGTGAAGACTGCATTTCTGTTAAACTTGAAATGCATGTGATAGTAGTCACCTCTTCATGCCACACGTGTTGATGCTAACTGGATGAAATCCGGAGAAAGGTTATGTCTCGGGTAGACACGACAGTTGGACGGGTATCCCCTTGTGACGGGGATGATCTATGGAGGCATGGTGGAGTATGATAGGAGTGACTCTATCAGTTAATTGTGGAGAAAATGTGATGTGTTAATCGTGCAGGGAATAGATAAACCTCGTGAGTCGACCGTAGATCAAGTCTAGTTCCAGTAACCCCCATACTTGTTTCGTACTACCACTTGTCCCTGCCGCAGGTAGGGTACCGTTCAGTAAGTTGTCAACCCATTTCTTGGCACAAACCATATAGAGAGGCCACAATGGAAGATACCAGAGGCATCTGGTAGGCATGCCACTTGGTCGGGGGCATGGGTGTTCCCGTTGGACCGAGGAGGTAGCGCCCCTGCTTTGCACACAGTATAAATATGTTTTTCCCATGCTAATCGAGATTGTGGTCTCCCCACTTAAAGTTTTACTTAACGGTTTCCTTGGGTGATTAGTGCCATCAGACGTTAAGCTAGTATGTGTGGGTCAGGTGTGTTTTCTACTCAATGACTGTAATTGAAATTAGTCGACAACTCTGGTTGAATAAACAAATCCGTTACTAATGGGGAAAGAGCACACCCCTTGCGGAGTTTAATATCTATTTGAATAGCCATATCCGCGGTTAAGAAGTACATTCTGGGAAGGGTCAAGTGTCGGTCTTAGCGTCATCCTTCGGAGAAATTAATTTAACCATGATGATAATTATGGATCGTGATCGATGATCGTTATAATTTGTTGTGGACTAACCTCTTCGTGTATATGCAAATTGGAGTGTCCTTGTAAAGTTTCTACCTCCTAGCGCTCATGTTATAATTTACTCAATGATATTATAAGCCCTTTATGCAGTCTCTCTCAAACGCCCAACTGTGGCACGCATGTTATTATTATTTACTCATTATTATTATAAGCCCTTTATGAGGTGTCGCACAAACGCCCGACTGTGGCACGCATGGTATTATTATTCTTATAAGCCCTTTATGTGGTGTCCTCAGACGCCTCACTATTGTATGTATGTTACTATTTTCGTTATGAGCCCTTTTCGTGGCGAGACGCCTAACTCTCGCAAATCTTATTATTTTTGCAAAAGCCCTTTGTGTTGTGTCGCTTAGACACCTGACTGAGGCACATTTTATATTTTTATCCTTTTGAGGCGTCGCTTTAGATACGCAACAGGACTGACCCATTTGCTTGGAATTTTCAGGAGGACTACCACCCAAAGTTCCATTTTATTTTCATTCATTGATTGCTTAATTAATTTTTAATATGGATAAATTACCTGCTTGCCTGCATTAGTAAATTTATCCTATGACTAACTAAATACCATTGAATAATTTTTATTACATATTAATCACGTCCTATATTATGTGTGTTTTCATGTAGTTTGCGAGTACATTCAAACGTACTCACTCGCTTGTCCCTGACTATTGTCTTGGCCAGATTGCATATTCGTATAGGAGCACCGTGACGATAGCCCCGGAACCTAGGCACGGAAGATAGCAGCCACACGAGAGAAGAGTTACCGAGGTGAGCTGTTCCTCTAGAAAGTGGGGTCCCATAGACGCTGGAGATCCCAAACCGCTTATGTCGTCATCCAATAGAAACCTTGTTGTACTCCATAGACCATCCCGGTCTTGTACTCCAAATTTTGTAATTTACTTGGATATTTTGTATCAAGGATGTGTCCACCAGCTAATAGTAATCATGGGGGTGGTGAGCACAAGGGTCTCTTGCTGGGAAATTTATATACTAGAAAACAGACCATCACAGTAGTCTTATTGTTTTCATTACCAAAGTTTGATAAATTGTGCTTTTAGTGGTACAACGTTTGTGAGCTCGGGAGCTGATATGTCTCCAACGTGGAATGCACACATCATCTCTTTCACCTCAAATTATACTAGAGAATCCTGGACTTTGGTGAATGTCTATGGTCCTTGTCAGGGTGAAGCTAGAGACCTCTTTGTTAGCTCGCTATATAATCTACATATACCTGCTGAGGCTAATTGGTTGCTTCTTGGAGACTTTAATTTCATTAGATCACCTGACAACAGAAACTTCTCTGGGGCTGATGTAAATGATATGTTCATCTTCAATGAAATTATTGGTCATCTGGGCTTACTGGAACTACCTATTAAGGGCAGATCCTTCACTTGGTCCAATATGCAAGATTCCCCTCTACTTGAGGAACTTGACTGGTTCTTCACATCTGCGAGCTGGATATCTTCATATCCTCTTACACAAGTGCTCCCCCTTGCAAAGACAGCTTCTGATCATGTTCCATGTGTGGTCACTGTCAACACTTCCATCCCTAAGTGTAACCTCTTTCTTTTTGAAAACTACTGGGTTGAAATGGAGGGCTTCATGGAGTGTATCCAACAGTCCTGGGTCATTCCTTCTAAGAAGGGCCATATTACTGCTGTCATTATGGATAAGATGAAACATCTCAGGCAGGCTCTAAAGAGATGGCAGACAAACTTATCTCAGCTGAAAATTTTCATCTCCAGATGCAATAATGTTGTGTTATGTTTGGATGAGCTTGAGGAATTAAGGCCCCTTTTCAGACCTGAAGCTAACTTCACGAGCATTATTAAGTTGCACCTGGAGCACCTATTGCATCTTCAGTTCTTGTACTGGAAAAAGAGAGACACTATGAGATTTGTCAAAGTTGGTGAGGAAAACACCAAATTCTTTCATGCTATGGCAACTGAGAGATATAGGAGGAACTCCATAGCCTCTCTCAAGTTAAATGATGGATCCATCATTTCTGACCATGATCAAATAGCTGCATGCTTTTCGGCATCCTTTAAGGATAGAATGGGAACTTTCCTTGGAATTAACATGGCTTTTGATTTACAATCTCTGATTCAGAAGGTGGAGGGTCTTGATGTTCTCACACAACCTTTTTCTAAGTCTGAAATGGACAAGACTGTTCAGGAAATGCCCATTGACAAGGCTCCTGGACCTGATGGTTTCAATGGCCTTTTCTTTAAGAAATGCTGGTCGATAATTTGTCTTGAGTTTTATCAACTTGCTGCTGCCTTTCATGTTGGTACTGCTAAACTAGAGAACATGAATTCATCTTATATTACTTTGATTCCCAAAAAGAGATCACCTGAGCAAGTGGGAGACTACAGACCAATATCTCTCACTGGGATGGGCCTCAATTTTTTGTCCAAAATGATTGCCAACAGGTTGCAGTTGCAGATCATGAAGTGTATTCACAAGAATCAGTATGGCTTTATCAAGTCTAGAACCATTCAAGATTGTGTTGGGTGGACTTTGGAATACCTGCATCAATGCCATCAATCCAAGAAACCAATAGTTATTCTCAAGCTGGATTTTGAAAAGGCATTTGATTCTGTGGAACATGAGTTCATCTTCTAGATTCTCAAACACAAAGGATTCAATGATAAATGGATACTTTGGGTATAGCAGCTCCTAACTTCTGGCTCTTCTTCTGTCCTGGTCAATGGTGTGCCTGGAAAGAAATTTTATGTGCAAGAAAGGGGTCAGGCAGGGAGATCCCATGTCCCCACTGCTTTTTGCAATTGCTTCTGATTTTTTACAGACCTTGGTTAACCAGCTGCTGATGGAGGGACTGATTCAGCCGCCCATACCTTGTCATGATAAGGATTTCCCTATAGTACAATATGCTGATGATACCCTGATCATCCTATGTGCTGATGAAACTCAACTGTTACAGTTCAAGAAAATGTTCTTGCTTTTCTCCCAATCCATTGGACTACAAGTGAATTATCACAAATATGCCAGTCTGCGTGTCAACACTTCTCCACAGCATCTCCAAGACCTAGCGGACTCCATTGGCTGCAAAGTAGGATCTTTGCCCTTCACTTACCTTGGTCTTCCAGTTGGGACAACTAAACCAAGAATCATCGATCTCATGCCACTGGTAGACAACATGGAAAGAAGGCTCGGTGCTTGTTCATCTTTCCTGGCCTAGGGGGGTAGGTTACAATATTTAAACTCAGCACTGTCATCTGTTCCTATTTTTTTCCTATGCAGTCTGGATATCCCACCAGGCATACTGAAGCACCTTGAAAGAATTCAGAGGCAATGTCTATGGAGGAAAAATGGGCAAGATCATGCACCCTCTCTTGCTGCCTGGAAACTGGTGTGCAGACCCAAAAATAAAGGGGGTTTAGGAATTATGAATCTGGCAATCCAGAATGAAGCCCTGCCGCTCAAGAATGTTGATAAATTCCTGAATCATGCTGATATCCCATGGGTTCACTTACTCTGGAACACTTACTATCATAACACAGTCCCTCAGGGAACTCCTCTTTGTGGTTCATTTTGGTGGAAGGATATTTGCAAAAGGCTTGACAAGTTCAGATCAGTTACTTATGTTCAGCCTAACAAGGGTGACACTTTCTTGGTTTCGTCTGACTCTTGGTTGGTTGGAAATGTTAGGAATAAGCAACTTGTATTCCCATGAGGCCATAGGCCAGTATATATACATGTACAGGTGATGCACTATATGCAGGAAACCCCTTATATATTGGGATAAATACAAAAGGGTACATGACTTATATTATAACTCTAAAACGCCCCTCAAACTCATGGTGGATGAACAACACTGAGTTTGGAGAGATAAAAGCCATGTTGTGCTCTAGTCTAGGCCTTCTTCAGGAAATCCGCCAACTGTAACTCGGAAGGCACATACTGTAGAGCAACAACCTGATCCTGCACAGCAGCGCGCACATAGAAAGCATCAACACCAATATGCTTGGTGAGCTCATGCTTCAGGACCGCGCACAATGCTAATAGCACATGTACTGTCAGATAAAAGCAGAGTCGGTGTAGTGACAGAAACACCGAAATCTTGAAGTAACCACCGTAACCAAGTCACCTCTGCTGTCAAAAGAGCCATCGCTCGCAACTCAGCCTCTGCACTCGAACAGGAAACTGCAATCTGTTTCTTCGTCTTCCAGGAAATGAGAGAACCACCAAGAAAAACACAGTAAGCAGAAAGTGAACAGCGATCTGAAGGATCACTAGCCCACGTAGCATCCAAATAGGCCTGAAGCTGTAAAGAACTGGAGCAAGGAAAGAATAGACGGTGAGAGATCGTGCCCCGAAGATATCGAAGAACACGGAGGAGATGACTATAGTGAACCGATGTGGGAGCAGAGACGAACTGACTCAGAATATGTACCGGATAAGAGATATCCGGACGAGTGACAGCTAGGTAAACAAGACTGCCAACAAGATGACGGTAACGCGTCGGGTCAGGCAGGCGATCACCATCAGTAGCAGAGAGGTGAACATTGAGCTCCATAGGAGTCTCAACAATGCGCTCATCAGTAAGAGAAGCACGAGCAAGAAGATCATGGATATACTTTTCCTGGGATATAAAGAAGCCATCAGAGGTAGAAGAAACTTCAATCCCAAGAAAGTAGCGAAGAGGTCCAACATCAGACATAAGGAACTGCTCACTAAGGCGGGCTTTAACAAAAGCAATATACTCGGGGTCATCCCCAGTGATGACCATGTCATCAACATAGAGTAGAAGAAGAGTTCTACCACGAGGAGAAAGGTGAATGAACAATGCTGGATCATGAACACTGGGTGAAAAACCAGCGGCAGTCACCACAGAGGCAAAGCGCTCAAACCAGGCGCGGGGGGCTTGCTTAAGGCCATAGAGAGAGCGACGAAGACGACATACCATGCCATTAGGAACAGAATACCCAGGTGGTGGCTGCATGTACACCTCCTCATGCAGCTCACCATTAAGAAAAGCATTCTTAACATCAAGCTGAGAGATAGACCAGTGGCGTGTAGAGGCCACGGCAAGAAGTGTGCGAACAGTGGTCATATGAGCCACAGGAGCAAACATCTCGCCATGATCACGACCATGCTCCTGTTGAAAACCACGAGCCACAAGACGAGCTTTGTAACGCTCAAGAGAACAATCGGAGCGAGTCTTAACCTTGTAGACCCACTTACAAGTGATGGGACGGACTCCGGGAGGAAGGGAAACAAGATCCCACGTACCAGTGCGTTCAAGAGCAGCAATCTCCTCTGCCATCGCAAACTGCCATTCAGGATGAACAACAGCGTGATGATAAGTAGTCGGCTCTAGAATAGCAGCACCAGCGGTGGAAAATCCAAAACAATCAATAGGTGGACGAGGACGAGAACGCAAGCCATAAGTAGGCTGAGACGAGGAGGATGACACATCCACAGAGGCATCCACAGAACGTGAACGACCAGTGTAACACTGAGGAAAAGATGGAACAATGGAAGGAGGCATCACCAATGTAGAATCAGGGAGTGGAGAGGAAGAAGTCACCGGAGATGAAGATGTAGAATCCGGTGACATGCTAGACGAGGAGACCGTGGAAGATGGTGGCGACAAATCGACTGGAGGTGGAGAAGCAGATGGAGCGGTGCAAATAGGCAAAGGCTCGACGGGTGTGATAGGTGTGTCAGGAAAAGTGAGGAAAGAGATATCCTCCACTGAAAAAGTCGAGGAAGATGGGTGTGGGTAGAAGGGACGAGACTCATCGAAAGTGACATCCCGAGAGATACGCATCCGACGACCGATAGGATCCCAACAACGATAGCCCTTATGCTCATCACTATAGCCTAAGAAGACACACTCAACAGACTGAGCGGTCAGTTTGGTGCGCTCGCGGGGGGCAATAAGAACATAGCAAACACAACCAAACAAGCGAAGCATCGAATAATCGGGAGAACGATCAAAAAGACGCTCGAAAGGAACACCGCCATGTAGGCCAGCGGAAGGCTGGAAATTGATGAGATAGGTGGAGGTGGAGACGGCCTCAACCCAAAAATGAGGCGCGAGAGAGGCAGCAATCATCAATGCACGAGCCGTCTCAAGAAGATGACGATGCTTGCGCTCAGCCACGCCATTCTGAGCGTGAGCACCAGGACAAGAGAATTGAGAGAGAGTCCCTTGCTCAGCAAGAACACCACGCAACATCTTAGAGATATACTCGCCAGCGGAGTCAGCACGGAACACACGAATGGGAGAAGAGAACTGAGTATGAACCATGGCAGCAAAACGCTTATAAATGGACAACACCTCACTACGAGAAGTCATGAAATAAAGCCATGTGTAACGAGAGAAGTCATCTGTGAAAATAATATAGTATTTATGACCCCCTTTCAAAGTGAAGGGAGCCGGACCCCATACATCGGAATGAACTAAATCAAAAGGACGCTTATACACTCACTCACTATGTGGATATGGTAACTGAATCTGTTTGCCAAGACGACAACCCTGACACTCTAAAGAGGCATCTCCTGAGACAGACCCCAGAAGACCTCGACGAACTAACGACGACAAACGAGAACCACAAAGATGACCAAGTCGATGATGCCACTGGTGGAAGGAACCGGTAGCCGAGGCGACCAAAGCGGAAGAACTGGCGATAGAGCGGGCAGCGGAAGGAACATGAAGCCAGTCCAACTCCCAAAGACCCTCAGAATCACGGTGGCGAGGACCAGCCCCAACCAGAGTGTGCGTGCGACGGTCCTGGACAGAACAAGAGTCAAGGTCAAGGATGACACGACAACCAGAATCAGCAAGTTGACCAGCGGAAAACAGATCCATGGTAAGTCGAGGAACATGAGCAATACCAGGAACAGAATAAGAAGGAGTGGTAAGAGTGCCTCGACTAATGACAGGAAGGGGAGTACCATCAGTGGTGAGGACATGAACAGGAGAATCTAGCGATCGAAGGGAGGACAGAGTGGAAGAATTAGAAGTCATATGAAAGGAAGCTCCAGAGTCCAGAACCCATGGGGATGTACGTGACTGTGTAGAAGGTGGTTGCTCAGTGCGGGAAGCCTCAGTCACAGAACCAGCAGTACCCGTCGAGGAAGAACCTGAAGCAGCGAGCAGACGCTTAAGTCTCAGAATATCCTGCTTAGTCAAAGCGATGGCTGAAGCTGTCAAGGTAGATGATGAAGTCGCTGTAGATGATGATCGCGCCTTGCGCAAGTGTTTCTTCTTTGTGTAGCAACGGGACTCAATATGACCATCATTCTTGCAGTAGCCACATTGTGGACGGGGGCGACCTGAGCCTCCAGAAGGAGTGGGCAAGAGCGGCGGAGCACTCGAGCAAGAAAGGGTCGGTGCAGCAGGTGGCTTAGAAAAGTCCAAGCTGCGAGCACCGAGGGAACCTCCAACAAACCAGCAACACGTAAGCGAGTCTCCTCAGCACGAATCTGAGAAAAGCGCCTCCATGAGAGAAATACGGCCACGAGCAAACAACTGAGCACGCTGGGGCTCAAACTCCTTACGGAGCCGAGACAGGAACTCGTAGACGCAGTGAAACTCCAAGTCGGCCTGGACAGCCTGGCAACAGGGGCAAGTACGACAACCAGCACTGTGGAGAGAATCAAGCTGACGCCAGATAGCAGAACTCTGTGCATAGAAGTCATCAACAGTAGAGTCACCCTGCTGAAGAGCATGCTCCTGCCGGACCATAGAGAGGTATAAGGCATCACGAGAGGGCTCATAGCGCTGACGAAGGCGAGTCCACATCTCAAACACAGTAGGAAGGCCCAGAAACTCAGAGGCAAACTGAGGCAGAATGCTAGCAGTGAGAACAGCTGCAGCACGAGCATCATCATCAAACCACTAGGTGTAAGCAGACAGAGCACCATGATACGTCTGAAGAGCCTCCTCATAAGCCAAAACCTTCTCATCATAGACACGGATATCGGCCTCATCAACAAGCTTAGCCACATCCTTTGTGGCCTGAGAAGCATCCACAGGAAGAGTCGGTGGGGTCGGCGGAGTGGGAGCCACGGGAGGAACTGGACATGGCGGACAACAGACCTCGCCAGAAAGAAAACCCCATAGGAGGATGCCACGCATGTGAATGCGCATGAAGCCAATAAACTCGGTGTAATTAGTGCCATCAAAGATCACCGGACAACGAGGAACAGCAACGTAGCCGGATGAAGCAGACATTCTTTTTGGAGGGGAAGGAAATCAGTCAACGGGATCGGAACCACGTCGACAGCAGAGAGAACGCGCCGATCTGGAAGCCGCACCAGCAAGGAAAAACTCGTCGGCTGGGCAGTGGTGGCAGGGAGAAACTCCCAGCTTCGTAGCTCCTGCTTGGTGCACTAGGATTGGATCGAGTCCCAGCTTCGCACGGCTCCTGGCGATTGGATGGATTCCAGGTACAGTGTGGATCGAGTCCCAACTTCGCACAGCTCCTGGCGATTGGATCGATTCCAGGTACAGTGTGCACGGCTCCGGGAGGAGCGGTGCGTGGCGCCTGGGGAGAGTGGCGAGTCCCAGGCAGCACGTCACGGCTCCTGCGGCGCAGTGCGTGGTGTCGTGGTGACTGGATCGGGGCGGGTGCGAGCAACGGGATCAACAGGGGTGAACAGGCGGATACGGTGACGCAAGACTTCCAGGCCTGATCCGGCGGAATCGGGCGTTCACTGCGGGACGAGAGGAGATCGAGCCCGGCGAGATGGATCAAACGCACGAGTTGCAACGTGCAAAAATTTGACCTAGCTCTAATACCATGTTAGGAATAAGCAACTTGTATTCCCATGAGGCCATAGGCTAGTATATATACACGTGCAGGCCATGGACTATATGCAGGAAACCCCTTATATATTGGGATAAATACAAAAGGGTACATGACTTATATTATAACTCTAACAGGAAACACTACTAGGCCTCTGGCTGCTAGATTTCAAAGGCTATTCTCCTTTGTTGTTGATCCTTTCTGCACAGCTCAGGAAGTTTTTAAAGCTTTTCATGATGAAAGTATGTTCTCCATGTTCCACTTGCCCCTCTCTGATGAAGCTTACCAGGAGCTACTTTCGGTCAACTCCCTGCTTCAAGACCTGGAAATTGATCCCCAGGCCTCTAATAGATGGGTATGGGGTAAGGATGCTAAGGCCTACACAGCCAAGAGATACTATATTCATATTTACAGCACTATTACCCCAAACCCCTTGCTAAACTGGATCTGGAGGAGCTGTTGTACAATGAAGATCAAGATGTTTGCGTGGATGCTCATCATGGATAGGCTTAACACCCAAGACATGCTTGAACAGCGTCACTGGAATGTTTCAGACTCTAATCTCTGTGTTCTATGCCATGTCAGTGTTAAAGAAGACAGAGATCACTTATTTTTCAACTGTCTTTTCAGCACGAGGGTTTGGATCTACCTGCAGATCACATGGCAGGGTCAATCCATGTGGAGCGCTACTTTAGCTGCTAAGAGAGACTTCCACAACCCCTTTTTTGCTGAGGTGGTCTTCGCTGCATGTTTGAACATCTGGACTGTCAGAAATGCCAAGGTGTTTCACCAGGAGCAGCCAAGGTTCAGAAAATGGAGATCCGGCTTCATCCATGACATTTCCGTGTTAGCTCATAGGATTAGGGCTAGTTTCAGGGATGATCTCCTTAAATGGATTTCCTTTTTGCCTCCTTGAGGTTTGTATCCATAGCTACCCATCCCCTTTGTACATTCTAAACTCTTCTTGTACATATTACACTTGCATATGGGAATAAAAGAAAAAAGGTTGTGGGGGGTTTTCCCTACAGTAGCCGGTCAAAAAAAATTGATGGTTCCATGCTATTATCTTGCCAACTTTGGATGTTTTGTATGCATTTTATATCTTTTTTGGGACTAACCTATTAACTCAGTGCCAAGTGCCAGTTCCTGTTTCTTCCGTGTTTTTGACCCTTTTCAGAGAAGAATATCAAACGGAGTCCAAACAGAATAAAACCTTTGGAAAGATTTTTTTCCGTAACAGAAGATATGCAGGGAACTTGAGAACCAAGGCAAAGGTTCCCGGGGGAGGCCACAAGCCCCCTAGCCGTGGCTCGGGGGGCGTGCCCAAAAGGCTTGTGGGCCCCACGTGGCTCCTTTGCCCTACTTCTTCCACCTATAAATTCCCTAAAAATATGAAACCATGGGAGATAGCCATGAAAATACTTTTCCGCCACCACAAGCTTCTGTCTCCGCAAGATCGCATCTGGGGCACGCTCTGGTACCCTTCTGGAGGGGGGATTCAGACAGGGAGGGCTTCTTCATCAACACCATTGCCTCTCCGGTGATGCATGAGTAGTTCTCCATGATCTTCATGGAGATCTATCCGATGTAATCTTCTTTTGCGGTGTGTTTGTCGAGATCCGATGATTTGTGGATTTATGATCAGATTATCTATGAATGTTATCTGAGTTTCCTCTGATCTCTTATATGCATGATTTCGTACCCTTGTATTTCCCTTTGAGTTGTGGGTTTCGTTTGGCCAACTTGATCTTCAATTCTTGCAATGGGAGAAGTGCTTGGTTTTGGGTTCATACCGTGCGGTGTCCTCACCCAGTGACAGAAGGGGTAGCGAGGCACGTATCGTGTTGTTGCCATCAAGGGTAAAAAGATGGGGTTTATATCTATTGCATGAATTTATCCCTCTACATCATGTCATCTTGCTTAAGGCGTTACTCTGTTCTTTATGAACTCAATACACTAGATGCATGCTGGATAGCGGTCGATGTGTGGAGTAATAGTAGTAGATGCAGACAGTATCGGTCTACTTGTCTCAAATGTGATGCCTATATGTATGATCATTGCCTTAGATATCATCATGACTTTGCGCGGTTCTATCAATTGCTCGACAGTAATTCGTTCACCCACCGTAATACTTGCTATCATGGGAGAAGCCTCTAGTGAACACTATGGCCCCCGGGTCTACTTCACATCATATTTTGTGCTCTACACTTTTACTTTGTCGCAATTTCCACCTTCAGATCTCAGCTTGCAATTATCCGTGAAGGGATTGACAACCCCTTTATAGCGTTGGGTGCAAGTTTGTTTGTTTTTGCGCAGGTACTTTGGAGACTTGCCTTGATACTCCTACTGGATTGATAACTTGGTTCTCAAACTGA
This sequence comes from Hordeum vulgare subsp. vulgare, assembly GCF_904849725.1. Taxonomy (NCBI): domain Eukaryota; kingdom Viridiplantae; phylum Streptophyta; class Magnoliopsida; order Poales; family Poaceae; genus Hordeum; species Hordeum vulgare. The sequence continues at coordinate 460,015,627 of NC_058524.1, read as the reverse complement.
GGGAAATACTTACTACTACTGTGCTGCATCACCCTTTCCTCTTCAAGGAAAAAACCAACACAAGCTCAAGAGGTAGCAAGAAGAATTTCTAGCGCCGTTGCCGGGGAGTATCAAGTCAAGAATAGTCTCCCTTCAACGTGTTAATTTCTGGCACCGGGGACTATTCTAAGTGAAAGTTATCCATGTAACTGTCGCAAACTCATCTCTTGCATTTACTTTTTTGCCTCTCGTTTTCCTCTCCCCCACTTCTGAAAAACAAAAATTTACAAAAATATTTGCCTTTTTCGTTCGTCCTTTTCTCTCGCTTGCTTTATGTTCGCTTGTGTGCTTGTCTGCTTGCTGAAGTCACCATGACTGAAAACACCAAACTTTGTGACTTCTTGAATACTAATAATAATGATTTTATTAGTACTCCGATTGCTCCTGCCACTAGTGCGGAATCATATGAAATCAATGCTGCTTTGCTGATACTTGTTATGAAAGAGAAATTTTCCGACCTTCCTAGTGAAGATGCCGCATCCCATCTTAGTACCTTCATTGAGTTATGCGATATGCAAAAGAAGAAAGATGTGGATAATGATGTGATTAAATTGAAGCTATTTCCGTTCTCATTGCGAGATCGAGCAAAAATTTGGTTTTCATCTTTGCCCAAAAATAGTATTGATTCTTGGAACAAGTGAAAAGATGCTTATATATCCAAGTATTTTCCACCGGCTAAGATTATCTCTCTCCATAATGATATCATGAATTTTCAGCAACTAAATCATGAACATGTTGCACAGTCTTGGGAGAGAATGAAATTGATGATTAGAAATTGTCCCGCTCATGGCTTAAGTCTTTGGATTATTATACAAATCTTCTATGCTGGTTTGAATTTTTCTTCTAGAAATATCTTGGATTCCGCCTCTGGTGGAACTTTCATGGAAATCACATTAGGAGAAGCCACAAAACTCCTAGACAATATCATGACAAACTATTCTCAATGGCACACTGAAAGGTCACCTACTAGTAAAAAAGTGCATGCTATAGAAGAAATTAACAAGTTGAGTGCCAAAATGGATGAGTTAATGAAATTATTTGCTAGTAAAGGTGCTCCTCTAGATCCAAATGATATGCCTTTGTCTTCCTTGATTGAGAATAGCAATGAGAGCTTGGATGTTAATTTTGTTGGTAGGAATAATTTTGGCAACAACAATGCTTATAGAGGTAACTTTATTCCTAGGCCTTTTCCTAGTAATCCCTCTAATAACTTTGCCAATTCCTACAACAATGCTCACGGAAATTACAATAAATTACCCTCCGATCTTGAGAGTAATATTAAAGAGTGTATCAACTCGCAAAAGATTTTCAATGCGTCCATAGAAGAAAAACTGCTCAAAATTAATGACTTGGCTAGGACCGTTGATAGAATGTCTCTTGATATTGATGCTTTGAAATTGAGATGTGCTCCTCCCAAGATAAATATGGATGAAACTTTAAAAGCTATGCGTGTTTCCATGAATGAGAGTAAAGAAAGAACCGCCCAAATTCATGCTAGACATGAATGGCTTCAAAAGGCGTGTTCTCGTGATGAGAGTCATGAAGATCTTAAAGTTCTTGGTGTGACTCCCATTGAATCCTTGTTTTCTAATGTCAAACCTAATGATGATGGGGCTGGATATGAATCCACTTTATTGAGAAACGCCCCAATGATTCGGAGTCTATCTATCTTGATGCTAAAAGCATTGAAAGTGGAGTAGAGGATATCAAACTTTGAGTAGTAATGAAATTACTACTTTGGATTTCAAGGAATTCAATTATGATAGTTGCTATTTGATTGAATGTATTTCCTTGATGCAATCCATGCTAAACTCTCCACACACTTATAGCCAAAAGAAGGCCTTTACCGATCATATCGTCCATGCTATGATGAAATCTCTTGAAGAGAAACTTGAGTTGGAAGTTTCTATTCCTAGAAAACTTCACGATGAGTGGGAACCTACTATCAAAATCAAGATTAAAAACTATGAATGCAATGCTTTGTGTGATTTGGGTGCTAGTGTTTCCGCCATTCCAAAGTCTTTATGTGATGTTCTAGGCTTCAATGAGATTGATGAGTGCTCTCTTAATTTGCATCTTGCGGATTATACTATTAAGAAACCAATGGGAAGGATCAGTGATGTTCTTATTATTGCAAATAGGAACTATGTACCTGTGGATTTCATTGTGCTTGATATTGATTGCAATCCGACATGTCCTATCATTCTTGGTAGACCTTTCCTAAGGACTATTGGTGTTGTCATCGATATGAAGGAAGGGAATATTAGATTTCAATTTCCATTAAAGAAGGGCATGGAACATTTTCCTAGAAATAAAATAAGATTGCATTATGAATCCATGATGAGGGCTACTTATGGTTTGAGCACCATAGACGACGATATGTGATTCTATCGCCTTGTGCCTAGCTAAGGGCGTTAAACAATAGTGCTTGTTGGGAGGCAACCCAATGAATTTATCTTTTGTTTTTTCTTTATGTTTTGTTGTGTCCACACCATCATAATTTTGTTATAATTGTGTTTTTTCTGTTTCGTTTTGTGTTTGTGCCAAGTAAAACCTTTATGACTAGTTTTGGTGTTGGTTGTTTAATCGTGTTGAAAAACACAGAAACTTTGCGCTCACGAAATTATTTTTCATTTCCTATCCCGAAACAGATTTTGAGTTGATTCTTTTTCCTGCTGGTTGATATGCCAATTTTCCTAATTTTCATAATTTTTCAGAATTTGTGAGATATCAGAAGTATACGAGGTATACAGATTGCTACAGACTCGTCTGTTTTTGACAGATTCTGTTTTTGTTGTGTTGATTGCTTATTTTGTTGAAACTATGGATAGTATCGGGGGGTACTAGCCATGTAAAAGTGAGAATACAGTAATATAACACCAATATAAATAGAAATCAAGTTTGCTACAGTACCTAAAGAGCTGGTGGTTTCTTTTCTTATGCTAATGATATCATGAGTTTCTGTTTAAGTTTTGTGTTGTGAAGTTTTCAAGTTTTGGGTGATGTTCTCATGAACAATGGGATAAAGAGTGGAAAGAGCTCAAGCTTGGGGATGCCCAAGGCATCCCAAGCCAAATTCAAGGACACCAAAAGGCCTAAGCTTGGGGATGCCCCGGGAAGGCATCCCCTCTTTCGTCTTCAATCCATCGGTAACGTTACTTGGACCTATATTTTTATTCACCACATGATATGTGTTTTGCTTGGAGCTTCGTGTATTATAGGAGTCTTTTCTTTTTTTGTGTCAATCATCCTTTCTGCACACCTTTTTAGAGATACATGCACTCATCGTGATTTTGCTAGAATACTCAATGAGCTTCACTTATATCTTTTGAGTTAGGCAATTTAGCTTGCATGGGCTTCACTTATATCTTTTGATCTAGATAACTTTGCCCTAGTGCTTCACATATATATTTTTAGAGCACGACGGTGTCATATTTTGGAGAAATAAAAACTCTCGATCTTCACTTATATCTTTTTGAGAATGCTCTCTCTGAGTAACTTGGTAGTTGGCGTGTGCCATGAAAGAGTCCTAAAGATGATAGACATACAAAAAGGATATAATAAAACTTCCATATTCATATGCATTGATTAGAAAGAGAAGTTTGATTCCTCTCAATTAGTTTTGAGATATGGATTTGGTGATATTAGAGTTATGTTAGTAGGGTGTTATGAATCTAGAAATACTTGTGTTGAGGTTAGTGATTCCCGTAGCATGCACGTATGGGGAACCACTATGCTAGGAAGTCGGAATATAATTGATTTATTGATTGTCATCCTTTATCTTGCGGTCGGGATCGCGCGATCGTTAACACCTACCAACCCTTCCCCTAGGAGTATGCGTTTAGCACTTTCTTTCGATTGCTAATAAAACTTTTTGGGGAATATATAAAAAATACTGGGCGAAAGAAGTACCAGAGGGGAGCTACCAGGGCCCCACAAGCCTGGTAGCCGCCACCCCCTGGTGGCGGCTACAGGGCTTGTGGCCACCCTGACGGCCCACTGCCCCCCCCCTCTTTTTCTATATGAAGGGTTTCGTCCAGAAAAAATCAGGGTGGAGCTTTTTCGTGGATTCTCCGCCGCCACGAGGCGGAACTTGAGCAGATCCAATCTAGAGCTCCGACAGGATGATCCTGCCGGGCAAACTTCCCTCTCGGAGGGGGAAATCGTCGCCATCGTCATCACCAACACTCCTCTCCTCGGAGGGGAGTCATCTCCATCAACATCTTCATCAGCACCATCTCGTCTCCAAACCCTAGTTCATCTCTTGCAACCAATCTTCGTCTTGCGACTCCGATTGGTACTTGTAAGGTTGCTAGTAGTGTTGATTACTCTTTGTAGTTGATGCTAGTTGGATTACTTGGTGCAAGAGTTTATGTTCAGATACTTGATGCTACTCATTACACCTCTGATCATGATTATGATTATGCTTTGTGAGTCGTTACTTTTGATCCTGAGGACATGGGATAAGTCATGCTAATAATAGTCATGTGAAGTTGGTATTCGTTCGGTATTTTGATATGATGTATGTTGTTTTTCCTCTAGTGGTGTTATATGAACGTCAACTACATAACATTTCACCATACTTGGGCCTAGAGGAAGGCATTGGGGAGTAGTAAGTAGATGATGGGTTGCTAGATTGACATAAGCTTAAACCCTAGTCTATGCGTTGCTTCGTAAGGGGCTCATTTGGATCCACTAGTTTAATGCTATGGTTAGACGTTGTCTTAGTTCTTCTTTCGTAGTTGCGGATTCTTGCGAGAGGGGTTAATCATAAGTGGGATGCTTGTCCAAGTAAGGGCAGTACCCAAGCGTCGGTCCACCCACATATCAAACTATAAAAGTAACGAACGCGAATCATATGAATATGATGAAACTAGCATGACGGAAATTCCTGTGTGTCCTCGGGAGCGTTTTTCCTCTTATAAGACTTTTCTCAGGCGTGTCCCTTGCTACAAAAGGGATTGGGCCACTTTGCTGCACCGTTGCTACTACTTGTTACTTGTTACTTTTCGCTTGCTACGTTTCACCTCACTACACCATCAGTTGTTACCGCTACTTTCAGTGCTTGCAGTTATTACCTTGCTGAAAACCGTTTATCAGAGCCTTCTTCTCCTCGTTGGGTTCGACACTCTTACTTATCTAAAGGACTACGATTGATCCCCTATACTTGTGGATCATTGATACGTCTCAAACGTATCTATAATTTTTGATGGTTTCATGTTGTTATCTTGTCATCTTTGGATGTTTTATGTACCTTTTATTTATTTTTTGGCACTACCTTATTAATTCAGTGCCAAGTGCGAGTTCCTGTTTTTTGTGTGTGTTTTTGGCTCTTTTCAGATCTGATTTTGGAACGGAGTCCAAACGGAATAAATCCCCGAAATGATTTTTTCCCGAACGGAAGAAGATCAGGGGGCTTGTGGGCCAAGCTAGGAGGGCTCCAGGGAGCCCATAAGCCCCCAGTCTGCCACCAGGGGGGAGGCGGCGGTGGCAAGGCTTGTGGCCTCCCTAAGCGCCCCTGACCTAGATCTTTGGCCTATATATTCCCTAAAATACAGCAAAAAATCAGGGGATCCACAAAAAAACATTTCCGCTGCCGCAAGCATCCGTTTCCGCGAGATCTCATGTGGAGACCCTTCCCGGCGCCCTGCCGGAGGGGACTTTGGAGTTGGAGGGCTTCTTCATCATCATCATCACCCCTCCAATGACTCGTGAGTAGTTCACTTCAGACCTACGGGTCCGTAGTTAGTAGCTAGATGGCTTCTTCTCTCTCTTGGATCTTCAATACAAAGTTCTCCATGACCTTCGTGGAGATCTATCCAATGTAATCTTGTTTGGCGGCGTGTTTGTCGAGATCCGATGAATTGTGGATTTGTGATCAGATTATATATGATATATATTTGATTCTTTTCTGATTTGTTATTTGCATGATTTGAAATCCTTGTAAGTCTCTCCGAGTCTTGGGTTTTGTTTGGCCAACTAGATCTATGATTCTTGCAATGGGAGAAGTGCTTGGTTTTGGGTTCTTACCATGTGGTGACCTTTCCCAGTGACAGTAGGGGTAGCAAGGCACACATTAAGTAGTTTCCATCAAGGGTAACAAGATGGGCTCTGTCTTTGATATGAGATTGTCCATCTACATCATGTCATCTTGCTTAAGGCGTTACTCTGTTCTTTTGGACTTAATACACTAGATGCATGCTGGATAGCGGTCGACGTGTGGACTAATAGTAGTAGATGCAGACAGTATCAGTCTACTTGTTTTGGACGTGATGCCTATAGATATAATCATTGCCATAGATGACGTCACGACTTTGCGCGGTTCTATCAATTGCTCGACAGTAATTTCTTCACCCACCGTCTACTTGCTTTCATGAGAGAAGCCACTAGTAAACACTACGCCCCCCGGGTCTATTCACATCTATCGTTTCCACTTTCGCTTTTACTTTGCTTTCTTACTTTGTTGCTTTCAGTTCTCACTTGGCGAACAATCTATAAGGGATTGACAACCCCTTCATAGCGTTGGGAGCAAGCTTTTTGTGTTTGTGCAGGATCTTGTGATACTCCTCCACTGGATTGATACCTTGGTTCTCAAACTGAGGGAAATACTTACCACCGCCGTGCTACAACACCCTTTCCGCTTCGAGGGAACACCAACGCAAGGCTCCAAGGCCACGGGGGAAATCCTTTGCATATTTTCCTAGGAAGTCCCTTAAGGCGTAGCCGCAGCAGAAGGATTCCTGGTGCCGTCGACACGACTATTCCGGGCGCCGTTGCGAGGGAAGCACAGCGGACATGAGAAGTATTTCTGGCGCCATTGCCGGGGAGGAGAGATCAAGATCTATCCAAGTAGGTCTCACAAACTCATCTCTTGCATTTACTTTTGTTGCCAGTTGCCTCTCGTTTTCCTCTCCCCCACTTCACATTTTCCGTTTTCATTTGCCTTTCTCCTTCGTCGTTTTCTTTTGCCTTTGTCGTTTCCCTTTGCCGGTTTTCTAGCTTGCTTATGTGCTTGTTTGTTTGTTGAAGTCATCATGGCTGAAAACACCAAACTTTGCGACTTCTCGAGCACTAATAATAATGATTTTATTAGTACTCCGATTGCTCCCGCCACTAGTGCAGAATCGTATGAAATCAACGCAGCTTTGCTGAATCTTGTTATGAAAGAGCAATTCTCTGGCCTTCCTAGTGAAGATGCCGCATCCCATCTCAATACCTTCATTGAGCTTTGTGATATGCAAAAGAAAAGAGATGTGGATAATGACGTGATTAAGTTGAAACTTTTTCCTTTCTCGTTGCGAGATCGCACAAAAACTTGGTTTTCTTCTTTGCCTAAAAATAGTATCGATTCTTGGGATAAGTGCAAAGATGCTTACATATCCAAGTATTTTCTGCCGGCTAAGATCATCTCCTTACGTAACGATATCATGAATTTCAAGCAACTTGATCATGAACATGTTGCACAATCTTAGGAGAGGATGAAGCTTATGATTAGAAATTGTCCCGCTCATGGCTTGAGTTTGTGGATGATTATACAAATCTTTTACACTGGTTTGAATTTCACTTCTCGCAATATCTTGGACTCCGCCTCAGGTGGAACGTTCATGGAAATCACATTAGGAGACGCTACAAAACTCCTAGACAATATCATGACCAACTACTCTCAGTGGCACACTGAAAGGTCAGCTGCTAGGAAAAAGGTGCATGCTATAGAAGAGATTAACTCGCTTAGTGCTAAGATGGACGAGTTGATGAATTTGGTTGCTAGTAGAAACGCTACTGTAGATCCTAATAAAATGCCACTATCTTCTTTGATTGAGAGTAGCAGCGCTAGTTTGGACGTGAATTTTGTTGGTAGGAACAATTTTGGCAACAACAATGCTTTTAGAGGAAACTATGTTCCTAGGCCTTTTCCTAGTAACCCCTCTAACAATTACGACAATTCCTACAACAACACTTATGGAAATCACAACAAATTACCCTCTGATTTAGAGAGTAATATCAAAGAGTTCATCAACTCTCAAAAGATTTTCAATGCGTCCATAGAGGAAAAACTACTTGAAATTGACGATTTGGCTAAGAGCGTTGATAGGATGTCTTGTGATATTGATGCTTTGAAAGTTAGATGCGCTCCTCCCAAGGTCAACTTGGATTAAACTATGCGTGTCTCCATGAATGAGAGCAAAGAATGAACCGCCCAAATTCGCACTAGGCATGAATGGTTTAAAAGGGTGCGTTCTAGTGATGCAAATCACGAATATCTTAAAGTGCTTGGTGTGTCTCCTCTTGAATCTTTGTTTTCGCGTGTCAAACCTATTTATGGAGGGGCTGGATATGAATCCACTTTGGTTGAAAAATGCCCCAATGATTCAGAGTCCACCCATCTTGATGATAAAGGTGTGGAGAGTGGAGTAGAAGAAATCAAAATTTTGGGTAGTAATGAAACTCCCACTTTGGATTTCAAGGAATTCAATTATGATAATTGCTCCTTGTTTGAATGCATTTCTTTGATGCAATCCATTGCAAACTCTCCACATGCCTATAGCCAAAGCAAAGCCTTTACCGCGCATATCGTAGATGCTATGATGAAATCTCTTCAAGAGAAGCTCGAACTAGAAGTCTCTATACCTAGAAAACTTCATGATGAGTGGGAACCTACTTTCAAAATCAAGATAAAAACTATGAGTGCAATGCTTTGTGTGATTTGGGTGCTAGTGTTTCCGCGATTCCAAAGTCTTTATGTGATATTCTTGGTTTTCATGAGATTGAAGAGTGTTCTCTTAATTTGCATCTTGCGGATTCTACTATCAAGAAACCCATGGGAAGGATCGATGATGTTCTTATTGTTGCAAATAAGAACTATGTACCCGTGGATTTCATTGTACTTGACATAGATTGCAATCCTTCATGTCCCATTATTCTTGGTAGACCTTTCCTAAGGACTATTGGTGCTATCATCGATATGAAGGAAGGGAATATTAGATTTCAATTTCCTTTGAAGAAGGATGGAGCACTTTCCTAGAAATAAAATAAGATTCCTTATGAATCTATGATGAGGGATACTTATGGTTTGAGCACCAAAGATGACTATACGTGATTCCATCACCTTTCGCCTAGCTAAGGGCGTTAAACAAAAGCGCTTGTTGGGAGGAAACCCAACAAATCTATCCTTTTTTTTTCTGTTTTGTGTTTTCCACACTTTAATAATTCTGTTATGATTGTGTTTTTTTGTGTTGTTTTTGCGTTTGTGCCAAGCAAAACCGTTATGATTAGTCTTGGGGATGATCGTTTGGTCATGCTGGAAAAGACAGAAACTTTCTGTTCACGAAAAGAATTTTAGTTTTTTTTTCTCTAAGAGCTTTTGAGTTGATTCTTTCTGCTGATGATTTTGACGCAAAATATTAAGACTTTCGAAATTTTTCAGAATTTTTTAAGTAGCAGAGGTATACGAAATATACAGATTGCTACATACTGGTCTGATGTTAACAGATTCTGTTTTTTGTTGTGTTGGTTGCTTATTTTGATGAAACTATGGATAGTATCAGGGGGTATTAGCCATGGAAGATTGAAAATACAGTAACCCAACATCAACATAAGTATAATTTAAGTTTGCTACAGTAACTAAGGAAGTGGTGGTTTGCTTTCTCATACTAATGTTATCACGAGTTTCTGTTTAAGTTTCGTGTTGTGAAGTTTTCAAGTTTTCGGTGAAGTTCTTATGGACAAAGAGATAAAGAGCGGCAAGAGATCAAGCTTGGGGATGCCAAAGGCACCCCAAGAGATTCAAGGATGCCGTAAAATCCTAAGCTTGGGGATGCCCCGGGAAGGCATCCCCTCTCTCGTCTTCAATCCATCGGTAACGTTACTTGGGGCTATATTTTTATTCACCACATGTTATGTGTTTTTGCTTGGAGCGTCTTGTATCATAGGAGTCTTTTATTTTTTGTTGTTTTTGTGTCACAATCATCCTTGATGCACACCTAGAGAGAGAGACATGCACTCACCGTGATTTTGTCAAGCTTCACTTATATCTTTTGGTAGACAATTCAGCTCACATGTGCTTCACTTATATCTTTTGAGCTAGATACTTTTGCTCTATGTGCTTCACTTATATCTTTTAGAGCGCAGCGGTGCGTGGCTTGGTAGTTGATCTATGCTTTGAAAGTAGTCTCAAAAGGGGTAGTTATCCAAAGGGATACGAAAACTTCCACCTTCATGTGCATTGAATAGTTAGAGAAGTTTGATTCATCTCAATTAGTTTTGAGTTGTGGTTATGGTAATATTGAAGTCATGCTAGTAAGGTGTTGTGGATCTAGAAAAACTTGTGTTTAAGTTAGAGATTCCCGTAGCATGAAAGTATGGTGAACCGCTATGTGTTGAAGTCTGAGCATTATTAGTCTATTGATTGTCATCCTTTGCGAGGCGGTCGGGATCGCGCGATGGTTTATACCTACCAACCCTTCCCCTAGGAGTATGCGTTGAATGCTTTGTTTCATTTACTAATAAAACTTTTGCAACAAGTATATGAGTTCTTCATGACTAATGTTGAGTCCATCGTTTAGATGCACTTTCACCTTCCACCATCACTATCTTCTTAGTGTCGTGCAACTTTCGCCGGTGCACAAAACCCACCATTAGCCTCCCTCAAAAACAGCCACCATAATTACCTACTATGGCTTTTTCAAAATCATTCCGAGATATATTGCCGTGCAACTACCACCATGACATGTGCCACCACGTCTACATTGCCATTGCATGATCGTAAGATAGCTAGCATGATGTTTCTATTGATGTCTATGCCATGCTAGATCATTGCCACGGTACACTACCGAAGGCATTCTATATAGAGTCATCATAGCTCTAAGTTTTGAGTTGAAAGTGTGATGATCATCATTAATGGAGCATTGTCCCATGTGAGGAAATAAAAGAGGCCAAAGAAGCCCACCAAAATAGAAAAAAAGAGGCCAAAGAGCCCACCAAAAATGAGAGAAAAAGAGAGAAGGGACAATGCTACCAGTTTTTCCACACTTGTGCATATTAAGCACCATGATCTTCATGATTGAGAGTCTCTCGTTTTGTCACCGCCATATAGCTAGTGGGAAATTTTGATTATATAACTTGTCTTGTATATTCCAATGATATGCTTCCTCAAAATTGCCTTAGGTCTTCATGAGCAAGCAAGTTGGATGCACACCCACTAGTTTTCTTTAAGAGCTTTCACTTACTCTTAGCTCTAGTGCATCATTTGTATGGCAATCCATACTCATTCACATTGATATCTATTGATGAGCATCTCCACAGCTCATTGATATGCCTAGTTAATGTGACTATCTTCTCCTTTTTGTCTTGCAACCTCCACCACATTCCACACCATCTATAGTGCTATAACCATGGCTCACGCTCATGTATTGCCTGAGAGTTGAAGAGGTTTGAGAAAGTAAAGGTGTGAAACAATTACTTGGCCAATACCGGGGTTGTGCATGATTTAAATTCGTTGTGCAATGATGATAGAGCATAGCCGGATTATATGCTTTTGTAGGGATAACTTTCTTCTGGCCTTGTTATTTTGAAAGTTCATGATTACCTTGCTAGTTTGCTTGAATTATTATTGTTTCCACGTCAATAGAAAACTATTGTTTTGAATCTAATGGATCTGAACATTCATGTCACATAAGAGGAGTTACAAAGTACATCTATGCTAGGTAGCATGAAAGCATCGAAAATTCATTCTTTATCACTTCCCTACTCGAGGACGAGCAGGAGTTAAGCTTGGGGATGCTTGATACGTCTCAAACGTATCTATAATTTTTGATGCTTTCATGCTATTATCTTGTCATCATTGGATGTTTTATGTACCTTTTATAATTTGTTTGGGACTAACTTATTAATTCAGTGCCAAGTGCCAGTTCCTGTTTTTTTGTGTTTTTGGCTCTTTTCAGATCTGATTTTGGAACGGACTCCAAACGGAATAAAATCCTCGAAATCATTTTTTTCCCGAACGGAAGAAGATCAGGGGGCCTGTGGGCCAAGCCAGGAGGGCTCCAAGGAGCCCACAAGCCCACACTCCGCCACCAGGGGGGAGGCGGCGGTGGCAAGGCTTGTGGCCTCCCTAAGCGCCCCTGACCTAGATCTTTGGCCTATATATTCCCTAAAATACAGCAAAAAATCAGGGGATCCACAAAAAAACATTTCCGCTGCCGCAAGCATCCGTTTCCGCGAGATCTCATGTGGAGACCCTTCCCGGCGCCCTGCCGGAGGGGACTTTGGAGTTGGAGGGCTTCTTCATCATCATCATCACCCCTCCAATGACTCGTGAGTAGTTCACTTCAGACCTACGGGTCCGTAGTTAGTAGCTAGATGGCTTCTTCTCTCTCTTGGATCTTCAATACAAAGTTCTCCATGACCTTCGTGGAGATCTATCCAATGTAATCTTCTTTGGCGGCGTGTTTGTCGAGATCCGATGAATTGTGGATTTGTGATCAGATTATATATGATATATATTTGATTCTTTTCTGATTTGTTATTTGCATGATTTGAAATCCTTGTAAGTCTCTCCGAGTCTTGGGTATTGTTTGGCCAACTAGATCTATGATTCTTGCAATGGGAGAAGTGCTTGGTTTTGGGTTCTTACCATGTGGTGACCTTTCCCAGTGACAGTAGGGGTAGCAAGGCACACATTAAGTAGTTTCCATCAAGGGTAACAAGATGGGCTCTGTCTTTGATATGAGATTGTCCATCTACATCATGTCATCTTGCGTAAGGCGTTACTCTGTTCTTTTGGACTTAATACACTAGATGCATGTTGGATAGCGGTCGACGTGTGGAGTAATGGTAGTAGATGCACATAGTATCGGTCTACTTGTTTTGGACGTGATGCCTATAGATATAATCATTGCCATAGATGACGTCACAACTTTGAGCGGTTCTATCAATTGCTCGACAGTAATTTTTTCACCCACCGTCTACTTGCTTTCATGAGAGAAGCGACTAGTAAATACTACGGCCCCCGGGTCTATTCACATCTATCGTTTCCACTTTCGCTTTTACTTTGCTTTGTTACTTTGTTGCTTTCAGTTATCAGTTGGCGAACAATCTATAAGGGATTGACAACCCCTTCATAGCGTTGGGAGCAAGCTTTTTGTGTTTGTGGAGGATCTTGTGATACTCCTCCACTGGATTGATACCTTGGTTCTCAAAGTGAGGGAAATACTTACCACCACTATGCTACATCACCCTTTCCGCTTCGAGGGAACACCAACGCAAGCTCCAAGGCCACGGGGGAAATCCTTTGCATATTTGCCTAGGAAGTCCCTTAAGGCATAGCCGCAGCAGAAGGATTCCTGGTGCCGTCGACACGACTATTCCGGGCACCGTTGCCAGGGAAGCACAACTGACATCAGTCATCAAGACTCTTTTCTGGCACCGTTGCCAGGGAATGAAGCGCCTTTGGTAAGTGGAATTTGGTAAGGAAACATTTATATATTATGCTGAAATTTATTGTCACTTATCACTATGGAAACTGTTCCTTTGATGAGTTTGTTCGGGGTATCTTCACCACGAACGGAAGCATGAGGAGTTTCTCCTCAACCTGAGGTACCTACTTAAAATATATTTTATGAAATTCCTTCGGGTATGCTTGAGAAACTGTTGGCTAATCCTTTTACACGAGATGGGTCATCACATCTAGACTTGCATTTGATCTATGTAGATGAAGTTTGTGGTTTATTTAAACTTGGAGGTTTGCCCGAGGATGAGGTAAAGAAGAAATTATTTCCTTTATCTTTGAAGGATAAGGCGTTGACATGGTATAGGCTATGTGATGATACTGGATCATGGGACTACAATCGGTTGAAATTGGAATTTCATCAAAAGTTTTATCCTATGCATTTAGTACATCGTGATCGGAATTATATTTGTAACTTTTGGCCTCGTGACAGGGAAAGCATAGCTCAAGCTTGGGGGAGGCTTAAATCAATGTTATATTCATGCCCCAATCATGAGCTCTCGAGAGAAATTATCACTCAAAACTTTTATGCTCGGCTTTCTCATGAAGATCGTACCATGCTTGAAACTTCTTGTACCAGTTCTTTTATGAAGAAGGATATTGACCACAAGTGGAATTTATTGAAAAGAATCAAATGTAACTCTGAAGATTGGGAGTTGGAAGAAGGTAAGGAGTCAGGTATGAATTTCCAGTTTGATTGCGTTAAATCTTTTGTTGAGACAAACACTTCTAGAGATTTTAGCGCTAAGTATGGACTTGACTCTGAGATAGTAGCTTCTCTATGTGAATCTTTTGCTGCTCATGTTGATCTTCCCAAAGAGAAGTGGTTTAAGTATCATCCTCTTGTAGAAAGCAACATAGTCAAAACCAATCTAGTTGAGGAGAAAGTCATTGCTTTTAGTGATCCTGATGTTCCTTATGCCTACGCTGAGAAACCACCTTACCCTGCTAGGAAAAAAGGATTATTCTAAAGCTCCAACTCTGATACATAGGGGTTACATTAGACCACTTGCACCCCCTGAGGAGATTAGAGTTGAACCTAGTGTTGCTATTATCAAAGATCTCTTAGCCAAAGACATAGATGGGCTTGTTATCAAATTCTGTGAGGACTCCGCTAGAATTGCTAAACCTCACGCGAAAGACAAATACGGACCTGTAGTTGGCCTGCCCGTTGTTTCTGTCAAGATAGGAGATCACTGTTACCATGGTTTATGTGATATGGGAGCTAGTGTTAGTGCAATACCCCGTTCCCTATATGATGAAATCAAAGATGAGATTGCACCTGCTGAGCTAGAACCCATTGGTGTCACTATTACGCTAGCTAATAGAGACACTATCTGCCCTCTGGGAATTGTGAGAGACGTAGAAGTCCTGTGTGGTAAGACGAAGTATCCTACTGATTTCCTCGTCCTTGGTACTGCACAAGATAGCTTTTGTCCCATCATATTCGGTAGACCCTTTCTCAACACTGTCAATACTCACATTGGTTGCATTAAGCAGACTGTCACAGTTAGTTTCGAGGGTGTGTCTCATGAATTTAACTTCTCCAAGTTTGGAAGACAACCCCATGAAAAAGAGTCGTCTGGTATGGATGAAATCATTGCTCTTGCCTCTATTGCCGTACCTCCTACGGATCCTTTAGAGCAATATCTGCTTGAGCATGAAAATGATATGCATATGGAGGAAAGAGATGAGATAGATAAAATTATCTTAGAAAAATATCCTATTCTCAAGAATAATCTGCCTGTTGAACTGCTTGGGGATCCTCCCCCACCAAAGGGTGATCCTGTGTTCGAGCTTAAACAGTTGTCTAATACTCTTAAGTATGCCTATCTTGATGAGAAGGAGATATATCCTATTATTATTAGTGCTCTCCTCTCAGAGCATGAAGAGAAGAAGTTACTAAAAACTCTGAGAAAGCACCGTGCTGCTATTGGATATACTCTTGATGATCTTAAGGGTATTAGTCCCACTCTATGTCAGCACAAGATTAAAACCGATCCTGATTCTAAACCAGTTGCTGATCATCAAAGGAGATTAAATCCTAAGATGAAAGAGGTCGTTAGAAAAGAAATATTAAAGCTTCTGGAAGCAGGAATCATTTATCCTGTTGCTCATAGTGATTGGGTAAGTCCAGTACATTGCGTACCTAAGAAGGGAGGTATCACCGTCGTTCCTAATGATAAGAATGAACTAATCCCACAGAGGATTATTACTGGCTATAGGATGGTGATAGTTCCGGAAACTGAACAAGGCAACCAGGAAAGACCATTATCCTTTGCAGTTTATCGACCAAATGCTAGAAAGGCTATCTAAACACACACACTTCTGCTTTCTAGACGGTTATTCAGGTTTCTCGCAAATACCTGTTGCACAATCTGATCAGGAGAAAACCACTTTCACCTGCCCCTTCGGTACCTTTGCTTATAGACGTATGCCTTTTGGCTTACGCAACGCACATGCCACCTTTCAAAGATGCATGATGGCTATATTCTCCGACTTTTGTGAAAAGATTGTTGAGGTTTTCATGGATGATTTCTCCGTTTATGGTTCTTCCTTTGACAATTGCCTCAGCAACCTTGATCGAGTCTTACAGAGATGAAGAGATACCAACCTCGTCTTGAACTGGGAGAAGTGCCACTTCATGGTTAATGAAGGCATCGTCTTAGGACACAAAATCTCTGAGAAAGGCATTGAAGTTGACAAGGCCAAGGTTGATGCAATTGAGAAAATGCCTTGCCCCACAGATATCAGAGGTATATGAAGTTTCCTAGGTCATGCTGGTTTCTATAGAAGGTTCATTAAAGACTTCTCTAAGATTTCTAGGCCTCTTAACAACCTCTTGCAGAAGGATGTTCCTTTTGTTTTTGATGAGGATTGTGAGGAAGCTTTTGAAATTCTTAAGAAGGCCTTGATAACCGCACCTATTGTTCAACCACCTGATTGGAACTTGCCCTTTGTAATCATGTGCGATGCTAGTGATTATGTTGTTGGTGTTGTTCTAGGACAAAGAGTTGACAAGAAGTTGAATGTTATTCACTACGCTAGTAAAACTCTAGACAGTGCCCAAAGAAACTATGCCACTACGGAGAAGGAGTTTTTAGCAGTCGTGTTTGCATGTGAAAAGTTCAGATCTTATATAGTTGACTCCGAAGTCACTATTCACTCTGATCATGCTGCTATTAAGTACCTTATGGATAAGAAGGACGCTAAGCCTAGGCTAATCAGATGGGTTCTCCTCCTACAGGAATTTGATTTGCACGCTATTGACCGAAAGGGTGCTGATAACTCTGTAGCAGATAACTTGTCCAGGCTAGATAATGTCCTTGATGACCCACGACCTATTGATGACAGCTTTCCTGATGAGCAATTAAGTGTCATCCGCACTTCACATAGTGCACCGTGGTATGCTGATTATGCAAACTATATCGTAGCCAAATACATACCACCCAGTTTCACCTACCAGCAAAAGAAGAAATTCTTCTTTGATTTGAGACACTACTTTTGGGATGATCCTCACCTTTATAAGGAAGGAGTAGATGGTGTTATTAGACGTTGTGTGCCTGAACATGAACAGGGACAGATCCTGCAGAAGTGCCATTCCGAAGCCTACGGAGGACACCATACTGGAGATAAAATTGCTCATAAGGTATTGCAATCAGGTTTCTATTAGCCCACTCTCTTCAAGGATGCCCGTAAGTTTGTCTTGTCTTGTGACGAATGCCAAAGAATAGGGAACATCAGTAAACGTCAGGAAATGCCTATGAACTATTCACTTGTCATTGAACCTTTTGATATCTGGGGCGTTGATTATATGGGACCCTTCCCGAGTTCCAATGGGTATACTCACATCTTAGTCACTGTTGATTATGTCACTAAGTGGGTAGAAGCTATCCCCACTAGAAATGTTGATCATCACACCTGTATTAAGATGCTTAAAGAAGTCATTTTCCCAAGATTTGGAGTCCCTAGATATTTGATGACTGATGGCGGTTCACACTTCATTATGGTGTTTTCCGCAAGATGCTTGCTAAGTATGATGTCAACCATAGAGTTGCATCTCCTTATCATCCTCAGTCTAGTGGTCAAGTGTTGTTGAGTAATAAGGAGATCAAATTGATTTTACAAAAGAATGTCAATAGATCTCGAAAGAATTGGTCTAGTAAACTTGACGATGCACTATGGGCTTATAGGACTGCTTATAAGAATCCAATGGGCATGTCGCCGTATAAAATGGTTTACGGTGAGGCCTGTCATTTACCTCTTGAGCTAGAACACAAGGCTTATTGGGCAATCAAAGAGCTTAACTTCGATTTTAAACTTGCTGGTGAGAAGCGGTTGTCTGATATCAGCTCATTAGATGAATGGAGAGCCCAGGCATATGAGAATGCCAAGTTGTTCAAGGAAAAGGTTAAGAGATGACACGATAAAAGAATACAAAAATGAGAGTTCAATGTAGGAGATTATGTCCTGCTATACAATTCTCGCTTAAGATTCTTCGCATGCAAGCTCCTCTCTAAATGGGAAGGTCCTTACGTTGTCAAGGAAGTATATTGTTCCGGTGCCATCAAAGTCAATAACACGGAAGGTAATTTTCCTAGAGTGGTAAATGGGCAAAGAATCAAGCATTATATCTCTGGTACTCCCATAAATGTTGAGACCAATATCATCAATATCATAACTCCAGAGGAGTACATAAGGGATGTTTATCAGCCTGTTTGAGACCCTGAAAACGAAGAGGTGTGTGTTTCGGTAAGTAATTGGTTTTCCCATAGGAAATTTGCTCCGTTTTGGAATTTTTGGAAAATTAGAAAAATAAAAAGCAGTCCGGAGAGCGCGCGAGGCGGCCACAAGCTTGGTAGCCGCCACCTACCCCCTGGCGGCGGCTACAGGGCTTGTGGGCACCTCGTGTGCCTCCCGGACTCCGTTTTCTTACGAAGCACTCCTTCTAGTCCAACAAAAATTCATTATATATACGCCTGAGGGTTTTGATCTCCATATCGTGCAGTTTTCCTCTGTTTTCATTTCGAGCCTGTTTCTGTCGCAGATCTAGATCATCATGACTTCCGCAAAAGCTCCTAAGGACAAGATCTTCGAGAAGGTCATCAATCCTTACCTCACGGAAGTGCTGAAACACCCTCAATCTATCAAGATAAGTGAGGGGATGTTGCACATCCGTGATGTTGAGGGGCCTAAGAAGGCCGGAAGCATGGAGACGAGGCTCAAAGCAATGGAGCAACAAATCTTCAAGTGCCAAGGGATGGTGGAGCGTGGACTCAATGCCAACCACATGATGATCATGGAGTTCACCAGCAATCACAAGATGGATGCCATTGACATTGGTAAGCATCTCTCCAGGCTCTATGACAGGGTTGATCAACTTCAGGGCCAGATCTATGACCTGCAGAAACAAAACTGTGAGTATGAGTATATATTTAAATCAATACGGTTGGCTGCGGATTTGAGGGTTCCGGCGACTCGTTCATCCTGCCATGATGGAGCACCTATGCCTTGGAAGACGGAAGATCAGACTACTTCAACAACACCACCACCTTCACCACCAAAGGAAGACAACTAAGCATTGGTATGGGCAATCCCCTTGGCTTTTGCCAAGATTGGGGGAGTTGCCCTGGTATCGTATCAACTTTATATCTTTTGCTTGTACCTTTGTTTTAGTTCTTTCCTTTTCAGTTTTTATTTCTTCTCTTCGTGGAATAAGTCTTTAGTGTTCAGTTTAAGTCTTTTGCTTTGTGTCTCCCTCGATGTATTCGAGCTTGCGAGCTATATAATAAAGAGTATCTTAGTCAAGGGCTTTGTTTTGTGCCGTGATCAAAGGTTTTAAAAGAGCGATAGCATGAAAGATCATGAGATGATCTTATGGAAAGTGATAGCTTCACATATGACAAGTATGATGATTGTAACTTGTTGAGAATAGACCAACATAGACCCAAGTCATTGTTGCAATTAATAAGACGTAATAAGGAAAGAGAGGTTCACATATAATTATATCATCTTAGACACTTTCTATAATTGTGAGCACTCACCAAACTATTACATGCTTAGAAGTAGATGTTGGACAAGGAAGACAACATAGTGAATTGTGTCTGCTTGGTTCCAAACAATGTTATATGCCTAGAGATCCCTTAGCATGTGACGATTTCTTCCACCTCATATTAGCCAAAACTCCCGCACCAAGTAGAGATACTACTTGTGCATCCA
This sequence comes from Hordeum vulgare subsp. vulgare, assembly GCF_904849725.1. Taxonomy (NCBI): domain Eukaryota; kingdom Viridiplantae; phylum Streptophyta; class Magnoliopsida; order Poales; family Poaceae; genus Hordeum; species Hordeum vulgare. The sequence goes on along the minus strand of NC_058524.1, from coordinate 459,995,865 downwards.
TAAACCTTCAACCCAGTTCTGCCATGAGTGTCCACCATACCTACCTATGGATTGAATAAGATCCCTCAAGTAAGTTGTCATCGGTGCAAGCAATAAAAATTGCTCTCTAATATGTATGATCTATTAGTGTGTGGAAAATAAGCTTTGTACGAACCTGTGAAGAGGAATACATAAAAGCGACAGACTGCATAATAAAGTTCTTTATCACACGAGGCAATATAAAGTGATGTTCCTCCGCACTAAGAGGACACGCATCCTAACCTCAAAAGCGCATGACAACCTCTGCTTCCCTCTGCGAAGGGCCTATCTTGTACATTTCATTTTTGCCCTTGAAAGAGTCATGGTGATCTTCACCAATTCCTTATTTTGCCTTTGTCTTGGCTACCGTCACATGCTACGGAAATATCTATATTCATATATCAACTTGGAGGTGAGTACTTATGCTTTATTATTGTTGACTTTACCCTTGAGGTAAATGGTTGGGAGGCAAAACTATAAGCCCTTGTCTTTCTCTGTGTCAAGCTGAAAATTTGATACCATGAGTACCAATTGTGGAAAACAAAAGAGATGATTGAGTATGTGGGTTTGCTTTACAAGCTCTTATTTGACTCTTTCTGATGTTATGATAAATTGCAATTGCTTCAATGACTATGGACTGTAGTTGGCTACTTCTCGGTAAGGTTTTCTGTTTCATACTTTCCTTTGTGAAGAAATTGTTACTTCCCCATAAGAATCTTTATGATGTATTGATGTTCTATGTGTGATCATGATGCCCTCATGTCCGTATTATGTTTTATCGACACCTTCATCCCTAAACATGTGGACATGTTTATGGATGTTGGTTTTCGCTTGAGGACAAGCGAGGTCTAAGCTTGGGGGAGTTGATACGTCCATTTTGCATCATGCATTCATGTTGATATTTATCGCTTTATGGACTGTTATATTACCTTGTGGTACCATATTTATGCCTTTTCTCTCTTGTTTTGCAAGGTTTATTTGAAGAGAGAGAATATCGGCAGCTAGAATTCTGGACTGGAAAAGGAGCAAGTCTGAGTCCTCTATTCTACGCAACTCCAAATGCCCTGAAAATCAACGTGGAATTTTTTGGGAATATATAAAAAATACTGGGCGAAAGAAGTACCAGAGGGGAGCTACCAAGGCCCCACAAGCCTGGTAGCCGCCACCCCCCTGGTGGCGGCTACAAGGCTTGTGGGCACCCTGACAGCCCACTGCCCCCCCCCCTCTTTTGCTATATGAAGGGTTTCGTCGAGAAAAAAATCAGGGTGGAGCTTTTTCGTGGCTTCTCCGCCGCCACGAGGCGGAACTTGAGCAGATCCAGTCTAGAACTCCGGCAGGACGATCGTCGCCATCGTCATCACCAACACTCCTCTCGTCGGAGAGGAGTCATCTCCATCAACATCTTCATCAACACCATCTCCTCTCCAAACCCTAGTTCATGTCTTGTAACCAATCTCCGTCTCGCGACTCCGATTGGTACTTGTAAGGCTGCTAGTAGTGTTGATTACTCTTTGTAGTTGATGCTAGTTGGATTACTTGGTGGAAGAGTTTATGTTCAGATCCTTGATGCTACTCATTACACCTCTGATCATGATTATGATTATGCTTTGTGAGTTTTTACTTTTGTTCCTGAGGACATGGGATAAGTCATGCTAATAATAGTCATGTGAATTTGGTATTCGTTCGGTATTTTGATATGTTGTATGTTGTTTTTCCTCTAGTGGTGTTATGTGAACGTCGACTACATAACCCTTCACCATACTTGGGCCTAGAGGAAGGCATTGGGGATTAGTAAGTAGATGATGGGTTGCTAGATTGACAAAAGCTTAAACCCCAGTCTATGCGTTGCTTCGTAAGGGGCTGATTTGGATCTAGTATTTTAGTGATATGGTTAGATGTTGTCTTAATTCTTCTTTCGTAGTTGCGGATGCTTGCGACAGGGGTTAATCATAAGTGGGATGCTTGTCCAATAAGGGCAGTACCCAAGTGTCGGTCCACCCACATATCAAACTATCAAACTAACGAACGCGAATCATATGAGCATGATGAAACTAGCATCACAAAAATTCCCGTGTGTCCTCGGGAGCGTTTTTCCTCTTATAAGACTTTGCTCAGGCTTGTCCCTTGATACAAAAGGGATTGGGCCACTTTGCTGCACCGTTGCTACTACTTGTTACTTGTTACTTTTCGCTTGCTACGTTTCACCTCACTACACCATCATTTGTTACCGCTACTTTCAGTGCTTGTAGTTATTACCTTGCTGAAAACCGTTTATCAGAGCCTTCTTCTCCTCGTTGGGTTCCACACTCTTACTTATCGAAAGGAGTACGATTGATCCCCTATACTTGTGGGTCATTATGCCGTCACTTTCATATTGCCATTGCATGATCGTAAGATAGCTAGCGAGATGCTTCAACGTCATGCGCTAAGCTAGATTGTTGCACATCCCGGCACACTGCCGGAGGCATTTCCTATAGAGTCATCATTGCTTTAAGTGTTGAGTTGTAAGTAAATAAAAGTGTGATGATCATCACTATTAGAGCATTGTCCTATGTGAGGAAATAAAAAAGGCCAAAGATGACCACCAAAAAAATGAAAAGAGGCCAAAGTGCCCAAACAAAAAAACAAAAAAAGAGAGAGAAAAAGAGAGAAGGGACAATGCTACTATATTTTTCCACACTTGTGCTTCCCAATAGCACAATGTTCTTCATGATTGAGAGTCTCCTGTTTTGACACTTCCATATACTAGTGGGAATCTTCATTATATAACTTGGCTTGTATATTCCAATGATGGGCTTCCTCAAAATTGCCCTAGGTCTTCGTGAGCAAGCAAGTTGGGTGCACACCCACTAGTTCTTCTTTTGAGATTTCACACACTTATAGCTCTCGTCCATCCATTGCATGGTAATCCCTACTCAATCACATTGATATCTATTGATGGGCATCTCCATAGCCCGTTGATACGCCGAGTCGATGTGACCATCTCCTCCTTTTTGCCTCAGAACCTCCACCACACTCTATTCCACCTATAGTGCTATATCCATGGCTCACGCTCATATATTGCGTGAGAGTTGAAAAAGTTTGAGAAAGTAAGAGTGTGAAAACAAGTACTTGGCCAATACCGGGGTTGTGCATGATTTAAATTCGTTGTGTGGGGATGATGGAGCATAGCCAGACTATATGATTTTGTAGGGATAACTTTCTTTACCCTTGTTATTTCAAAAGTTCATGATTACCTTGCTAGTATGCTTGAAGTATTATTGTTTTCATGTCAATAGGAAACTATTGTTTTGAATCTTACGAATCTGAACATTCATGTCACAAGAAAGAAGTTGTAAAGGGAAAATATGTTAGGTAGCATTCCACATCAAAAATTCACTCTTTATCACTTCCCTACTCAAGGACGAGCAGGAGTTAAGCTTGGCGATGCTTGATACGTCTCCAACGTATCTATAATTTTTTATGGTTCCATGCTATTATCTTGTCAACTTTGGATGTTTTGTATGCATTTTATATCTTTTTTGGGAACAACCTATTAACTCAGTGCCAAGTGCGAGTTCCTGTTTTTTCCATGGTTTTGACCCTTTTCAGAGAAGAATATCAAACGAAGTCCAAACGGAATCAAACCTTCGGAAAGATTTTTTTCGTAAAAGAAGATACGCAGGGAACTTGAGAACCAAGGCAAATGTTCCCGGGGGAGATCACAAGCCCCCTAGCTGCGGCCTGGGGGCGCGCCTAACTGGCTTGTGGGCCCCCCGTGGCTCCTTTTCCCTACTTCTTCCGCCTATAAATTCTCTAAAAATCTGAAACCACGGGAGAGAGCCACGAAAATACTTTTCTGCCGCCGCAAGCTTCTGTCTCTGCAAGATCCCATCTGGGGCACGTTCTGGTGCCCTGTCGGAGGGGGATTCGGACACGGAGGGCTTCTCCATCAACACCATTACCTCTCCGATGATGCGTGAGTAGTTCACCACAGACCTTCGGGTCCATAGCTAGTAGCTAGATGGCTTCTTCTCTCTCTTGGATCTTCAATACAAAGTTCTCCATGATCTTCATGGATATCTATCCGATGTAATCTTCTTTTGCAGTGTGTTTGTCGACATGCGATGAATTGTAGATTTATGATCAGATTATCTACGAATGTTATTTGAGTTTCCTCTGATCTCTTATATGCATGATTTTGTATCCTTGTAATTCTCTTCGAGTTGTGGGTTTCGTTTGGCCAACTTGATCTTCAATTCTTGCAATGGGAGAAGTGCTTGGTTTTGGGTTCACACCGTGCGGTGTCGTCACCCAGTGATAGAAGGGGTAGCGAGGCACATATCGTGTTGTTGCCATCAAGGGTAAAAAGATGGGTTTTATATCTATTGCATGAATTTATCCCTCTACATCACGTCATCTTGCTTAAGGCATTACTCTGTTCTTTATGAACTTAATACACTAGATGCATGCTGGATAGCGGTCGATGTGTGGAGTAATAGTAGTAGATGCAGACAGTATCGATCTACTTGTCTCGGATGTGATGCCTATATGTATGATCATTGCCTTAGATATCATCATGACTTTGTGCGGTTCTATCTATTGCTCGACAGTAATTTGTTCACCCACCGTAATACTTGCTATCATATTTTCTGCTCTACACTTTTACTTTGTTGCACTTTCCACCTTCAGATCTCACCTTGCAATTAACCGTGAAGGGATTGACAACCCCTTTATAGCGTTGGTTGCAAGTTTGTTTGTTTTTGCGTAGGTACTTTGGAGACTTGCCTTGATACTCCTACTGGATTGATACCTTGGTTCTCAAACTGAGGGAAATACTTGATGTTACTGTGCTGCATCACCCTTTCCTCTTCAAGGGAAAAACCAATGCAAGCTCAAGAGGTAGCAGGAGCCATTACAATGCCATGGAGAAGGAGGTGCAGGACCTGCACCTTAGTCTTAAAGTTGAGAAGAACAAGAGCCCTTGCCTGGAGCAGGAGAATCGCTTACTCGGAGGTAAACACTTCTGAAACGATCGATATGGTTGACTAGAGGGGGGTGAATAGGCAACTAACAAATTTTAAAATTTTCTTGAAACAAATTAGGTTTAGCAACAAATAGGTTGTCTAGATATGCAACTAGGTGAGTATTGATGCTTGATTCCTTCATCACTCGGATATTCATTTAGGGTGTGTTCTTGGACTCGGTGCCATTGTCACTTGGGATCATCAATATCTTTGCATTATGTTGGCGTTGAGCTTCGTTAGCAAGATCGATGACGGCTTGTTGAGTCTCACTCTTTCTCTTGAAAAAGTATACCCACATATATCTTGAGTAACCATCCACTATCACCAAGCAATACTTTATTCCCCAAGAACTATCATAAGATGGAGGAACAAAGAGACCCATGTGATGGAGTTCCAAGGTCCTTTTTGTGTAGATGATAGTCGTGGGGGGGTCAGCTATCTCATGAATCTTTCCCTCAATACATGCACTACAAACACGATCTCTGGCGAAACTCACATTGGTTAGTCCAATAACGTAATCCCTTTGAGGAGACTTCGCAAAGATCTCATATTGACATGGGCTAGTCGGCGATGCCAAAGCCATCCCACATCAACTTTAGCCATTAGGCAAGTTGTGGTCTTAGTGGGTCACTCCAAAAAGTTAACCACATAGAGACCGTTCTCGACATGCCCAAAAAAAGCTAGTCTAAGAGTCTTGCTCGAAAAAAGGGCCACACAGTCAATGCCAAAGAAAGTACTAAAGCTCATAAGTGCAAGTTGATGAACAGAAAGTATATTGTATATGAGGGTCTGAACAAGCATAACCTTTTCAGTGGTATGTTCCGGAGAAATTACCACCTTGCCGAGACCCAATTCCATTGAAATCGCATCATCACCAAAGCAGACTTGGGTGGCAATGGATGGACCAGGATGAACGTCCACCACCAAGTCCTTGCTCCTGGTCATATGATTTGTGTAAGTGCATCTAGTGCCCCTTAGTGATTTTGGTGGTTTGAAGACTTATAGGTTAAGTATCTAATGTGTTTATGAGTGTACACAGGATCTATAAGTCATTGAGGAGTTTGAGATATTTGATGAATATCGACCCCTGAAAATATATATCTTCGCTTGAAGAAATTGGTCTGAAGCTGAAGAAATGAATCACGAAGAATCTGCGATGAAATTGATATTCCTCATGAAGATACTGAAATTGAGGAATTCGGTGTGTCCTGAAGAAAATCACTTTGATGACTTTGAAGCATGAAGATTTACTCTTTCTGTTTTATTTTCTTCACATTTGAGTAATAGGAACACCGTACTGTTAAAGGGGGCCGAAGTTACACTCTGGAATGAATTTCCTCATGATGCTCAACCTAAGCCTAATCCTACCAAAAGCCTCAAGTGAGGAATAGGAGTGACATGAGGACTCTCACAGTTGAGGGTTTCGACCGTTTCGATAGCCACGCCAAGTCATTGGTCTTATCCACACCAACGGTCATATTATTTAAGGGCATTAGTGTCAAATCATGTCGGGATGCTCCCAGGCTATAAATAGCCGCCCCCCACAACCATTAGCTGGTTGGCTGCTCCGTTAGAAAGTGACACTTGTCATAAGAGCAACCCAATTCCTCAGAGTCTTCGAGAGTAATTCATGAGTGAGGAAATACCCCATACACCGAAACCACAAACCAAACCTAGTGATTGAGCATCATTGAAGAAGTTGTTCCTGTGTGGGACTGAAGCCTTTTACCTTTGAGGATTGTGCATCCTCCAGACGGTTAGGCGTCATGGTCTAGAGCTTTCCAGCAGTCAATTGTGGATCGCCGGGTGACCAAGTTTGTGAGGGTTTGGAAGTCTGCCCTGAAGACTTACCACGAGTGTTGGGCGAGGAGTGTGTGTTCTTAGCCCAAGGAGAACACGGTAGGGACTGTGTGTCCCGGGACTGTGTGTCCTTTGGTTTAAATACCAAGCCGCTCCAAACCAGATGTATGACTGTCACAACAGTTGGAACTGGGTCATCAACTACTGTCTTCGCTGTGAAACGGGTTCCAATTCCTCAACTCCTTACTTTCCTCAGATTATGTGTTGATGACTTTCACTGCTACTGTTTGAAGAATTTGCTGAAGACTTTCTCTGAAATTCCTCAACCCCAAATTCTTCACACTAGTTAATCCTCATATGTTTTCTGCATGCCTGCTCACTGTGCAATCTGTTTTCACATTCCTCACTCCGAAAAACTGCTATTGTGAAACTTTGCACTTGTGATCCTTTACTCTTTCCGCTGTAAGTTAGTCATCAGTGAGGAATTTTCTCAAAAGGAATTTCCTTAGTGATGAAATTCTAAAAATCTCCTATTCACCCCCCCCCCCCTCTAGTCGCTATAACGCACCTTCAATTGGTATCAGAGCAAGGTACTCCCTTTTTCTGTGTGATTTTGGTTTAACCACCTAGAGTTTTAGTTATGTCGACTGCAGGCATGTTCAAGGTGACTGCAGCATGTCCTACCTTCAAAGGAAAGAACTTTCCCTTCTAGAAGAACAAGATGCAAATGCATCTACAAGCTATTGATAATGATCTCTGGTATATTGTGGAACATGGCGTCCCCATCATCTCTGCTAGTGTCTGTGCTGCTGATGTGAAGAAATTCAAGCAACTCGATTCTCAAGCAAAGAATATCATCTCTGGCCATCTGAGCCCAGGCCAGTTTGGAAGAGTAAGTGCTTTGGGCTCTACAACACTGATCTGGGAGAGACTGTGCAAAGTAAATGAAGGAGTATCAACCCAGCGTGACTCTCGTGTTGATATTCTTTGCAATCTCTTCAATCGCTTCAAGAGACATCACAATGAAAGCAGCCAAGACACCTTTGATCGCCTCACTGACATATCAAATGAACTGCAAGCACTAGGAGCTCGAGACATTACTGATCACGAAGTTGTGAAGAAACTGCTGAGATCTTTGGATTCTTCATTTGATACTTTAGTTCTGATGATTCAAGAAAGACCAGACTACAAGATGCTTGATCCAGCTGATATACTCGAAAGGCTAAATACTCATGAATTCCAGCTAGAAGAGAAGAAAGATCTATATGGACCAAGCTGTTCTAGACCATGTGCACTAAAGGCTAGAGCAATTTCCTCATCTGAAGAAGAAGATTCAGATGACAGCATTGGTGACCCTGAAGAATTTGGACAGGAGCTTGCAATGCTCGTGAGGAAATTCCAGAGGTTTACACGACGTGGCCAGTTCGGTAAATCTTCAAGAAGATACATGAGGAAATGAGAATCTTCATCTGAGGACTACAAGAAAAGAACCTACCACAAGTGCAAGAAATCAGGTCATTACATTGTTGATTGTCCCCGTTGGGGAAAGGAATCAAAGAAGAAGAAATACAAGGATGACAGTTCTGATGAATCGAAGAAGAAGAAGAAATCTTCAAAATCCTCATCTTCAAAGTCCTCATCGCACAAGAAGACTAGTTTCAGAAAGGCTCGGGCACTTATTGGGAAGGAAATGGACTCCGAGGCAGAATCAGAGGAATGTGATGAAGAAGAGGGTTCTGATGAAGACTCAGAATCCGGACAGGCTAGTCTTGCACTGGCAACCACTTTCGTCAGCAAGTCAATCTTCAATCTTGAAGAAAATGATTTCTCCATCCACATTGATGACTATGTTGATGACTTCGCTCCAACCTATTACTTCATGGCAAAAGGTTCAAAGGTACCAAATAATGCCTCCTCCTCTGATTCAAGTGACTGTGAACCTGATGATTATAAAAAAAACCAGTTACAGTAAACTGCTAGATAAAAGTGATGATCTGTTGAATGATGAAATGAACCTTACCCAAATCCTCACTGAAGATGTGAAAAGTCTTCAGTCTAGATTTGATAATCTTCAGGATCGTTATGATACACTCCTCGCTGATCATGAGAAGCTTTCCTATGAATTTATTCAAAGGAAGCTTGATCTTGAGAAGATGAGGATGTCTCATGATGATCTTCGTATGGAAAATGATTCATTACTAGCTCAACAGATCAGCGCTGGTCAAGTTGAATTCATTCCTCCATGTCTTAAATGCATTGAACGCGAAACTGTTAATTCCTCACTAGAATCATCAAATGCTACTATTGCTACAAATTCTTCAACTGCACCTGTTGTGTCTATTTCCTCACTTGAGGAAAACACAAATGTTACTGATGAAAATGCAGGGTTGAAGGAATTGTATGTGACAGGCATATACAAAAGCCTCAAAGGACATCAAACCCTTTGTGATGTGCTCAAAAAGCAGATCTTGAACAGGAACCCGAGGAAAGAAGGAATTGCCTTTGAGAGGAAACTAAATGCTGATGGATCTTATTGGAAACCTGAGGAGTATCCCAAAACCTCATGGGTTGCTGCTATTGGGCCTCCTTTTGATCCATCTAATCTAACTGGATTTTCATGTGAATTGTCCTACTCCTCAGATGAGTCATTTGACTCCAACTATAAACTGTTCAAAAATGAATCTGGTGAAGTATTTGCTCGATATGTTGGAACTAACTACAGGAATGGCCCTCCCTTGAGGAAAATCTGGGTTCCCAAAAGTTGTCTTGAAAATCTTCAGGTGAATGTCCTCATGACACCACCACTAAAGAATCTGAACCCCAGATCAAATTCCTCAGGAGGACCAAAATCTTCAAGAGGATCAAAATCCTCAACTGGTCAAAATTATGCTCGTACTCGTGCTAATGTGTCTAACATGCAGGGAAACTACAAGGGATATGAATATGACGTTAGTCTTCAAATCATTATGTTCATAAATCCTCAAACAAGTTCTCTGCATATTCATATGAGTACTTTAACCCCCTACTGTTAAGAGAAGTGCATTAGCTTCAATGCCACCTTTCTCATATGGTGCTCGCAGGATGATGAATGCTTTGCCACCCCTTCAGATGTGGGTGGTGCAGAAATCGAACTAATCACTTATGCAGGTCAGGTCTCCAGATGAAAATCATCATCTGAAGAATTTGCTGGAGACCTGAGGAAATGCTTGATAGGACGCAAGCTAATGTTGATGAAATAGAAATATTTCACACGTCCTTATAATTCTGTTGTGATGAAATTCTTATCTGATGAAATTGATATCATATTCTTCAAACCTGAAGCATATGAGATGGTAAGCTGTACTAATTCATCTGCAGGATGACAAACCCAAGAATACTGAGTGGGTTCTTGATAGTGGCTGCACACATCACATGACTGGGGATAAAAGCTTGCTGATGAATATGCCACTAACTCCATCACCTCTGAAGCAAATCACTTATGCTGACAAAGGTAAAAGCAAGGTATTGGGACTTGGCAAAGTGGCTATTTCCAAGGATAGGCATATGGACAAAGTGATGCTTGTTGAATCCCTTGGTTTTAACCTCATGTCAGTCTCGATGCTTTGTGATCTTGATATGATTGTTATCTTTGGTAGATATAGATCTGTAGTCATCATGGAATCTGACAGATCCAAAGTCTTCGAAGGTGTAAGAAGAGGGGATTTGTACATTGTTGATTTCTCTACAGGTCCTCAACCACCCACTTGCTTACTAGCAAAAACCTCAGAAGGATGGTTGTGGCACCGAAGACTAGGTCATGCAGGCATGAGGAATTTGCACACGCTCGCGATGAAGAAGCATGTCATCGGCATCGAATCAGTCAAATTCCTCAAGGATCATCTCTGCGGTGCTTGTGAATCTAGGAAAATGACCAGATCCAAGCATCCCTCAAAGACTATCATGACCACTACACGTCCATTCGAATTGCTTCATATGGATCTATTTGGACCTACTCATTATGCCACACTAACCAATGCAGCATCTTTATATGGCTTCGTCATAGTGGATGATTATACCAGATATACATGGGTGCATATCATAGTGTATAAAACTGAAGTGCAGGAAATATTCAAACGATTTTCTTCAAGGGCCTCGACGAACTTTGGCATCAAGATCAAACATATCAGGGGTGATAATGGAACAGAGTTCAAAAACACTGGTCTTGACGATTATCTTGATGAACTTGGTATTACTCACGAATTATCTGCTCCTTATACTCCTCAGCAGAATGGTGTTGTCAAAAGGAAGAACAGGACTCCGGTTGAAATGGCAAGAACTATGCTTGAATAATATCGGACTCCTCGTCGCTTTTTGCCTGAAGCAATCAACACTGCATGCCATATCATCAACAGGGTATATCTTCACAAATTCCTCAAGAAAACCTCATATGAACTCCTCACTGACAAGAAACCCAATGTAAGTTATTTCAAAGTCTTCGGTGCAAAATGTTTGATTAGAGATCCTCACCATAGCTCAAAATTTGCACCTAAGGCACATGAAGGTTTTATGCTCGGTTATGGAAAGGACTCGCACACCTACAGATTCTTCAACAACTATCACAACAAAGTTGTTGAGACTATAGATGTGCGGTTCGATGAAACTAATGGCTCGCAAAGAGAGCAATTGCCTTCTGATCCAGATAAGCTGTCTCCTGAGGAAGCAATAAAGCTCAAACCTACTGAAGACATTGTCCCCACTGCGGAAATTGGTGAAGAAACGATCCCCATCACTGATGAAAATCAAGAAGATGCTCCTGAGGAAATTGCACCAGAACCACTTCCTCAGCCCAGACGAAATCCTCAACCAGCTCATCCGAGGATTGCAAATGAAGTACAACTTGACAAAATCCTCAATGACATCAACGCGCCAGGTCCTCTCACTCGCTCAAAAGCTTCACACTTAGTTAACTTTTGTGGGCATTTTTCCTTTGTATCCATCACAGAACCCTCAAAAGTTGCTGAGGCTTTTCTGGAACCGGAGTGGATCCAAGCTATGCAAGACGAACTTCTTCAATTCAAGCTCAATGACGTATGGGAGATCGTCAAACGACCAGATCCTCGCAAGCACAACATCATTGGCACCAAGTGGATTTTCCGAAACAAGCAAGATGAGGACGGTCAAGTGGTGAGGAACAAGGCACGACTTGTAGCTCAAGGCTACACCCAGGTTGAAGGAATAGATTTCGATGAAAATTTTGCACCTGTTGCTAGACTTGAAGCTATTCGAATACTACTTGCTTATGCTAATCATCATAACATCATCTTATATGAAATGGATGTGAAAAGTGTATTCCTCAATGGTAAGGTTGAGGAAGAAGTATATGTTGCTCAGCCCCCAGGTTTTGAGGATCCAAAGAATCCAGAAAAAGTCTTCAGACTCAAAAAGGCTCTTTATGGTCTCAAGCAAGCCCCTCGGGCATGGTATGATACATTGAAGGAATTCCTCATGAAGAAAGGCTTCAAACCTGGTTCACTCGATCCAACTCTTTTCACTAAATCCTATGATAACGAGCTATTTGTGTGTCAAATATATGTCGATGATATCATATTTGGCTATACTGACAAACGATACAGTGATGAATTTGCTTACATGATGAGTGAAGAATATCAGATGTCCATGATGGGGAGCTGAAATTCTTCTTAGGTCTTCAAATTCGTCAACAACGCAATGGAATATTCATATCACAGGATAAATACCTCAAGGATGTTCTGAGGAAATTCGACATGCATGAATGTAAAGGTGCCAAGACTCCAATGCCTACCAACGGCCACCTTCGCACTGATGAAAATGGTAAAGATTTCGATCAGCAGGTATATCGCTCTATGATTGGCTCTTTATTGTATCTGTGTGCATCTAGGCCAGATATAATGCTTAGTGTTTGCATGTGTGCACGTTTTCAAGAAAAACCGAAGGAATCACACCATAAGGCTGTGAAGCATATTCTTCGATACTTAGCTCACACACTAACACTAGGATTATTGTATCCCAAGGGCTCACATCTTCATCTGGTAGGGTATTCTGATTCTGACTATGCTGGTGACCGTGCGGATCGCAAGTCAACTTCTCGCACATGCCATTTCCTCGGAAGATCACTAGTTTGCTGGTCCTCAAAGAAGCAGAACTGCGTATCACTCTCCATTGCCGAAGCTGAGTACATTGCTGCTGGTTCATGTTGTGCTCAATTACTATTGATGAAGCAAACCCTCAAGGACTACAGCATCAACATGAAGAATGTGCCTCTCTACTGCGACAATGAGAGTGCAATCAAGATTGCATACAACCCAGTACAGCACTCGAAGACCAAGCACATCCAGATTCGTCATCATTTTCTTCAGGACCATGTCCTCAAGGGCAATATCCTCATCGACCATGTGAAGACTGATGATCAACTGGCAGATATCTTCACTAAGCCCTTGGATGAGAAAAGGTTTTGCAAGTTGCGGTGTGAGATAAATATCTTAGAATCTTCAAATGTTTTGTAAAAACATGCACACATCCTAACACTTACGCAAAATTGATGACTTAGATGTGCAACACATGATGAATCGATTTTCTTCAACTGATGAAGAATATCACTCTGAATGTGAAGAAATCAACGAAGAAATTGATTCTCAGGGCCCTACGACAATTGTACGCGGCGTCTGTAATCAACATTCTTATATGGTGGGTCACGCCACCGCCCAATATGAAATTCCTCAAGTTGATTTTCTTCAAATATTCAATTTCCTCAAAATGTGTTTTTCCTCAAAACAGTTGTTCTTCATTGTGACGATTTATCACAAAATCTTCAAAAACACTTGATGACTTTCGTTTGACAAGATAGACTGTGATTTCAAGTCCTCAATAGCATTCACTTATAGCTATTTCTTCAAGTTGATATTTCTTCTAAGTGAATGTGATTGGACCCTACTTTCCCTCTACGCTATTCGCATCTAGTCTATTCGATTCTTCATATGTGTTCTACTTGAAACTTTGTTCAAAATCCTCACTGCATCCTTGTCAGCTGATGATTTTGTAACGAAAATCCTCAAATCTTCATAAATTGTTTCTTTAATGCACAGTAACTGAACCCCACTTCCCACGTTCGGATAACCACGATATCCACTATCTCCACCGCCTTGCTCGGGAACTACACGTGTCCTGCGGAGACGTAGAGGCAGGGGTTGTTTGGTCCGAAATCTTCGCGCCAACAGTAATTGTCTGGCTATAAATATGTCCCTATCCCCCTCTACAAACTCTTCTTCGCCCCATCGCTCTCCTACTACAGCAAAAAGGACCGAACCCTAGCACCACCGCTGGAAGTCTCGTCGCCGGTGAGGAAGAGCTTCACTGCCTCGACTTCTCCGTCGCCGGAACCACGCCGGAGTCGGACCATCTTCGTCCGCCACCGCCGTAGACGTCCTCTATCGCCGGGTTAGGGCGCATTGGACACTCGACTGAAGAGCTTCTCTACACACCTTTTCTGTGTTCTTCGTGCGCACCTTCCAGGGTAAATAAAATCTCATTTTTACTGCAAGTTAGATCTACTATTTTACATCTCCTATGTGAAATATGTTTTTCCTCAAGAGTTGATATGCACTTGATTCCTCAAACACTGCCTATCACCACATCATTGATGAACTTCACTAAGCATCTAAGATTTCCACGAGATTCCTCAATTGTGCGAATTTTCGGATCTGTACAACTGTGGAACCCAAGAACAGTATGCTTAGGCAAATTCCTCAACCACTGGTTAAATTCCTCACCTATCAAACTTTTTCATTTTTCTTCAAATCTGAGAACGCATATGACCTCTCCAAATTCCTCGCAACTATACTCCGTTCACAGGTACACACATGTCAGCTAATGAATCTCTCGGTTCTCATCACATTAACTCATTTGCAGCGTTTCTTGAAGAAAATCTTCAAGTCTCATCAGAATCCTCAAAAGTTCAATCTCATGAGCAAAATCCTCAGCTGAACAAAATGGAGGATGACAGAAAGCAGAACGGAGGAAAGAAACTTGAGCAAAACACAGCTGTGGATATCCCTGAGGATATTTACTTGGACTATTGCACACCTGATGAAAATGAGACAATGGCAAAGAGAAAGATTCGGCTGCAGAAAATAGAACGCCGATGGGCTAAGGAATGGAAGGAATACAGGTTTGTAACTGCCAAGTATGCGAAGAAATTTTCTCTGAAGCCTCCTGGCAAATGGGCCCCACTTGAGGCTCATCAAGTAGCGCATCCCTCAAGCCTCAAGACCCTTGATGACTATCCAGATGAGAAGGAAAGGCATCTGGCTAAGCTCAAGAAGCAAGCAGAAGCTGCAGTGAGGAAATTCAATGAATCCTCAGCTGCTGCCTCAGCTGCAGCTACTTCCTCTACCGCTGAGACCTCTGGTTCAGCAATTCCTCAACCACAGTCTGTGCCGTCAAAGCCAAGGGCTCCAAAGCCTCAAGAGAAGTCTGCCCAGGCATCAGTTACAAAACCCTCAGCGCCAAAACCCTCAGCTCCAAAATCCTCAACACCACCACCAAAGCCTCAAGAGACACCAGTATAGAAGCAAGTCATGAAGCCAATGACCGCCACCTCCGGCTCCTCACTCCCGGCTACAACCAGCTCGGAGACAAAGTCTTCACCCCATCCGGTGAAGACTCGGGTGTCTGATGAAAGAGCAACTCTGCCGAGCCCCAGCAAAATCATCACCGTCCCGTCTGCATCAAAGGGCAGTGATGAATATGATGATCAAACCCTGCAAGCCATAATCAGAAACAAGCAGAAAAGAGTAGCTCAAGCATCAGGCAGCGCCATTCCTCTGTCCATGGACCCCAAGGTCCTCCTAGACTACATCAACATCTGGTATGAGGACCCAAGCACTCCGCTTGATGATTTGAAACTTCCCCCTGGCATCAGCCACATGGTGGCCACTTTCATCAATGAAGCCAAGTGGAAAGAACAGCAGGCCAAGCAGGCCAAGGTTGCTAATCTTAAAAAGGAGAAATTCCTCAAGCAGAATCTCCTCAGCTTGATGCCTGATGCACTCGTGTTAACACAGGCTGAGCTGAACAATTTGTCTGACAAGTACTCCAAGCTGTCAGATCGTAAAAGTCTCAAGAGCAATTTCATCAAGCTGGCCACTAAAGTAGTTGATGACTACAACAAGAAGGCTGCACCTCCAGCACCAACTCCCCAGCCCTTGATTGAAGAGCCAGCTGATGAATCTCCTCAAGCTGAAGAAACTCCTCAAGCTGAGGAAATACACCAAGAAAGCCGTGTAGATGTACCGGCTATTGAAGAAATCACCATGGAAGCTCCAGCTAATGAACCTGCTGCAGCTAATGAGACTGCCCCTGACCCAGCTGCTTCATCAAAACAAGCTGATGACTCTGCTCCACCTGGTTCCTCAAAGCCAGCTGAAGAATCTGTCGAGAGAACCCCTTCACCAAAAGCTTCAAAGTTGAAGAAGATGACTCCGTCTGCATCAGACGTGAAGAAAACAAGGGTTGCTGAGAAGGAAGCCAAAAAGAGAAAGGCCTCCTCAGCAGAAGAAGAAACATGGGCCAAGCGCCTCAAAGCGCTTGAAGATACTGCTCCACTGGACCGTGTGCCCCTAAATGTCGCTCCGTCTTATGAAATGGCCATCCTTGATGATCAAGCGAAAGGGACAGATGAGGAAATGAAGGATGCCGCCTCTGAGGAACACACTAACGAAGAAATTCGTATTGACGACAGTCCTCAGCCCTTCATTCCTCAGAAAGACACTGCTCAAGGATCAGCTGCACCAGCTGATGAGACTGCCTCTGCCACCAAGCCTGCTGAGGAAGAACAAACTGAAAATCCTCAAGATGAGGAACAGGCTGACCCAACTCCTCCACCTGAGCAAGATGAACCTATTCCTCAGCCTGATGCACAGCCAGAGGAAGCCCCTCAGCCTGACGCCCAGCCAGAGCCATCTCCTCAGCCTGAAGCACCAGCTGCTGAAATTCCTCACCCTGAGGAAAATGCACCTGACCAAGACAATGCATTCGTTGTGCTCAACCTCGAGACTGCAATTGTTGTCTCCCCTCCTGTTCCTCAGCAAAATCTTCAGCCAGTTCAGCGTCAGCCATTCTCCAAACGACCAAAGTTTCAAAAGGAGAATTTCTTTGAAGAACACATGTACTTCATTGGAGAGAACCCCTATGACAAGCCTCAAATGAGGCATCTGAAGTTTTGGACAAAGACACAGATGAATTACTATGCCTCTGTGATGTGTGGAAGAAACAAGATATTCCAGCACAAGCATATTCCTCACGTTGAACTTGAACCTATACCGTGCCTAGAGCCAGTCCTCAATGTACTCCATGATGCTGGTTTGCTGCCAATGTGCTCCGACATCTCTGACTGGAACAGTGAGCTCATTCTTCAGTTCTATGCCACTCTTCACATCTCTGGCAACCCTGAAGACATTAACACTTGGGTGTTTGACTGGATGACACAAAACACTCACTACAAGGCTCCTGCTATTGAGCTCCTCCGTGAACTGCCTGTACCAATTCCCTCAGAGGAGGCTGTGAAGCTTTATGGTGAGCGTGAGCTGCCCAATGGGATGATGGAAGTCCTCATGAAGCCTTTGGCTGAAGGAAAATCATCGAGAAAAACATTCCTCGTCCACGAGCTCAAATATACACCAAGGTCTGTCTACAGAATCCTCTGCAGTGTGCTCGCGCCGATCAAAGGCCATGATGATGAAGAAGATGTCGTAGGACTCATGAAGAATATCCTCTTCAACATCATCCATGGTATTCCTATCAACATCCATGATTTCTTCTTGACGACTTTGTTCGACAAAGCTATGTGTCCATTTGATCACAAGATATATGCCCCATGGATCATGAGATTCATCAGGACAAGGACAGGCATCAACTTTCACGCAGAGTGCCAAAACCATGTTGGTTATATGCCTCCTATCCGGGTCAACAAGAAGACTTTCGAGCCCATTGAAGGAAAAGGCAAATCAGTGATTGAAGAAGGCAGTAGGCCCCTTGATGGCCAGTTCAGAGAGCCAGAAGCTTATTCTTCATGGGATGATACGGAGACTCGTCGGGCAAGCCCCGTTCCTCCTAGCGTGATGAATACAAGAGAGCTCCTCCTCAGTCTTCACCAGAAGGTGGATCGCAATCACAAGTGGGTCAAACGCCAGTTTAGCGCCATTGTGAAAACCCTCACTGAAACACAAAACTCTGTGAAGCTCAACCATCACTATCTGCATGAGGTTTTTCGTCGCACCTGGGCTACACTTGCACATCTGAAGACTCAGAGAGAGCTTGAAGAAATGGACTTTGAGCGAGACTTTGACTCGCCGTGGCCTCCCAAGAAGAAGTTCAGGCCCATTCCAGTTCCAGACCTTGAAGACAGCTCCTTTTCTTCATTCCGCACTGCTGAAACTGATGAAGAACAACTCGACACTGCTACCGGTCCTAGGAATAAGACTACTCCCAAGAAGCGTCACGGCTCTTCCTCAACTGCCAAGAAGTGAAGTCTTCATGGGCGTTAGTCCTCAGTTTGTCCCTTTTTGTCACTTGATGACAAAGGGGGAGAAACTTGAGAGTTAGTCTTCAAACGGGATATTTTTGGGGCTTATGAACTATATTTAAGTTACAAACTCTTGGCTCTTCTGAAGTTTTTATGTAATGAGTTGTAACTTAAGCCCGATGGTACTCTGACGCTTTTGAACGTTTTTCTTCGCTTGCTTATTCCTCAAGTTTTAATGCATGCATGCTGGAATTCATCAGATACCATTTGTCATCATGCATTTTCATTTTCTTCATACGATATGTTACATGTATGCATGATTTACAAGACTCAGGTGGAGATCTCCATGATATAAATCATCAATATGCATTTGCTGTGAAAAGCAAAATCCTCAAGTTATGCACATCTTCAGGGGGAGTCTCTCTGAATCTTGATTTCAAATTCCTCAAATGAGTATTTACACTTCATATTTTTGATCCCTGTTGAAGACTTAACCTAATTGTCATCAACCACCAAAAAGGGGGAGACTGTAAGTGAATCTAGTGCCCCTTAGTGATTTTGGTGGTTTGAAGACTTATAGGTTAAGTATCTAATGTGTTTATGAGCGTACACAGGATCTATAAGTCATTGAGGAGTTTGAGATATTTGATGAATATCGACCCCTAAAAATATATATCTTCGGTTGAAGAAATTGGTCTGAAGCCGAAGAAATGAATCGCGAGGAATCTGCGATGAAATTGATAATCCTCATGAAGATACTGAAATTGAGGAATTCGGTGTGTCCTGAAGAAAATCACTTTGAAGACTTTGAAGCATGAAGATTTACTCTTTCTGTTTTATTTTCTTCGCATTTGAGTAATAGGAACACCGTACTGTTAAAGGGGGCCGAAGTTACACTCTGAAATGAATTTCCTCATGATGCTCAACCTAACCCTAATCCTACCAAAAGCCTCAAGTGAGGAATATGAGTGATATGAGGACTCTCACAGTTGAGGGTTCCGACCATTTCGATAGCCATGCCAAGTCATTGGTCTTATCCACACCAACGGTCATATTATTTAAGGGCATTAGTGTCAAATCATGTCGGGATGCTCCCAGGCTATAAATAGCTGCCCCCCACAACCATTAGCTTGTTGGCTGCTCCGTCAGAAACTGACACTTGTCATAAGAGCAACCCAATTCCTCAGAGTCTTCGAGAGTAATTCATCAGTGAGGAAATACCCCATACACCGAAACCACAAACCAAACCTAGTGATTGAGCATCACTGAAGAAGTTGTTCATGTGTGGGACTGAATCCTTTTACCTTTGAGGACTGTGCATCCTCCAGACGGTTAGGCGTCATGGTCTAGAGCTTTCCAGCAGTCAATTGTGGATCGCCGGGTGACCAAGTTTGTGAGGGTTTGGAAGTCTGCCCTGAAGACTTACCACGAGTGTTGGGCGAGGACTGTGTGTTCTTAGCGCAAGGAGAACACGGTAGGGACTGTGTGTCCCGGGACTATGTGTCCTTTGGTTTAAATATCAAGCCACTCCAAACCAGATGTACGACTGTCACAACAGTTGGAAATGGGTCATCAACTACTGTCTTCGCTGTGAAACGAGTTCTAATTCCTCAACTCCTTACTTTCCTCAGATTATGTGTTGATGACTTTCACTGCTACTGTTTGAAGAATTTGCTGAAGACTTTATCTGAAATTCCTCAACCCCAAATTCTTCACGCTAGTTAATCCTCATCTATTTTATGCGTGCCTGCTCACTGTGCAATCTATTTTCACATTCCTCACTCTGAAAAACTGATGTTGTGAAACTTTGCACTTCTGATCCTTTACTGTTTCCGCTATAAGTTAGTCATCAGTGAGGAATTTCCTCAAAAGGAATTTCCTCAGTGATGAAATTCTAAAAATCTC
Source organism: Hordeum vulgare subsp. vulgare (assembly GCF_904849725.1). Taxonomy (NCBI): domain Eukaryota; kingdom Viridiplantae; phylum Streptophyta; class Magnoliopsida; order Poales; family Poaceae; genus Hordeum; species Hordeum vulgare. Next base: position 459,975,600 of record NC_058524.1, on the reverse strand, counting down.
CTATTCACCCCCCCCCCCTCTAGTCGATATAACACACTTTCAATTTGTTGCTCCACAATCGAGCAACCATGACACCCCACCGAAAGCAAACTCCTGCATAAGATCAATGCTTGTATTTAGGTACCCATTCTTTCATGGGTCCTCTTATGTTAGTAACAAGGGTCTTAGGAACCCAAATAGACCATGTAATGTACTCATCATAAGAACCAACAAACTTAGCAAAAACATTTCCATCACTCGCAGGGCACAACACATAGGAGGGGTTAAAGTCGCCGGTTGTGTTGGGTAGAGTGGTATTGCCCTTTACGGCATTATCAGCCTTAGCTTGGTCCTTTTTCTTCCCATGAGTACACTTCCCATATTTAACAAAGGTTTCCATAAGCTGGGGACACTACTGGAATTGAGAATTTTGCCGTTTGCCTTGCCTTTGCCGTTTGCTGACCCATGGCAAAGGTACTCTTTGCCGTCAGCTCGCACACTGCTCACGGCAAAGAGGTAGCTGATGGCAAAGGTTTTATTTGTCGTCGGCCACCTGATACGTCTCCAACGTATCTATAATTTTTTATGGTTGCATGCTATTATCTTGTCAAACTTTGGATGTTTTGCATGCCTTTTATATATTTTTTGGGACTAACTGATTAACTCAGTGCCAAGAGCGAGTTCCTGTTTTTTCCATGTTTTTAACCCCTTTCAGAGGAGGATTTTGAATGGAGTCCAAGAGGAATGAAACTGCCAAAAAGATTTTTTCCGGAACAGAAAAATATCGGGAAGCCGGAGAATCAGGGCAGGGGGCCACCACGAACCCCACAAGCCCTCATGGCGCGGCCAGGGGGGCCCGCACCCCCTGGCTTGTGGGCTCCCAGAGGCTCCTTTGCCCTAGGTTTTGCGCCTATATAATCCCTAAAAATCCATAAAAACCAGGAGATCATCGAAAGTACTTTTCCGCCGCCGCAAGCTTCTGTCTCCGCAAGATCCCATCTGGGGCACATTCTGCTGCCCTACCGGAGGGGGGGTTTGGATACAGAGGGCTTCTTCATCAACACCATGACCTCTCCGATGATGCGTGAGTAGTTCACCATAGACCTACAAGTCCATAGCTAGTAACTAGATGGCTTATTCTCTCTCTTGGATCTTCAATACAAAGTTCTCCGTGATCTTCATGGAGATCTATCCGATGTAATCTTCTTTTGCGGTGTGTTTGTCGAGATCCGATGAATTGTGGATTTATGATCAGATTATCTATGAATCTTATTTGAGTTTCTTCTGATCTCTCTTATGCATGATTTCATATCCTTGTAATTCTCTTCGAGTTGTGGGTTTTGTTTGGCCAACTAGATATATGATTCTAGCAATGGGAGAAGTGCTTGGTTTTGGGTTCATACCGTACGGTGACATCACCGAGTGACAGAAGGGGTAGCGAGGCACGCATCGTGTTGTTGCCATCAAGGGTAAAAAGATGGGGTTTCAATCATTGGTTTGAGTTTATCCATCTACATCATGTCATCTTGCTTAAGGCGTTACTCTGTTCGTCATGAACTCAATACACTAGATGCATGTTGCATAGCGGTCGATGTGTGGAGTAATAGTAGTAGATGCAGAAAGTATCGGTCTACTTTGTCTCGGACGTGATGCCTATATGTATGATCATTGCCTTAGATATCGTCTTGACTTTGCGCGGTTCTATCAATTGCTCGACAATAATTTGTTCACCCACCGTGATACTTGCTATTTTGAGAAAAGCCTCTAGTGAACACTATGGCCCCCGGGTCTACTCCACACCATATTTTCAGCGTTACTCTTTTTCTTCGTTGCACTTTCCGACTTCAGATCTCACTTTGCAATCAATCTTGAAGGGATTGAGAACCCCTTTAAAGCGTTGGGTGCAAGCTCTTTTGTGTTTGCGCAGGTACTCTGGACTTGACAAGATTCTCCTACTTGATTGATACCTTGGTCTCAAACTGAGGGAAATACTTACTGCTCCTATGCTGCATCACCCTTTCCTCTTCAAGGGAAAAACCAACGCAAGCCCAGCCTCCATCAACGTGTCAATTTCTGGCGCTGTTGTCTGCTGCCGTAGCAGAAGAATTTCGGGCACCGTTGCCGGGGACGATCAAGTCAAGAACTCATCCAAGTAAGTGTCACAAACCCATCTCTTGCATTTACTTTGTTTGCCAGTTGCCTCTCGTTTTCCTCTCCCCCACTTCACAATCTTTGCCTTTTTCTGTGTTTGTCTTTTTCGTTTGCCTTTTTCGTTCGCCCTTTTCTTTCGCTTGCTTTCTGTTCGCTTGTGTGCTATGTGCCTTCAATATGCTTGCATCTGCGCTTGCTAAAAATCTAGTGATATGGATCCTCATCCACTTGCTAATCTCTTTAACAGATCCAATTATGTTGATCCAATTGCTAGTGAGTTGAGTGCACTTGACTATCTTTATGGAGTTTTGCTTGAGATGCGTGAATCTGAAAATCGTGATGAAGAAATTTATGAAGTGATTCACGAGGGCTCCTTGAATGAAAAGCATGATTGCAATGGTTTCACTATAAATCCTATTAGTGTCATTCATGTTAAAAATATGCAAAACCCTAAGCTTGGGGATCTAGTTTTGCTATGTTCCCTACTTGTTGCAATTATCATGATTGGGGTGATGATTTTTCTTATGATCTTGAAAAAAAATTAAGCCTCATGATGAATATGATATTTGTAATAATATTTAAAGTGGGTTTGGAGAAGTCATGGCTTTACTTGATGATAATCCCACTATTTTTGAAGAGCGTCAACTTTGCATGCATGTGGATCATGACAAGAATATCCTTTGTGATATATATATTGTTGAATTTGATTATGATCCCGCATGTAATTGCTATGAGAGAGGAAAATATTGTGGTAGAAATTTTCATATCACTAAATTACCTCTAGTTATGTTGAGATTGCTATTGTCTCTTTCTTCTTCCTTGCATTTGGTAACTATTGGTTGTATTGACAACTTGTTTTCCTATGAAATGCCTATGTATAGGAAGTTTGTTAGACTTAGATGTGATTTTCACATGTTTCATGATGCTCTCTTTGTGCTTCAACTCTTGTCTTTTGTGTGAGCATGATTGAATTATCAATGCCTAGCTAAGGGCATTAAACAATAGCGCTTGTTGGGAGGCAACCCAATGAATTTATCTTTTTCTTTCTGTTTTGTTGCATCCACACCATCATAATTCTATTATGATTGTGTTTTTTGTGTTTATTTTTGTGTTTGAGCCAAGCAAAACCTTTATGACTAGTCTTGGTGATGGTTGTTTGATCCTGCTGGAAAAAGACAGAAACTTTTCTCTCACGAGATGATTTTTCATTTTTATTCAGAAAGAGCTTTTGAGTTGATTCTTTTTTCTTCTGGTTGATATGCCTTTTTCCCAGTAAGTCGTAATGTTTCAGAATTTTTGAGGTACCACAAGTATACGAAGTATACAGATTGCTACAGACTGGTCTGTTTTTGACAGATTCTGTTTTTTGTTGAGTTGGTTGCTTGTTTTGATGAAACTATCGATAGTATAGGGGGGTACTAGCCATGGTAAAGTGAGAATACAGTATCCCAACACCAATATAGATAGAATTCAAGTTTGCTACAGTACTAAAGAGGTGGTAGTTTGTTTTCTTGTGCTAATGTTATCACGAGTTTCTGTTTAAGTTTTGTGTTGTGAAGTTTTCAAGTTTTGGGTGATGTTCTCATGGACAAAGAGATAAGGAGTGGAAAGAGCTCAAGCTTGGGGATGCCCAAGGCATCCCAAGCCAAATTCAATACACCAAAAATCCTAAGCTTGGGGATGCCCCGGGAAGGCATCCCCTCTTTCGTCTCCAAACCATCTGTAATATTACATGGAGCTATATTTTTATTCACCACATGATATGTGTTTTGCTTGGAGCGTCTTGTATCGTAGGAGTCTTTTCTTTTTTGTTGTGTCACAATCATCCTTGCTGCACACCTTTTTGAGAGAGAGAGACATGCACTCATCGTGATTTTGCTAGAATGATCATAGTGTTTCACTTATATCTTTTGAGCTAGATACTTTTGCTCTTTCTGCTTCACTTATATCTTTTAGAGCACGGCGGTGCGTGACTTGGTAGTTGTCTTATGCTATGAAATTAGTCCCAAAGGTGATAGGTACCCAAAGAGGATACAAAAACCTCCATCTTCATGTGCATTGAGTAGAAAGAGAAGTCTTGATTCCTCTCAATTAGTTTTGAGACGTGGATTTGGTAATATTAGAAGTTACGTTAGTAGGGTGTTGTGAATCTGGAAATACTTGTGTTGAAGTTAGTGATTCCCGTAGCATGCACGTATGGTGAACCGCTATGTTATGAAGTCGGAGCATAATTGATCTATTGATCATCCTTTGTGTTGAGGTCGGGATCGCGCGATGGTTAACACCTACCAACCCTTCCCCTAGGAGTATGCATTTAGCACTTTGTTTCGATTACTAATAAAAACTTTTGCAACAAGTATGTGAGTTCTTCATGACTAATGTGAGTCCATGGTATAGATGCACTTTCACCTTTCACCATTGCTAGCCTCTCTAGTGCCGCGCAGTTCTCGCCGGTACACAAACCCACCATATGCCTTCCTCAAAACAACCACCATACCTACCTACTATGGCATTTTCATAGCCATTCCAAGATATATTGCCATGCAACTCCCACCGTTCCGTCTCATGACTTGTGCCGTCACTCTCATATTGCCATTGCATGATCGTAAGATAGCTAGCAAGATATTTCAACGTCATACGTCAAGCTAGATCGTTGCACATCCCGGTACACTGCGGGAGGCATTTCCTATAGAGTCATCATCGTTCTAAGATTTGAGCTGTGAGTAAATAAAAGTGTGATGATCATCATTATTAGAGCATTGTCCCATGTGAGGAAAAAAAGAGGCCAAAGAGCGAAAAAAGAGAAAAAAAGAGGACTAAGAGCCCAAATGAAAAAAAGAAGAGAGAAAAAGAGAGAAGGGACAATGCTACTATCTTTTTCCACACTTGTGCTTCATAATGGCACCATGTTCTTCATGATTGAGAGCTTCTTGCTTTGTCACTACCATATGCTAGTGGGAATCTTCATTATATAACTTGGCTTGTATATTCCAATGATGGGCTTCCTCAAAATTGCCCTAGGTCTTTGTGAGCAAGCAAGTTGGATGCACACCCACTAGTTCTCCTTTTGAGCTTTCACATACTTATAGCTCTAGTGCATCCCTTGTATGGCAATCCCTACTCATTCACATTGATATCTATTAATGGGCATCTCCATAGCCCTTTGATATGCCGTGTCAATGTGACCATCTCCTCCTTTTTGTCTCACAAACACCACCACACTCTATTCCACCTATAGTGCTATATCCATGGCTCACACTCATGTATTGCGTGATAGTTATAAAAGGTTTGAGAAAGTAAGATTGCGAAAACAATTACTTGGCCAATACTGGGGTTGTGCATGATTTACATTAGTTGTGTGAGGATGATGGAGCATAGCCAGACTATATAATTTTGTAGGGATAACTTTCCTTGGCCTTGTTATTCTGAAAGTTCACGATTACCTTGCTAGTTTGCTTGAAGTATTATTGTTTTCATGTCAATAGCAAACTATTGTTTCGAATCTTACAGATCTGAACATTCATGTCATGTGATAGAAGTTGTAAAGGACAACTATGCTAGGTACTCCCTATGTTTCTAAATATAAGACCTTTTAGAAATTCCACTATGAACTACATACGGATGTATGTAGTCATATTTTAGAATGTAGATTCACTCATTTTGCTCCGTATCTAGTCTATAGTGTAATCTTTAAAAGGTATTATCTTTAGGAACGGAGGGAGTAGCATTCCACATCAAAAATTCACTCTTTATCACTTCCCTACTTGAGGACGAGCAGGAGTTAAGCTTGGGGATGCTCGATACGTCTCCAACGTATCTATAATTTTTGATTGTTTCATGTTATTATCTTGTCAAACTTTGGATGTTTTGCATGCCTTTTATATATTTTTTGGGACTAACTTATTAACTCAGTGCCAAGAGCCAGTTCCTGTTTTTTTCATGTTTTTGACCCCTTTCAGAGGAGGATTTTGAACGGAATGAAACTGCCAAAAAGATTTTTTCCGGAATAGAAAAAGATCGGGAAGCCGGAGAATAAGGGCAGCGGGCCACCAGGGACCCCACAAGCCCTGATGGCGCGGACAGGGGGCCCGCGCCCCCTGGCTTGTGGGCTCCCTGAGGCTCCTTTGCCCTAGGTTTTGCGCCTATATATTCCCTAAAAATCCATAAAAAACCAAGAGATCATCGAAAGTACTTTTCCGCCACCGCAAGCTTTTGTCTCTGCAAGATCCCATCGGGGGCACGTTCTGCTGCCCTGCCGGAGGGGGGATTCGGATACGGAGGGCTTCTTCATCAACACCATGACCTCTCCGATGATGCGTGAGTAGTTCACCATAGACCTACGGGTCCATAGCTAGTAACTAGATGGCTTCTTCTCTCTCTTGGATCTTCAATACAAAGTTCTCCATGATCTTCATGGAGATCTATCTGATGTAATCTTGTTTTGCATTGTGTTTGTCGAGATCCGATCAATTGTAGATTTATGATCAGATTATCTATGAATCTTATTTGAGTTTATTCTGATCTCTCTTATGCATGATTTCATATCCTTGTAATTCTCTTCGAGTTGTGGGTTTTTTTTGGCCAACTAGATATATGATTCTTGCAATGGGAGAAGTGCTTGGTTTTGGGTTCATACCGTGCGGTGACCTCACCCAGTGACAGAAGGGGTAGCGAGGCACGCATCGCGTTGTTGCCATCAAGGGTAAAAAGATGGGTATTTCATCGTTGGTTTGAGTTTATCCATCTACATCATATCATCTTGCTTAAGGCGTAACTCTCTTCGTCATGAACTCAATACACTAGATGCATGCTGGATAGCGGTCGATGTGTGGAGTAATAGTAGTAGATGCACAAAGTATTGGTCTACTTGTCTCGGTCATGATGCCTATATGTATGATCATTGCCTTAGATATCGTCATGACTTTGCGCGGTTCTATCAATTGCTCGACAGTAATTTGTTCACCCACCGTGCTACTTGCTATTTTGAGAGAAGCCTCTAGTGAACACTATGGCCCTGGGTATACTCCACACCATATTTTCAGCCTTACTCTTTTTCTTCGTTGCACTTTCCGCCTTCATATCTCACTTTGCAATCAATCTTGAAGGGATTAACAACCCCTTTAAAGTGTTGGGTGCAAGCTCTTTTGTGTTTGCGCAGGTACTCTGGACTTGACGATATTCTCCTACTGGATTAATACCTTGGTTCTCAAACTGAGGGAAATACTTACTACTCATGTGCTGCGTCACCCTTTCCTCTTCAAGGGAAAAACCAACGCAAGCCTAGTCTCCGTCAACGTGTCACTTTCTGGCGCTGTTGTGTGTTGCCGTAGCACCACCTCTTTGTCGTCTGCTGGCGGACGGCAAAGGAGCCCTATGTGGACGGCAAAGGGTGGGCAGACGACAAAGCCCTCCCCCCCCCCCCCAAACGGCCGAAACCCCACCCCCACCCACCCCGCCCCTTTTTCGTCCGCCACCCTCCCTTTAAAGACGGCAAAGGCGACATGGCCCTAATGGCTCGGGCGCCTCCCCTAACGGCTCCAACCCCCACCCAAGCCCTATCCGCCTACCCCCTCTCTCTCTCGCGTGCGTCGTCGTCTCCCCACCCGCCGCCGTAGCTCCCCTCCCCAGCCACCCGCGCTGCCGCCCTCCCGGCCGCCACCCCCCCTCCCACCTCCCTCCTGACCGCCTCCCACCTCCCTCCCGGCCACCTCCCACCTCCCTCCCACCCCCCCCCCCCGATCCCACCTCCCTCCCGACCGCCGCCCCCCTACCACCTCCCTCCCGACCGCCGCCGCTCCCTCCCACCTCCCTCCCGGCCGCCGCCCCCATCCCACCTCCATCCCGGTCGCCCCCCTCCCACCACCCTCCCGGTCGCTGCCCCAGCCACACCTCCCCTGTGCAGGCGACCCCGGCGCCCTTCCACCCGATTAGTACTGTTTTTCTTTTCTTTTTTTTATTGTTTTTTTCTTCTTTTTTGCTAGAATGTCCGAATAATAAAAGAAAAAGTAGAAAAAGTAGAAGAAGAATTGTAGTTTAGTGCTAGGTTTAGTTTTTTTTCCTGTTTTTTATGTTAAATTAGATAGTTAGTTTATTAGGTAGAAAAAGTAGATAGAAAATAAAAAAAAATAGATAGAAAAAAAACTTAGAAGAAAATAAGAGAATAATAAACTAGAAGAAGAAGAACAAGAACAAGAAAGAGGAGAGGAGGAGAAACATCAGAGAAAGAAGATGAAGAAGAGGAGGAGGAGGAGTAGAAAAAAGACGAAGAATAATAATAATAAGATGATCAAGAAGAAGAAGAAGAAGAAAAAGAGGACAGAGGAGAAGGAGAAAGAAGAGGACCCGGACCCCCGACCCCCGGCGCCCGACGCCACCAACCCCCGACCCTCCACCCCCTACCTCTGACGCCACTGACACCCGACTCCTGACCCCCGACACCCGACACCACTGACCCCCGACCCTCGACACCCGACTCTCGACCCCCGACTCCACTAACCCCCGACCCCCGACGCCTGACGCCGTTGACCCTCAACTCCAGACGCCACTAACCCTCGCCCCTCGACCCCCGACGCCCGACGCCACTAACCCTTGACTCCCGATGCCACTGACCCTCGACCCCCGACACCACTCACCCTCGACCCTCGACCCCCTACCCCAACCCCTGACGCCACTGACCCCCAACCCCAGAGCCCCGACACCTCTTCGGCCTCTTGTTGACCAAAAAGACCCCAACCCCCGACGCCAGTGACCCTCGACTCCCGACGACACTGACCCCCGACCACCGACACAACTAACCCTCGACATCCGACACCACCGACCATCGACGCCACCAACACCCGACACCACTGACCATCGACGCCACTAAGTCGACGGGGTCATAGTTTTGTAAATTATGAGTTAGGTCACATAGTTATGTTAATTATAAAAACATCATATTTTTGTTGATCGTGTGAATATCAATGTGCAGTTGTTCGACGACCTCCACGTGCGTTGGAGGAGCTTCGCCCCTGCGTTTGTTGGTGAGCACAAATGACTTCTCCTCCTACCCCCTTAATTTGCTCTGTTCTGGTCTTCGTGCCGATGAAACTTGCTAGCTATAGGTTTCTTCAATCATGAGTATGCGTGACCAGTATGCGTCTCCCGTTCGAAAGGGCGACATCTATAAATATGCATGTCTTTTCAAATTTATAATCGCCATCCTTTCAAATTGTCCAACGTTATCCATGGATAGCCCGAGTATGTGTATATTGGGTTCGTTTTCCCGTATGTTTTGCTCTGGATCCGATGCAGAATTTCGTCAGTGCCTCCCTATTGTTCTCCGGGTACACATCCTCTCTGCTTATTGCCAAGACATGTATCAGAAGAACAGCGGGGAGGTATTGCCAAAATTCTGCGTCGCATCTGGAGGAGAGCATGGGAAAACGAACCCAATCTACACATACTCGGGTGGGATTAGGACCTATCTTTACCTATTAGCGTGTAGGTTGCATGGACGTAATAAAACTGACAAACTTGATTAGCGTATGAATATAGATGATGAATTATATATTTATTTCTTGTGCGCCCATAGGTAGCTAGGCAACATGAGTGATCGTGCTTGGATGTACACTGGTCACCCTAGTCAGAAAGACATGGCCAATGAATGGTTAAAAAAACCAGGGGGTTTGTGAGAGCCGCATTTGCAAATGGCCAGCAAAAAACATGGTGCCCCTATCCGAACTGCGACAACTGGAAAAAGTAGACAGAGTTTGAAATGGGTAAACACCTGCAGAAGTGGGGTTTAACGCCTAATTATACGGTGTTGACTTTTCATGGTGAGTCTGACCAACGTGCCAGAGCTGAGGTGATTCGTCGTCGCACCGACGAGCATGGTCAGACTGAGCTTTGTCAGCTAGATGCCATCGCGCAAGTAATGGCTCTGAAGGCTCAATTCAACCTAGGCAGAGAATGCTACGACGCGATGATGATGATATTTGGACGATTTCTACCCAAAGGCCATGTACTGCCTGCAAACCTGTATCAGTCAGAGAAAATCCTCCATGTACTTAAGATGCCCTATGAGAAGATACATGCATGTGAGAATGGATGTGCCTTATTTAGGCTTGACTATGGGGCCTTGAACTATTGCCCCATTTGCAATTCTTCCAGGTATATTGTGGTAGACAACGGTATGGGTGAGAAGAATCAGACCAAAATCCCCATTAGTGTTCTTTGGTATCTGCCAATCATACCAAGACTTCAACGTCTTTTCATGGTCGAAGAGACGGCCAGACAGATGACATGGCACAAATTGGGCAAAAGAACCGAACAAGATGCGGATGGGAACAAGATGCTGGTACACACTTCAAATGGTTTTGCGTGGAGGCACTTCGATGCATTACATAAGGATAAATCGGAAGATACAAGGCATCCTAGAGTTGCCATCAGCACGGATGGGTTCAATGTGTATGGTATGACGGTAGCACAATACAGTTGTTGGCCTATATTTTTCATTCCACTCAATTTGCCACCCGGAGAGATTATGAAAAGAAAGAACATTTTCCTGACGTTGATAATTCTAGGGCCCAACTATCCGGGGAAGAATATGAATGTGTACATGCAGCCGCTTAAGGATGAGTTGCAAGAAGCCTGGGATACTGGGATCAAGACCTACGGCGCGGCTACCAAAACAAATTTCAAAATGCATGTGTGGTACATGTACTCGACGCATGATTATCCGGCGTTTGCGCTATTCGTTGCCTGGTGTGTGCATGGAAGGTTCCCGTGCACCACATGCAAGGCAACTCTTTAGTTCCGTTGGCTACAGGCTGGTCGCAAGTTTTCTTGCTTCGACATGCATAGACAATTCCTGGATCCTGGCCATAAGTTCAGAAAAGACAAGAAGAATGTCATCAAAGGTAGAGTTGTCAAAAACACTGCACCAGCTGTGTTGACATGGCAACAGACCCTTGATCAGTTAAACGCTCTCGAGCCTGATCCTTTGCGTCCAAGATACTTCAAAGGGTATAATACGGAACACGCCTGGACTCACAAGTCATGCTTATGGGATCTGCCTTACTTCAAAGACCTCCTTTGCCCACACAACATCGACGTGATGCACACTGAAAACAATATTGCAGAGGCCATTTTTGGTACATTGTTCGGCATAGAGGGGAAGTCAAAAGATAATCCTAAGGCTAGAATCGACGTGGAGGCTCTATGTGATAGACCGTTGCAAAACTTGTGACAACGGAAAGGAAAGGAAAGCATAGCGAAGCCAAAGGCATGGTTCAATCTTGAAAGGCGAGCTATGAGGGAAATGCTATTGTGGGTGAAAATGCGGTTGATGTTCCCTGATGGGTATGCTGCGAATCTAAAGAGGGGAGCGAGTCTTGAGATATTGAAAATACTTGGTCTCAAGAGTCATGATTGGCACATATGGATTGAGCGGGTAATGCCGGTGATGTTGCGTGGCTTTATCCGTGAGGATGAATGGCTAGTACTGGCAGAGTTGAGCTATTTCTTCCATTCTCTTTGTGCGAAAGAACTATCGCCGGGCGTGCTACATGAAATGGAAGAGTTGGCGGCGGAGTTGATCTGCAAATTAGAAAGATCTTTCCACCGGGCTTCTTTAATCCAATGTAGCATTTGATTTTGCATCTCCCGACCCAGGCAAGAATGGGGGGCGTTCAAAATCGATGGTGCTACTCAACTGAGAGGATGCATAAGACGCTTTGAGCTAAGTGTAAAAATAAACGTAGAATTGAAGCATCGATGGCCGAGGCATTCATTACTCAGGAGGCGGCAAACTTCGTGACAGCACACTACGAAGCCAAAAATCATCATTTTCATAACCCGAAGCCTCGGTACAATGATGGCGATCCAAAAAAAGTTCGATCCAACCTCAGCCTATTCAAAGGTAAGCTCGCACCATTCGGTACTTCGAAAGGGAAATCGTTGGATGTCGAAGAATAGCGGACCATTTCATTGTATATCTTCACCAACCTAACAGAAGTGCGGCCGTACATCGAGTAAGCTCTTGGTAAATTATTGTTCTACAACTTCTAATTCCTTTCAACTACTCTTATTCCCGGATATTTTATATAGTCGATACGTCGCCGAATTCTCGGATGGAGCGGTCATCGAAAAGGATTCCGTCGAAGAGTATGAGCTTCTCGCAAAGCATGGAAGCGATTATCCCAGTTTCATCTCTTGGTTCAAATAAAGGGTAATTAATTGCCATTAATGGCCCATTTGATTTCTTGGTCTAATTTGTGGCTAATGCATCCATTCTTTCGTGTTGAACTTGTAGGCTGATGCAGAGTCTACGGACGCCGAGTTGAGACAAGTCGCGAATGGTTTTGACTATAAGGTCCGTTCATTTGACAAATAGAACATCAACGGGTATCACATTCGTACCTTTGGCAAAGAGTTATCTATGCCCGACCTAAAGACTACAAATTGTTCTGTCTCTGCTATCGACGAAGGAGGCACCGAGTATTATGGAAGAGTTGAAGAAATTTATGAACTTCTATTCTATGGTGAAAACCCACCGACCGTCGTAGTCTTCAAATGTTATTGGTTTGAGCCGAGGGAAACTAGAAGGACTCGTGAACATATAGGACTAGTCGAAATCAACCAAAACACACACTTAGATGTTCCCGATGTCTATATTACGGCTCAACAGTCGACACAAGTTTTCTATCTACCATGGGCCTGCAAAACTGATTCAAATCTCAAAGGTTGGGATGTCGTTTATGAAGTGCCACCACATTTTAGACCACCTACCCTCAATGAAGAGGATTACGAACCTCACACTAACCCAGACACATATGAAGGAGAATTCTTCCAAGAAACACGTATGTCCAAGAAAGGTTTCAAGAACCGCTCTACTTCACCCTAGAACATTGAAGTAGACAACGACAGCGACTCCGTCTTAACCCCTGAGCCCGAACAGGAAGAGCTGGAAGAAGAAGAGGTTACTGCTGCGGATGACCTGTCACTTCTTGAGCGATTACATAATGGTGGCCTTCCACATGTTCTTCCTGATAGTGATGATGATGATGCATTTATTGATGATAGTGATGATCATGATGCATATATTGACCCCGAAGCATATATAGACGAGCACGATTGTTATTAGTTCATGTCAGGTATTCAACTATTACTATATATAAATTTTGAGTTCATGTTAGGTATTCAATTTTTATTAGTCATGTTGGTATTTATGACGATGATACACTTAAATTACATACATTTTATTACTCATGTTGGTATTTATGTTGTACTAATTTCATTTACTCTTTGTCATGACAGGTGTTGAAAGATTGTGGGAAAGGGTCGAAAGCACTCTGCGGCTCCTTCTTCGTCGGCGGGTGGTGGGAGGGGTACTTCCATTCCTGCCTCGCCTCTTCAGAGAGCGTTGCTCTCTACTCTGCATGGAGCACCCCCATGAGAGGAGGTCAACCCCCCGCGAAGCCGAGAGGTACTAAAGGTATTACTCATGTTGGTATTTATGTTGTACTCATGTTGGTATTTTTGTTGTAGGCATGTTGGTATTTATATACATTTTATTACTCATGTTGGTATTTATGTTGTACTAAAGGTACACGTGGCTGTGGGAGAGGTAGGGCGGTGGCTGCCACGCCTTCCTCGCCGCCACCCCAAGCTGATTCACCTGAGCACATGACTTCTAGGGTGGATTCGTGTGAGGTGGAGGCTACACGGTCTCCGGTTCACGAGCCTCAGGTCGACGAGCCTTCGACCCACGAGACTCGTGTCCCAGAGGATTCATTCCAGGCAACTCCGGAGCAAAGCAGGGATCAGGGTACGTCCCCAGAGACCCAGTGGGATACCTGGGCTGAGCCAAGTGTCCATGCTGATAGCGACGAGGAGCTGGGTGAGGGGGCTACCGTCTACCAACGTGGTAGTTCAGGGCTGCCGCTCGTGCCGGCGACCCGCGACCAGCGGTGGTCGATTAAGCAAAATGGGGACAAGTAAGCTAATTTACTCTTATTTAACCTTTTTCCTTCATGTTTTCTCAAATATCTAATGTTTTGCCTTTAATTTGTCATACTACAGGGGTTGGATTGTTGCCAAGGGTGTCCGCAAGCCCAACAGCGTCCTTGGTGTGCTTTGCCGTCAAAACTTCCCAGGGTTTGTTACGTTGCTCGGTCGGGAGCGAGAGGTAGGAATGACCTGGGAGCACTACTTGGGAGGTGGAGATCGACGGTGTTTTGTGCCAAACGAGGGCCCACATGGTGATCCGACTGTTCTGGGTAATTTCTCCTTTACACAATTATAAATCAACCATATCTAGTTATTGTACTAATCGGTGTTGTATCGTTTGCATACCTACTACAGGTGTGAGGAGGGATACGAGGAGGACGCGACAAAGGTTATCAAAACCGAATGTCGCCGCCTACTTCAAAACTTTCGGCACGAGGCTCGGGTGCAGGCTGTTTGAGACTACTATGCCTCGCGACGTATTAGGAAGGACAAGGCGAAGTGTCGTGATTCTAAGATGGAGATGGAGCATTACATGAAGGTAATTACATATTATTAAGGCTTTGTAGTTAGTTTCCTTGATTTGGTTCTTGCGCGCTCAAATTTCTCTTTATTAACTTAGGTGCCCCCGAGATGGTGTGTGGATAAGATATATTGTTGGGAGGCCTTGGTGGAACAGTGGTGCTCCGAAACGTGGGAGCCCAGCCACAACAACGTCAAGGAGAGGCGTGGAAAAATGGTTGGTGTTCCACACCATCAAGGGAGCGTCAACTTAATCCAATTTGGCAAGAACTGGGTATGTGGTTTGCTTCATGCCTCATGCAATTCATTCTTAATGCTATCTTGAGCCATTTACTAATACAATTTTCCTCTCTCTCTCTTTTAGGCGCGTCACAATAAGACGGAGGTGCCACAGATGTACGACTTGTATGCGATGGCCCATACTGCCTCGTACAAGAAGGTCAAGGCACTCTCTAAGTCTGACCTCGAGCATCCAGAAAACTTCACCAACATCTCCTCCCACCACAAGCTCGTGAAGTACAGAGATCACGGGAAGGCGAGGAAAGGGGAGGACTTTAACCCGAGCGAGGGGCCTATTGATCCAGAGCTGGTGATGATAGCTGGCAATGGGAGGCCCCATGGCTCGATCGCCATTGGAGACGGCCTTATACATTGTCCTAGCACTCTCTGGCAGATAAAGGCACACCAAACGAGCTCCTGTCCTGAGATAACACCTCGTCCACGGCGAGTCGAGCTCGCCATCGAGGTTAGTTTAATGGACTCAACTATCTTTCCACATCATGTTGTGCGTTGGAACCAATATGATTACAACGCTAACAATGAGTTGTGTTGCAGGCTGCTATTCTGAAAGAGAGAGAGCCAATGCAGGTGGTTTTGGCGGAGAAGGATAAGGAGATGAAGGAGCTGGAGGAGAGGACGACTGCATTAGTGGAGGCGGAGAGGGCACGGAATGATGCGTCTAACAGGGCCATATATGAGCTCTTTGTGGTAAGTTTCTTCTTCATATTATTTCGAATCTTGCATTTTAATGTCCTTTCATTAATAACTAAAAAGTTTGACTTGTCGAAACCAAATGTACAGTCTATGGGCGAGAAGACCGGCCAAGTCCGTCCGGCGATGCCAGTCATTAACATGGCGGGGACGGTGAGTTTCATTTCAATGCAATGATCTTAAGAGTGTCCTCATGCTAACGACACATTGCAAACGATGTTTGGTGCAGAATATCTCCCAAACGCATCACACGACCCTTCTATAGTGGAACCTTCTCCAGGGCAGCCTTCTCCATGTGAAACAAGCTAAAGCCACCGTGCTTCCCTGCCGTGATGACGATAATGGTATGTTATCCTCCTTCTTCTTCTCTCCTCCTTCTTCTTCTCTTCTTGCTTCTTCTCTTTCTTCTTCTACGTAGCTTATTTTCCCCAACATAGACATACTTAGCTAATTTTCCTCCAAAATGACATAATTAGCTTAGTTAAGTAAAAACATCATAAGAACCTTGGTTAGCTCATTAAAATGACATAATAAGCTCATAATGGCCTATTTAATAAACAATGACCTATACTTACCTAATTATCCTCCAAAATGACATAATTAGCTCCAAAAAGGCATAATTAGCTAATTTAGCTCGAAGAAGAGAAGAAGAGGAGAAGAAAGAGGAAAAATGAAAAGAAGGAAGAAGAAGAAGAAGAGAAGAAGAATAGAAGAAGAAGGAGAAGGAGAAGGAGAAGGAGAAGGAGAATAAGGAGAAGGAGCTAGCCCGCTCCTTCTTATTCGTTTCCTTCTTCTTCTCCTTCTTTTTTCTTATTCCTCTCCTCTTCCTTCTCCTTCTCCGTCTCCTCCTCCTCCTTCTTCTTTTTCTTCTCCTCCTTCTTCTCTTCTTGCTTCTTCTCTTTCTTCTTCTACGTAGATTATTTTCCCCAACATAGACATACTTAGCTAATTGTCCTCCAAAATGACATAGTTAGCTTAGTTAGGTAAAAACATCATCAGAACCTTGGTTAGCTCATTAAAATGACTAATTTAGCTCCAAAATGACATAATAAGCTCATAATGGCCTATTTAATAAACAATGACCTATACTTACCTAATTATCCTCCAAAATGACATAATTAGCTCCAAAAAGGCATAATTAGCTAATTTAGCTCCAAGAAGAGGAGAAGAGGAGAAGAAAGAGGAAAAAGGAAAAGAAGGAAGAAGAAGAAGAGAAGAAGAAGAGAAGAAGAAGGAGAAGGACAAGAGGAGAAGGAGCTAGCCCCCTCCTTCTTATTCTTTTCCTTCTTCTTCTCCTTCTTCTTTTCTTCTTCTTCTCCTCTTCCTTCTCCTTCTCCTCCTCCTCCTCCTCCTCCTTCTTTTTCTTCTCCTTCTTCTTCTCTTCTTGCTTCTTCTCTTTCTTCTTCTACGTAGATTATTTTCCCCAACATAGACATACTTAGCTAATTGTCCTCCCAAATGAAATAATTAGCTTAGTTAGGTAAAAACATCATCAGAACCTTGGTTAGCTCATTAAAATGACTAATTTAGCTCCAAAATGACATAATAAGCTCATAATGGCCTATTTCATAAACAATGACCTATACTTACCTAATTATCCTCCAAAATGACATAATTATCTCTAAAAAGGCATAATTAGCTAATTTAGCTCAAAGAAGAGGAGAAGAGGAGAAGAAAGAGGAAAAATGAAAAGAAGGAAGAAGAAGAAGAAGAGAAGAAGAGAGAAGAAGAAGGAGAAGCAGAAGAGGAGAAGGAGCTAGCCCCCTCCTTCTTATTATTTTCCTTCTTCTCGTCCTTCTTTTCTTCTTCTTCTCCTCTTCCTTCTCCTTCTCCTTCTCCTCCTCCTCCTCCTTCTTTTTCTTATCCTTCTTCTTCTCTTCTTGCTTCTTCTCTTTCTTCCTCTACGTTGATTATTTTCCCCAACATAGACATACTTAGCTAATTGTCCTCCAAAATGACATAATTAGCTTAGTTAGGTAAAAACATCATCAGAACCTTGGTTAGCTCATTAAAATGACTAATTTAGCTCCAAAATGACATAATAAGCTCATAATGGCCTATTTAATAAACAATGACCTATACTTACCTAATTATCCTCCAAAATGACATAATTAGCTCCAGAAAGGCATAATTACCTAATTTAGCTCGAAGAAGAGGACAAGAGAAAAAAAAAGAGGAATGAAAAAGAAGGAAGAAGAAGAAGAAGATAAGAAGAAGAGAAGAAGAAGGAGAAGGAGAAGAAGGAGAAGTTGAAGAAGGAGAAGGAGCTAGCCCCCTCCTTCTTCTTCTTTTCCTTCTTCTTTTCTTCTTCTTGTCCTCTTCCTTCTCCTTCTCCTTCTCCTCCTCCTCCTTCTTCTTCTTCTTTTTCTTCTCCTTCTTCTTCTCTTCTTGATTCTGCTCTTAATTGGCTCATGAATATTATATACTTAGCTAGGCTTCCACCTAAATGACATAATTAGCCAATTTAGCTCCAAAATGCCTTAATAATCATAGTTGGCTCCAAAATGACATATTTTACCCTAGTTAGCTCTAGAATGGCCTAACTTAGCTTGGCTTCCACCTAAATGACATAATTAGCTTAGTTAGCTCCAAAATGTCCTATTTTATAAAAAATGACATATACTTAGCTAATTATCCTCCAAATGACATAATTAGCTCCAAGAAGGCATAATTAGCTAATTTAGCCCGAAGAAGGGGACAAAAGGAGAAGAAAGAGGAATAATGAAAAGAAGGAAGAAGAAGAAGAAGAGAAGAAGAAGAGAAGAAGAAGGAGAAGGAGAAGGAGGAAGAAGAAGGAGAAGGATGAGATAAGCTCCTTCTCCTTCTTCTCCTTCTTCTTGTCCTTCTTCTTTTCTTCTTCTTCTCCTCTTCCTTGTCCTTCTCCTCCTCCTTCTCCTCCTCCCCCTCCTTGTTTTTTTCTTCTCCTTCTTCTTCTCTTCTTGCTTCTTCTCTTTCTCTTCTCTACGTAGCTTAGACTCATCCAACAAAGACTAAATTGGCTAATTATCCTACAAAATGACATAATTAGCTTAGTTAGGTAAAAACATCATAAGAACCTTCGCTAGCTCATTAAAATGACCAATTTAGCTCCAAAATGAAATAATAAGATCAAAATGGCA
Source organism: Hordeum vulgare subsp. vulgare (assembly GCF_904849725.1). NCBI lineage: Eukaryota > Viridiplantae > Streptophyta > Magnoliopsida > Poales > Poaceae > Hordeum > Hordeum vulgare. Next base: position 459,956,854 of record NC_058524.1, on the reverse strand, counting down.
TAAGAACCTTGGTTAGCTCATGAATATTATATACTTAGCTTGGCTTCCACTTAAATGTCATAATTATCCAATTTAGCTCCAAAATGCCTTAATAATCATAGTTGGCTCCAAAATGACATATTTTACCCAAGTTAGCTCTAGAATGGCCTATACTTAGCTTGGCTTCCACCTGAATGATATAATTCGCTTAGTTAGCTCCAAAATGGCCTATTTAATAAAAAAATTACATATACTTAGCTAATTATTATCCAAAATGACATAATTAGCTCCAAAAAGGCATAATTAGCTAATTTAGCCCGAAGAAGGGGACAAGAGGAGAAGAAAGAGGAAAAATGAAAAGAAGGAAGAAGAAGAGAAGAAGAAGGAGAAGGAGGAACAAGATGGAGAAGGAGGAGAGAAGCTCCTTCTCCTTCTTCTCCTCCTTCTTCTCCTTCTTCTTGTCCTTCTTATTTTCTTCTTCTTCTCCTCTTCCTTCTCCTCCTCCTCCTCCTCCTTCTTCTTCTTATCCTTCTTCTTCTCTTCTTGCTTCTTCTCTTTCTTCTTCTACGTAGGTTATTTTCCCCAACAAAGACATACTTAGCTAATTATCCTCCAAAATGACATAATTAGCATAGTTAGGTAAAAACATCGTAAGAACCTTGGTTAGCTCATTAAAATGACTAATTTAGCTCCAAAATGACATAATAAGGTCAAAATGGATTAATAATCATAGTTGTCTACAAAATGACATATTTTATCCAAGTTAGCTCTAGAATGACCTATACTTAGCTAAGTTCTCTCCTAAATGACATAATAAGACTATGTAGCTCCAAGATGACATATTCCACCTAACTTAGCTATTAAATGGCCTATACTTAGCTAAGTTATCTCCGAAATAATCTATATATACTTCTTCATCTAGTATTCTTCTTCTAACTTTCTTATTTGTCATTTTGCAGATTACATTCACTTCACGGGAAGCTTGGATTATATTGATGGAATGCTTGAATCTGATTTCTTGTACCATGGCTTCATGGAAGCTTGTATTGAAACTATTGTAGTATATCGATATATATGAAACTTTATATGCATGGATGAAACTGGTGTAATATATGGTTTGGTACGAATGCAACTTGCATAATATGTCTGTACTATGGATGAAAGTTATTTTAATATGGCTATGAGTACGGAAACAAATTTATTTCTGTCAAATATATATATATATATATATATCCTGATTATTGTGAAAATTGCTGGATATAATAGAAAATAAAATAAAAAGGGGATGTTTTGAGCCTTTGCCATGAGGGGGCAGACGGCAAAGGACTTAGGGCAGACGGCAAAGGGGTGAGGGCTGACGGCAAAGGGGGAGGGGGATGGGTGCAAAGGTGGAGGGAGAGGGGCTGGGTGCCCCCTTTGCCGTCAGCCCCCTCATGGCAAAGGGAGGAGGGCAGACGACAAAGAAGGGAGGGGGAGAGGGGCTGGGTGCCCCCTTTGCCGTCATCCCCCTCACGGCAAAGGGAGGAGGGTAGACGACAAAGGGGGAGGGCAAACTGCAAAGGGGAGAGAGAGGGGGGCTGGGTGCCCCCTTTGCCGTCATCCCCCTCACGGCAAAGGGAGGAGGGCAGACGACAAAGGGGGAGGGCAAACTGCAAAGGGGAGAGAGAGAGGGGCTGGGTGCCCCCTTTGCCATGAGGGGGCTGACGACAAAGGGAGTAGGGTAGACAACAAAGAGGAGAGGCCTACCGTTAACACTTGACAGGACCGCCTGTGGATCTGTCGTCCCATTTTAATTGCCGTCTGCCCCCTCATGGCAAAGATTCTTTGCCGTCCGCCTTACAAAAGCACATAGAAAATAACCACTTCACCGTATACTTTTTTGCCGTCTACTTTGCCGTCAGCTGACGGACGGCAAAGCCTTTGTCGTCCGGGGTTCCCCCCTTTGCCGTCAGCCATGGGAGACGGCAAATTCTCAGATTCCTGTAGTGGGAGGTTGCTTGGTCTTCTTCTTGTTGTTCTTCTTCTTGGACTTGGGGGCAAACCCAACTCCTTCCTTTACAACCACTTCCTTTTGACTGCTCAAAAGGTCATTAAGATTCCTTTCACCTTGGATGGGTGTCACAAAGCCTTTCTCAAGCTGCTCTTTTAATTTGGTGCTCTCCTCCATAAGATGTGCATGCTCACAACAGGGATTAGTAGCATGGATATTGTCAATTAAAACAAATGGAGATGAAGTGGCTATGTCCTTAGTGAGTTTTACTTGGAGTTGAGCATGAGACTCTTTTAACGAGACATGAGCACTCTTCAAGGCCTTGTGAGCCTTATCAAGTGTACAAAGCTCTTTCTTGAGTCTAACATGATCAAGCCCAAGTGCACTCTTTTGGAATAGAAGCACACGGGTAAGAACAAGAGCATTATCAAGATCTTTCTTTAACTTAGCAAGGTCATCGTTAGATGACTCCTCAAGAATCAAACGAAGTCCTTCCTCTTTTTCAAGAGCAATGGAAAGATTCGCAATCTCATCGGCATAGTCACGATTATGACTTTGTAGAGTAGAGATAGTATCTTCATGAGATTAAATAAGGTCATTAGCCTCACCAAGTTGTTCCAAGAGAGCAACAACATGCTTCTTGGATTTACCCTTGAGATTTCTCATGAATTTAGCAAATGAGTTTTCCTCCTCCTCTACCTCTTCCTTTTCATCTCCGCTATCCATGGTAGTGGAAATGGTAGCTTTGATGTTACAAGTTTGAGCTTTAGATGTTACCTTGTCGGATGGCTTGGCCATCAGGCACTTGGCAATGCGGTTCTCGTTGGGGGCCTTGAAGAGAGACACCTTGCTTGGAGAAGAAGATGCAATGGCCACTTGTCTCATCATCATCATCCTCATCAGAGAGGTACTCTTCTTGAGCTACCAACCCCTTAGGGGGAATCTTCTTGGGGAAGTTGTTATTGTTTGGAAAAGACTTGGTCTTGTCTTTGCGAATGAGTTTGCCACCATTGTCTTTCCTCTCCTCATAGGGACAATCTGCCACAAAGTGACTAACATTGCGACAATTGTAGCAAGTTCTCACATGTTTCTTTCCCTTAGACCTGTTTGAGTTGTTCTTGGAGAAGTTGGGCCTTGAGTTTTTCTTGTTGCCCCAAAACTTCCTTGATGCCAGAGCCATGTGTTCATGGTAAGCATACTTGGTGTCTTCAGGACAAGATTCTTCTCTGTCTTCCTCATCTTCCTCCACGGCAGCCTTGGCCTTCAAAGCAAGGTTAGGTGAGGCTTTTCTTGAACTTTGAACCGGGCTAGAGCATTGTCAGCGGTCTTGTTCGAAATGTTCATGGCAATAAAGTCATCCAATACATCACTTGAGGACAAGGAATGAAAGTTCGGCCTTTGACGGATGACAGAGGACATGGACTTGTTGAAAGGCATGATGGCCTTGAGAAACTCACACGTAATACAAGTGTCATCCACATCTTTGCTTCCATGATCCCAAAGAGAAACAACAAGATTTGTAACTCTTTGATAAAGCTCAGGAGGGTCCTCATCCTCGATCATTGAAAATTCATCGGCCTAATCAAGAACCAATTCATAGTTGGACCGTTGAATCCTAGAGCTTCCCTTGTACATGGAGATTATGTGCTCCCAAAAATCTTTGGCACGAGTCAAGGGACGTAAGTGAGGAAGGTCTTCAATAGGTACAGCTACTTGAGGAATGAACAAGGCGGAGTAGTTAAGCTGATTGTCGGCCTCTTCTCTTGGCGTGAGATTTCTTGGATCATGTGTGTAGCATCCCTGCTCAATGATTCTCCAAAGTTGTGTTGAGTTGTGGTTCAAATGAGACTTGATACGAAAAACCCAGTTAGCAAAATCATTCCTAACAATATTTGGTGGAGGACCTATATTAACAATATGCGAAGAGTGGACTGGTCCTCCATAGTCCATGGGAGGAGGAACAGGGGAAAAGGCATTTGCCCCACTTGTTCCTTGAGGCATTTTATCCTTTTCACAACTAGCAATTTCCTTTTCGGAATTGCCCCCCGAGTTCGAAGTTGTGGGATTAGCCACCAAGAACGGGTGGGTAGGACGTTTGTAAATATCAAGGAAATCCTTAAGCATGTTTTTGATTTCGATAGCCACTCAGGATTTAAATGTGGACATGTCCTCATTTAATTCCCCTCGGGTGACCGAGTTTGCAACAGCTCCCTCGAGCACCTCATCAACAGGTTCCCCGTCGTCAATCATACTCTTTGGGTGGTGAAACCCTCAATAAAGAGACGAGGCTCTAATACCAATTGAAAGGATCGATATGGTTGACTAGAGGGGGCGTGAATAGGCAACTAACAAATTTTAAACTTTTCTTTAGACAAATTAGGTTTAGCAACAAATATGTTGTCTAGATATGCACCTAGGTGAGCAACCTATATGATGCTAACAACAACAATAATAAGCAATAATTAAATACAAGTAAAGGTAAGAAATAACCACAAGTGGAACCGATGAAGACGAGGATGTGTTTCCGAAGTTCCTTCCTTTTGAAGGGAAGTACGTCTCCGTTGGAGCGGTGTGGAGGCACAATGCTCCCCAAGATGTCAATAAGTCCACTGTATTCTCCTCACGCCATCACACAATGGAGGTGTCGTGATTCCACTAAGTGGTGCCCTTGAAGGCGGCGACCAAACCTTTACAAACAAGGTTGGGGCAATCTCCACAACTTAATTGGAGGCTCCCAACAAGACCACGAAGCTTCACCACAATGGAGTATGGCTTCGAGGTGACCTCTTCCATCTAGGGTGCTCAAACACCCAGGAGTAACAAGATCCGCGAGGGATTAATGTGGGGAACTACTTTTATCTTGGTGGAAGTGGGGGAAGGGCCTTCTCCTTCAAACCCTAGAGAATCAACAAGAGTTGATGGCTAGGGAGGGAGATCTGGAAAGTTTGAGCGTGTGGAGCAATAATGGAGCTGAGAAGGAAAAAGGTAACGTCTCCTCGGGGAAGAAGACCCCTATTTATAGTGTGCGGGAATCTGGCCGTTACCAACCCCTTACTGGCCCAACTAAGTGGTAGTACTATGCACTAGGGCGGTACTACCATTGGGGCGGTACTACCACTCATCGTGGGCGGTACTTCCGCTCAGCCAGGACAAAGGGGGGTAGGAAGCTACAGAGAAAACATAAGCGGATGTGGGCGCGACACAAGGTGGTGGCAGTACCACTTGAGCGGTACTATCCCCCCCCCCTCAGCGGTACTTGCGATCAAAAAAAAATAAAAAGGCCCCTGATACCTGAGAAGAAAAACAAGCGGAAGAAGGCCCGACAATGGTGGGCGGTATTACCGCTGGAGCGGTACTATCGCTTGCCAGGACAGTACTACCGCTTGTGAACTTCCTGGGCACTTAAAATAGGGCAGCTCCTTTGCTCCGGGAAAGGGATGGGGAGAAGAATGAGATTTAGTGTTCCACCCAAATTTTGCAAATGCAGATCCCCTCTTGATAGTACGGAATTATCTATGACTCGAGTCTACCAACCTTAAATCACTAGCTAAGCACCGTCTTCACTTTTACTTCCTAAGGGGAATAAAACCGTCTCGTGCCATCTGATGATTCCGTGAAAGCATATCACACACGATTACTACGCAAATGGTATCATCATCAACCACAAAAATTACCTAGGAGAAATTATGCTCTTACAATTTCACACCTGATTGCCTTGGCGTTTGCTTTTTTTCTTCCCGCCCGACTGAGATTATTTTAATGGATGTCCGTAGCAAAAACTGTCAGCTTAATGAGAGGCTGAGGACTTGTATTTCTTTAGACACCATGAAGGAATCCCTTGAGAAGAAGTACAATGAACTCGCATCCGCTTGGAAGGAAGCCAATCGGAAGATTAAGGCAGTCGACGACAAGTTGAAGTCGGTCGCAAAACTACAGGAACAGAACCAGACACTGGAGGCTACTGCGAAGAAGTCCATTGAGGAGCTCGCTGCACTGAAGAAGCAGTATGTCAAGTGGGAGTCCAAGGTCAAGAATGTCACAGCCAAGAAGCTCAAACTGTAGCAGTTCGTCGAAGACTTTGGCAAGGACATGACCGAAAAGCTTAAAGGTACACCCTTGGCCCGGGTGATTCCTGCATTTTCTTGGACAACCCAGAGTGATATTTGATTTCTTTTATCACTTCATTGTGTCTAGAATTCTGCTTCAGTGTCGATGAGGTGACCGAGAAGATTGAGAAGGAATTGGACCCATTGGTGGGGCTTTTCCGAGATAGCACAGGTCTGGCTCTTCACCGATTGGAGGAACGCATCGAGCAGGTGCTCGTCTACTTCAAGTGGCTCAGTTCAGCTATCTCGAAGATTGATCGAGAAGTTGCCCCAAGTGCAGAATTCTTTAAGGGCATGCAGGACATCATCGACCGAGTGAAGGACGTGCCTAGCCGAGTGCAATCTTGGAAAGTCAGCTGCCCGAGCCAGAGCTGACATCGCCCTCTCGCTCGTCCACATCCATTGTAAGGAAGTGGACGAGGAGAAGCTAAAGAACCTCAAAGTCGCTCATACGTCTCCAACGTATATATAATTTTTTTTATTGTTCCATGCTATTATATTATCATCCTATGATACTTTTTGAGTAATTCTTTACTAATTTATATTATTTTCGAGCAATAACCTATTAACCAAGTGTCTAGAGCGAGTTTGTCACACCCTAGTTTAACCTTGCCTATCATTGCATTCACGCATGCATTTTTAAAATTCTTTTCAAATGGAATGAAGGATTTAGGACCTGTTTGGGACCGCTCTGCTCCATAAAAATCAGTTCCGCTCCACCAAATCCTTTTGGAGCAGTTTCATATAGGAGTTGTAGCTCCTTCAAAGAGAATGTTTGGCTTTTTCCAGCTCCACCTTCCCGAATGGAAAATTTGGTGGAAATGATCTATTTGATTGGATGAGAGGGGAGAAACGAAGGGGTATCCACTTACTGGTGGCAGTGGTGGGTAATTTTGCTCCAACTCCAGCTTCTACAATTTTATTGAGCACCTCCTAGAGAGCTTCATAAAAAACGAGAAGTTAGACCCCAGATTCTAGTTTTTTTGTGGAGGTGTATATCACGGAGCTACCCCGTTTGGCTTATGTTTTCTAGAACGGAACTGAATTTTCTGGAGTAGAGCAGTCCCAAACATGCCATAGCAAGACTCGAAATCAAATTTCTATCAAATAAGGAATATAAAAATTGTCTCAAAGAGATCCAAGGAAATGTTCATGTTGTCTTGTGAAGATATTGGCAAGAGTAAAATCCTAAACTAATATTTTTGGGATCAAAGAAGCATTTTTTTGGGCATTTGAGTTAATTCAATAAGTATTTGCATTGTATTTATAAATGCTATAAATAATTTTATAGATCCAATAATTCTGAAAATTGGTGAGTGGTTCTAAATATATTTTAACAGACCGCATAAATATTTTTATAAGGTTCTAAAATGAATTGGTTTGTAAACCAAATCAAAACAGATTAAAAAAGTAGAAAACAAAAGCTAAATAGAAAAAAAGGATGGAAAGAATCTTACCTGGCCCAGAAGTCGGCCCAACCCACCAGGGGCGCTGTGGTCATCTTCAACGTGTGCCTATTGGCAGAGGCGAGGTGACGCACGCACGCGCGCTGGTGCCGCCACCTACTGCTTCGCGATGTAGGCTGCCTCTCCCTTATCCTGAGCCGCTGGACCGCCGCGGCCCCCTCTGTCCATTGCCCTCCCTCTCTGATCTCCCTCTCGCCTCTCTCTTCTTCTCCCCACCATGGCCGAGCGCTGTCGGCGCTGCCGCACATCGTTGCCACGGCGAGTGGCCTTGCCGAGCCCCCCTGGTGTGCTATAGGCTCCACCTCGTCGCCCTCATCCCCCATTGTGAAGGAATCTCCCCGAGGACCCTGCATCGCCGCCGTTGCTGCCATCTTCTTCTTCGGCTCCGGTGGAAGCTCACCTTCGATTCGACGCCGCCAGGACCTCCCCGAGCATGTTGAGCCTCTCTTCCGGACCTCGTGAGCTTCTGAGCATCCTCCCCCATCTCATCCTCTCATGCTCGCCCTGCGTCCTCTGCCCGCCTGTGGCCGTGCTCCGACCACTGCGAAGATGCTCGCCAGCGTCGATTCCGACACTGCCACATCCTGTTGCTGCCCTCATTAGATGCGTAGTGTTGCCAGCTTCTCGCACATGCCCTCCGCTGGCCAAATGATCGACGGAGGAGGTTCTTCGATGGCCTCCGCCACATCTGGTAGTCGGCGGCGGCTAACTCCGGCTAAACACCGGTTATATGACTTGGCGTCATTATCTTAGGGTTAAACGTGATTAGTTAACAGCCCTGAGGCACTGACCAATAGGACCCACCGGCTATATAAATCACTGATTAGAACTAAATAATTTTGTTAAGTACATCCACCGACATACGGGGCCCATTCGTCAGGTTTGACCCTAACCAGCCCGGTTGACCTGATAAGTTTATAATAACGTTAGGGTGACGCAGTAAAGCTTCTATGGAAATAAAACGAATCAGAAATGATTTCTCTATTTTCATAAAATATTTAAAACTTCTAAAAATTATAAAAAATAAACTATAAATCGGATGGAAATAAATTATATATGAAAAATTATCAGAAAAATCCAAAGAATCTGTTTATGGCATTTTCATGCATGTTAGAACAACTTATGTCCTCTGTTTTGGACAAATCAAATAAATGCCATTTAAATAACCACATACGAAGTTTGAATTTGAACCTTTGGTTCAAACCAAATTCATTTAATGTTGTTGCTAGATGCATTAGTGACATGTCTCCAACGTATCTATAATTTTTAATGGTTTCATGCTCTTATCTTCTCAAACTTTGGATGTTTTGCATGCCTTTTATATATTTTTTGGGACTAACTTATTAACTCAGTGCCAAGTGCGAGTTCCTGTTTTTTCCATGTTTTTGGCCCCTTTCAGAGGAGAATTTGAAACGGAGTCCAAACGGAATAAAATCCCCGAAAAGATTTTTTTCCGTAACGGAAGAAGATCAGGAGACTTGAGAGCCAAGGCAGGGGGCCCCAGGGGCCCCACAAGCCCCCACCCTGCAGCCAGGGGGGAGGTCGTGGCCCACAGGCTTGTGGGCCCCGTGGACGTCCTCTACCCTAGGTTTTGCACCTATATATCCCTAAAAAATCCACAAAAAATCACGAGATCATCGAAAGGACTTTTCCGCCGCCGCAAGCTTCTGTCTCCGCAAGATCCCATCTGGGGCACGTTCTGGTGCCCTACCGAAGGGGGGATTCGGATACGGAGGGCTTCTTCATCAACACCATCACCTCTCCGATGATGCGTGAGTAGTTCGCCATAGACCTACGGGTCCATAGCTAGTAACTAGATGGCTTCTTCTCTCTCTTGGATCTTCAATACAAAGTTCTCCATGATCTTCATGGAGATCTATCCGATGTAATCTTCTTTTGCGGTGTGTTTGTTGAGATCCGATGAATTGTGGATTTATGATCAGATTATCTATGAATCTTATTTGAGTTTCTTCTGATCTCTCTTATGCATGATTTCATATCCTTGTAATCTCTTTGAGTTGTGGGTTTTGTTTGGCCAACTAGATCTATGATTCTTGCAATGGGAGAAGTGCTTGGTTTTGGGTTCATACCGTGCGGTGACCTCACCCAGTGACAGAAGGGGTAGCGAGGCAAGCATCATGTTGTTGCCATCAAAGGTAAAAAGATGGGGTTTTCATCCTTGGTTTGAGTTTATCCCTCTACATCATGTCATCTTGCTTAAGGCGTTACTCTGTTCGTCATGAACTCAATACACTAGATGCATGTTGGATAGGTGTCGATGTTGTTGGAAATATGCCCTAGAGGCAATAATAAATTAGTTATTATTATATTTCTTTGTTCGTGATAATCGTTTATTATCCATGCTATAATTGTATTGAAACACAAATACATGTGTGGATACATAGACAAAACATTGTCCCTAGTAAGCCTCTAGTTGACTAGCTCGTTGATCCAAGATGGTCCAGGTTTCCTAAACATAGACAAGTGTTGTCACTTGATAACGGGATCACATCATTAGGGAAATCATGTGATGGACAAGACCCAAACTATGGAGGTAGCATATTGATCATGTCATTTTATTGCTATTATTTTCTGCGTGTCAAGTGTTTTATTCCTATGACCATGAGATCATATAACTCACTGGCACCGGAGGAATACCTTGTGTGTATCAAACTTCACAACGTAACTGGGTGACTATAAAGGTGCTCTACAGGTATCTCCGAAGGTGTCCGTTGAGTTAGTATGGATCAAGACTGGGATTTTTCACTCCGTGTGACGGAGAGGTATCTCGGGGCCCACTCGGTAATACAACATCACACACAAGCCTTACAAGCAATGTGACTAAGTGCAAGTCACGGTATCTTGTATTACGGAACGAGTAAAGAGACTTGCCGGTAACGAGATTGAAATAGGTATGCGGATACCGACGATCAAATCTCGGGCAAGTAACATACCGAAGGACAAAGGGAATGACATACGGGATTATATGAATCCTTGACACTGAGGTTCGACCGATAAGATCTTCGGAGAATATGTAGGATCCAATATGGGCATCCAGGTCCCGCTATTGGATATTGACCGAGGAGTGTCTTGGGTCATGTCTACATAGTTCTCGAACCCGCAGGGTGTGCACACTTAAGGTTCGATGACGTTTCGGTATAGTTGAGTTATAGATGTTGGTAACTGAAAGTTGTTCGGAGTCCCAGATGAGATCCAGGACGTCACGAGGAGCTTTGGAATGGTCCGGAGGTAAAGATTGATACATAGGAAGTCCTGTTTTGGTCACCGGAAAAGTTTCGGCCTCATCGGTAGTGTACTGGGAGTGTCAGGAGGGGTGCCGGGGACCATCGGGAGGGGTGTCACGCCCCAAGGGGTCTCATGGGCTATGGGAAGAGATAAAGCAGCAACTAGTGGGCTCGAATAAGTTCCCACTAAGGCCCATATGGTTTGAGAAGGAAAAAACACAAGGTGGAAAGAGTTTCCAAGTGGGAAGGCGGAATCCTACTCCAAGTAGGATTGGAGTAGGACTCCTCCACCTCCAATTTCGGCCAAACCTTGAGGTTTTGAGGCTGCCTCCTCCCCTCCCTCCCTCCTATATATACTAGGGGCATTGTGGTTTTTTGAGACATAACGTTGCCACATGATGCTCGACCCTATACCACACAGTTTTTCCTCTAGATCGTATTTCTGTGGAGCTTAGGCGAGGCCCTGCCGGAGTAGGTCATCACCACCACCGGCGCGTCGTCACGCTGCCGGAGAACTCTTCTACCTCTCCGCCCCTCTTGCTGGATCAAGAAGGTCGAGATCGTCATCGAGCTGTACGTGTGCTGAACACGGAGGTGCCGTCCGTTTGGCACTAGATCGGAGCGGATCGTGGGACGGATCGCTGGACGGTTCGTGGGACGGTTCGCGGGGCGGATCGAGGGACGTGAGGACGTTCCACTACATCAACCGCGTTTCTTAAACGCTTCCTGCTGTGCGATCTATGATGACCCACAAGTATAGGGGATCAATTGTACTCTTTTCGATAAGTAAGAGTGTCGAACCCAACGAGGAGGAGAAGGCTCTGATAAACGGTTTTCAGCAAGGTAATAATTGCAAGCACTGAAAGTAGCGGTAACAAGTGATGGTATAGTGAGGTGAAACGTAGAAAGCGAAAAGTAACAGGTAACAAGTAGTAGCAATGGTGCAGCAAGTGGCCCAATCCCTTTTGTAGCAAGGGACAAGCCTGAACAAAGTCTTACAAGAGAAAAAGCGCTCCCGGGGACACACGGGAATTTCTGTCATGCTAGTTTCATCATGTTCATAGGATTCACGTTCGTTACTTTGATAGTTTGATATGTGGTGGGACCGGCGCTTGGGTACTGCCCTTACTTGGACAAGCATCCCACTTATCATTAACCCCTCTCGCAAGCATCCGCAACTACGAAAGAGGAATTAAGACAACCTCTAACCATAGCATTAAACTAGTGGATCCAAATCAGCCCCTTATGAAGCAACGCATAGACTGGGGTTTAAGCTTCTGTCACTCCAGCAACCCATCATCTACTTACAACTCCCCAATGCCTTCCTCTAGGCCCAAATATGGTGAAGTGTTATGTAGTCGACGTTCACATAATACCACTAGAGGAAAAGCAACATACAGCATATCAAAATACCGAACGAATACCAAACTCACATGACTATTATTAGCATGACTTATCCCATGTCCTCAGGAACAAAAGTGACTACTCACAAAGCATATATAATCATAATCATGATCAGAGGTGTAATGAATAGCATCAAGGATCTGAACATAAACTCTTCCACCAAGTAATCCAACTAGCATCAACTACAAAGAGTAATCAACACTACTAGCAACCTTACAAGTACCAATCGGAGTCGCGAGATGAAGATTGGTTACAAGAGATGAACTAGGGATTGGAGAGGAGATGGTGTTGATGAAGATGTTGGTGAAGATGCCTCCCCTCCAACGAGATGAGTGTTGGTGATGACGATGGCGACGATTTCCCCCTCCGGGAGGGAAGTTTCCCCGGCAGGATCGTCCTGTCGGAGCTCTAGATTGGATCTGCTCAAGTTCCTCCTCGTGGTGGCGGCGAAACAACGAAAAAGCTCCCGAATGATTTTTTTCTGGAACGAAACCCTTCATATAGCAAAAGAGGCGGGCCAGTGGGCCGCCAGGGTGCCCACAAGCCCTGTTGCCGCGGCCAGGGGGTAGGCCGCGGCAACCAGGCTTGTGGGCCCCTGGTTGCTCCCCTCTGACACTTCTTTCGCCCAGTATTTTTTATAAAATCCAAAAAAAATCCACGTTTATTTTTAGGACATTTGGAGTTGCGCAGAATAGAGCACTCAGACTTGCTCCTTTTCCAGTCCAGAATTCCAGCTGCCGGTATTCTCCCTCTTCAAATAAACCTTAAAAAATAAGAGAGAAAAGGCATAAGTAAGGTTCCACAAAGTATAATAACAGTCCATAAAGCGATAAATATCAGCATGAAAGCATGATGCAAAATGGACGTATCAACTCCCCAAGCTTAGACCTCGCTTGTCCTCAAGCGAAAACCAAGACCCAAAACATGTCCACATGTTTAGGGATGAAGGTGTCGATAAAACAAAATACGGACATGAGGGCATCATGATCACACATAGAACAACAATACATCATAGAGATTCTTATGGGAAAGTAACAATTCCTTCACAAAGCAAAGTATGAAACAAAAGCCTTACCTAGAAGTAGCCAACAACAGTCCATAGTCATTGACGCAATTGCAATTTATCATATTATCAGAAAGAGTCAAATGAGAGCTTGTAAGGCAAATCCACATACTCAATCATCTCTTTTGTTTTCCACAATTGTTACAACTCACGTGGTACTCATGATATCAAAGTTTCAGTTGGACACAGAGAAAGATAGGGGCTTATAATTTTGCCTCCCAACCATTTACCTCAAGGGTAAAGTCAACAATAATAAAGCATAAGTACTCAGCTCCAAGTTGATATATGAATATAGATCTTTCCCAAGCATATGACGTTCACCAAGAAAAAGGGCTAAATAAGGAATTGGTGAAGATCACCATGACTCTTACAAGGGAAAAAAGTTAAGGTACAAGATAGGCCCTTCGCAGAGGGAAGCAGAGGTTGTCATGCGCTTTTGAGGTTTGGATGCGTGCCCTCTTAGTGCGGAGGAACATCACTTTATATTGCCTCCTGTGATAAAGAACTTTATTATGCAGTCTGTCGCTTTTATGTCTTCCTCATCACAGGTTCGTACAAAGCTTATTTTCCACACACTGATAGATCATACATATTAGAGAGCAATTTTTATTGCTTGCACCGATGACAACTTACTTGAGGGATCTTATTCAATCCATAGGTAGGTATGGTGGACACTCATGCCAAAATTGGGTTGAAGGTTTATGGATGCACAAGTAGTATCTGTACTTGGTGCAGGAGTTCTGGCTAATATGAGGTGGAAGCAATCGTCACATGCTATGGGATCTCTAATCATATAACATTGTTTGGAACCAAGAAAACACAATTCATTATGTTGTCTTCCTTGTCCAACATCTACTTCTAGGCATGTAATAGTTTGGTGAGTGCTCACAATCATAGAAAGTGTCTAAGATGATATATTTATATGTGAACCTCTCTTTCCTTATTACTTCTTATTAATTGCAACAATGACTGAGGTCTATGTTGGTCTAATCTCAACAAGTTTCAATCATCATACTTGTTATATGTGAAGCTATCACTTTCCATAAGATCATCTCATGATCTTTCATGCTAACATTCTTTTCATACTTTTTATCATGGCACAAAACAAAGCCCTTGACTAAGATACTCTTTATTATATAGCTCGCAAGCTTGAATACATCGGGGGAGACACAAGGCAAAAGACTCAAACTAAACACTAAAGCCTTAATCCACTAAGAAAAGATATTAAAACTGAAAAGGAAACACCTAAAACAAAGGTAAAAGCAAAAGATATAAAGGTGATACAATACCAGGGCAACTCCCCCAAGCTTGGCAAAATCCAAGGGGATTGCCCATACCAATGCTTAGTTGTCTTCCTTTGGTGGTGATGGTGGTGGTGTTGTTGAAGTAGTTTTTGCCTTTGATTCCAAGAGAGCTATCAATCTTTGATTTATACCTTTGAGATCTGCGACATGGTTTTCTAGCAAAACAACTTCACGAGAAAGGGAAATATTGCGAGCACGAGTTGTTTCACAAAACCTCAAGAGTTCAATCAAGGAAGGAGACAACACGTGGAGGAAGGGTTGGAGAAAATCTACTCCTTCAACGTCTTCAATGTTGAACCTAGGTTGAGCTTCCTCCCTAGCTTGGGTTTTCTCCTTAGTTTTGTCCCTAGCTGCCGTGACTTCTACTCTTTTCAGATCAGTATCTTCTTCTTCATGAACTTGAGGGAGATTATCCTCCCCAATAGATTCCTCAGACATCTTTGCTCTAAATCTGCGGCACACAACATGCTCGAAACGAAAACAGAGGAAAACTGCGCGATACGGAGATCAAAACCATCGGGCGTATATATAATGATTTTTTCTGGACCAGAAGGAGTTCTCCACAAGAAAACGGAGTCCGGGAGGCACACGAGCTGGCCACAAGCCCTGTTGCCTCGGCCAGGGGGGTAGGCCGCGGCAACCAAGCTTGTGGCTGCCTCGGGCGCTCTCCGGACTGCTTTTTATTTTTTTAATTTTCCAAAAATTCCAAAACGGAGAAAATTTCCTATTGGAAAAGTTTCGGAGACCAGTTACTTACCGAAACAGATACCTCTTGGTTTTCAGGGTCTGAAACAGGCTGATAAACATCCCTTATGTACTCCTCTGGAGTTATGATATTGATGATATTGATCTCAACATTTATGGGAGTACTAGAGATATAATGCTTGATTCTTTGCCCGTTTACCACTCTAGGAAAATTGCCTTCCGTGTTATTGATTTTGATGGCACCGGAAGGATATAGTTCCTCGACAACGTAGGGACCTTCCCATTTAGAGAGAAGCTTGCCTGCGAAGAATCTTAAACGAGAATTGTATAGCAGGACATAATCACCTACATTGAACTCTCGTTTTTGTATTCTTTTATCGTGCCATCTCTTAACCTTTTCCTTGAACAACTTGGCATTCTCATATGCCTGGGCCCTCCATTCATCTAATGAGATGATATCAAACAACCGCTTCTCACCGGCAAGTTTGAAATTGAAGTTGAGCTCTTTGATTGCCCAATAAGCTTTGTGTTCAAGCTCAAGAGGTAAATGACAGGCCTTACCGTAAACCATTTTATACGGCGACATGCCCATGGGATTCTTATAAGCAATCCTATAAGCCCATAGTGCATCGTCAAGTTTGCTAGACCAATTCTTGCGAGATCTATTGACGGCCTTTTGTAAGATCAATTTGATCTCCCTATTACTCAACTCCACTTGACCACTAGACTAAGGATGATAAGGAGATGCAACTCTATGGTTGACATCATACTTAGCGAGCATCTTGCGGAAAACACCATGAATGAACTGTGAACCGCCATCAGTCATCAGATATCTAGGGACTCCAAATCTTGGGAAAATGACTTCTTTAAGCATCTTAATAGAGGTGTGGTGATCAGCATTCTTAGTGGGGATAGCCTCTACCCACTTAGTGACATAATCCACAGCAACTAAGATGTGAGTGTACCCATTGGAACTCGGGAAAGGTCCCATATAATCAAAGCCCCAGACATCAAATGGTTCAATGACCAGTGAATAGTTCATAGGCATTTCCTGACGCTTACTGATGTTCCCTATTCTTTGGCATTCATCACAAGATAGGACAAACTTACGGGCATCCTTGAAGAGCGTGGGCCAATAGAAACCTGATTGCAATACCTTATGAGCAATTCTGTCTCCAGCATGGTGTCCCCCGTAAGCCTCAGAATGACACTTCTGCAGGATCTGTCCCTGTTCATGTTTAGGCACACAACGTCTAATAACAGCATCTACTCCTTCCTTATAGAGGATAGGATCATCCCAAAAGTAGTGTCTCAAATCAAAGAAGAATTTCTTCTTTTGCTGGTAGGTGAAATTGGGTGGTATGTATTTGTCTACGATATAGTTTGCGTAATCAGCATACCATGGTGCACTATCTGAAGTGCGGATGACATTCAATTGCTCATCAGGAAAGCTGTCATCAATAGGTCGTGGGTCATCAAGGACATTCTCTAGCCTAGACAAGTTATCTGCTACAGGGTTATCAGCACCCTTTCGGTCAACAACATGCAAATCAAATTCATGTAGCAGAAGAACCCATCTGATTAGCCTAGGCTTAGCGTCCTTCTTCTCCATGAGGTACTTAATAGCAGCATGATCAGAGTGAATAGTGACTTTGGATTCAACTATATAAGATCTGAACTTTTCACATGCAAACACGACTGCTAAAAACTCCTTCTTCGTGGTGGCATAGTTTCTTTGGGCACTATCTAGAGTTTTACTAGCGTAGTGAATGACATTCAACTTCTTGTCAACTCTTTGTCCTAGAACAGCACCAACAACATAATCACTAGCATCGCACATGATTTCAAAGGGCAAGTTCCAATCAGGTGGTTGAACAATAGGTGCGGTTATAAAAGCCTTCTTAAGTATGTCGAAAGCTTCCTCACAATCCTCATAAAAAAAAAGGAACATCCTTCTGCAAGAGGTTGGTAAGAGGCCTAGAAATCTTAGAGAAGTCTTTAATGAACCTTCTCTAGAAACCAGCATGGCCTAGGAAACTTCGTATACCTCTGATATCTGTGGGGCAAGGCATTTTCTCAATTGCATCAACCTTAGCCTTATCAACTTCAATGCCTCTCTCAGAGATTTTGTGTCCTAAGATGATGCCTTCATTAACCATGAAGTGGCACTTCTCCCAGTTCAAGACAAGGTTGGTATCCTCGCATCTCTGTAAGACTCGATCAAGGTTGCTGAGGCAATCATCAAACGAAGAACCGTAGACGGAGAAATCATCCATGAAAACCTCAACAATCTTTTCACAAAAGTCAGAGAATATAGCCATCATACATCTTTGAAAGGTGGCAGGTGCATTGCACAAGCCAAAAGGCATACATCTATATGCAAAGGTACCGAAGGGGCATGTGAAGGTGGTTTTCTCTTGATCAGATTGTGCAACGGGTATTTGCGAGAAACCTGAATAACCATCTAGAAAGTAGAAGTGTGTGTGTTTAGATAGCCTTTCTAGCATTTGGTCGATGAACGATAAAGGATAATGGTCCTTCCTGGTTGCCTTGTTCAGTTTCTGGAAGTCTATCACCATCCTATAGCCAGTAATAATCCTCTGCGGGATTAGTTCATCCTTATCATTAGGAACGACGGTGATACCTCCCTACTTAGGTACGCAATGTACTGGACTTACCCAATCACTATGAGCAACAGGATAGATGATTCCTGCCTCCAGAAGCTTTAATATTTCTTTTCTCACAACCTCTTTCATCCTCGGATTTAATCTCCATTGATGATCAACAACTGGCTTAGAATCAGGATCGGTTTTAATCTTGTGCTGACATAGAGTGTGACTAATACCCTTAAGATCATCAAGAGTATATCCAATAGCAGCACAGTGCTTCCTCAAGGTTTTTAATAACTTCTTCTCTTCGTGATCCGAGAGGTGAGCACTAATAATAACAGGATACATCTTCTTCTCATCAAGATAGGCATACTTAAGAGTATCTGGTAACTGTTTTAGCTCGAACATAGGATCTCACTTTGGTGGGGGAGGATCCCCAAGCAGTTCAACAGGCAGATTAGTCTTGAGAATAGGATATTGTTCTAAGACAATTTTATCTATCTCATCTCTTTCCTCCATATGCATATCATTTTCATGCTCAAGCAGATATTGCTCTAAAGGATCCGTAGGAGGTACGACAATAGAGGCAAGAGCAATGATTTCATCCCTACCAGACGACTCTTTTTAATGGGGTTGTCTTCCAAACTTGGAGAAGTTAAATTCATGAGACACACCCTCGAAACTAACCGTGATAGTCTGCTTAATGCAACCAATGTGAGCATTGACAGTGTTGAGAAAGGGTCTACCAAATATGATGGGACAAAAGATATCTTGTGCAATACCAAGGACGA
Organism: Hordeum vulgare subsp. vulgare; assembly: GCF_904849725.1. Lineage (NCBI taxonomy): Eukaryota > Viridiplantae > Streptophyta > Magnoliopsida > Poales > Poaceae > Hordeum > Hordeum vulgare. The sequence goes on along the minus strand of NC_058524.1, from coordinate 459,938,192 downwards.
GGAAATCAGTAGGATACTTTGTCTTACCACACAGGACTTCTACGTCTCTCACAATTCCTAGAGGGCTGATAATGTCTCTATTAGCTAGCGTAATAGTGACATCAATGGGTTCTAAGTCAGCAGGTGCAATCTCAACTTTGATTTCATCATATAGGGAACGGGGTATTGCGCTAACACTAGCTCCCATATCACATAAACCATGATAACAGTGATCTGCTATCTTGACAGAAAAAACGGGTAGACCAACTACAGGTCTGTATTTGTCTTTCACGTGAGGTTTAGCAATTCTAGCGGAGTCCTCACAGAATATGATAACATGCCCGTCTATCTCTTCGACTAAGAGATCTTTGATAATAGCAACACTAGGTTCAACTCTAATTTCCCCAGGGGGTGCAAGTGGTCTAATGTAACCCCTACGTATCATAGTTGGAGCTTTAGAATAATCCTTTATCCTAGCAGGGTAAGGTGGTTTCTCAGCGTAGGCACAAGGAACAACAGGATCACTAAAAGCAATGACTTTCTCCTCAAGTAGATTGGTTTTGACTATGTTGCTTTCTACAAGAGGATGATATTTAAACCACTTCTCTTTGGGATTAACATGAGCAGAAAAAGATTCACATAGAGAAGCTACTATCTCAGAGTCAAGTCCATACTTAGCGCTAAAATCTCTAGAAGTGTTTGTCTCAACAAAAGATTTAACGCAATCAAACTGGAAATTCATACCTGACTCCTTACCTTCTTCCAGCTCCCAATCTTCAGAGTTACGTTTGATTCTTTCCAATAAATTCCACTTGTGATCAATATCCTTCTTCATAAAAGAACCGGTACAAGAAGTGTCAAGCATGGTACGCTCTTCATGAGAAAGCCGAGCATAAACATTTTGAGTGACAATTTCTCTTGAGAGCTCATGATTGGGGCATGAATATAGCATTGATTTAAGCCTCCCCCAAGCTTGAGCTATGCTTTCCCTGTCACGAGGCCAAAATATATAAATATAATTCCGATCACGATGTACTAAATGCATAGGATAAATTTTTTGATGAAATTCCAATTTCAACCGATTGTAGTCCCATGATCCAGTATCATCACATAGCCTATACCATGTCAATGCCTTATCCTTCAAAGATAAAGGAAATACTTTCTTCTTTACCTCATCCTCGGGCAAACCTGCAAGCTTAAATAAACCACAAACTTCATCTACATAGATCAGATGCAAGTCTGGATGTGATGGTCCATCTCCTCTAAAAGGATTAGCCAGCAGTTTCTCAAGCATACCCGAAGGAATTTCATAAAAGATATTTTCAGTAGGTACCTCAGGTTGAGGAGCAACTCCTCGTGCTTCCGTTCATGGTTAAGATACCCCGAACAAACTCCTCAAAGGAACAGTTTCCATAGTGACAAGTGACAATAAATTTCAGCACAATATATAAATGTTTCCTTACCGAATTCCACTTACCAAAGGCGCTACCTCCCCAGCAACGGCGCCAGAAAAGATTCTTGATGACCCACAAGTATAGGGGATCAATCGTACTCTTTTCGATAAGTAAGAGTGTCGAACCCAACGAGGAGGAGAAGGCTCTGATAAACGGTTTTCAGCAAGGTAATAACTGCAAGCACTGAAAGTAGCGGTAACAAGTGATGGTATAGTGAGGTGAAATGTAGCAAGCGAAAAGTAACAAGTAACAAGTAGTAGCAATGGTGCAGCAAGTGGCCCAATCCCTTTTGTAGCAAGGGACATGCCTAGACAAAGTCTTATAAGAGGAAAAGCGCTCCCGAGGACACACGGAAATTTCTGTCATGCTAGTTTCATCATGTTCATATGATTCGCGTTCGTTACTTTGATAGTTTGATATGTGGGTGGACGGACGCTTGGGTACTGCCCTTACTTGGACAATCATCCCACTTTTGATTAACCCCTCTCGCAAGCATCCGCAACTATGAAAGAAGAATTAAGACAACGTCTAACCATAGCATTAAACTAGTGGATCCAAATCAGCCCCTTACGAAGCAACGCATAGACTGGGGTTTAAGCTTCTGTCACTCCAGCAACCCATCATCTACTTACTACTCCCCAATGCCTTCCTCTAGGCCCAAATATGGTGAAGTGTTATGTAGTCGACGTTCACGTAACACCACTAGAGGAAAAGCAACATACAACATATCAAAATACCGAACGAATACCAAACTCACATGACTATTATTAGCATGACTTATCCGATGTCCTTAGGAAAAAAGTGACTACTCACAAAGCATAATCATAATCATGATCAGAGGTGTAATGAATAGCATCAAGGATCTGAACATAAACTCTTCCACCAAGTAATCCAACTAGCATCAACTACAAAGAGTAATCAACACTACTAGTAACCTTACAAGTACCAATTGGAGTCGCGAGACGGAGATTGGTTACAGGAGATGAACTAGGGATTGGAGAGGAGATGGTGCTGATGAAGATGTTGGTGAAGATGCCTCCCCTCCGACGAGAGGAGTGTTGGTGATGACGATGGCGATGATTTCCCCCTCCGGGAGGGATGTTTCCCCGGCAGGATCGTCCTGCCGGAGCTCTAGATTGGATCTGCTCAAGTTCTGCCTCGTGGTGGCGGCGAAACCACGAAAAAGCTCCTGAATGATTTTTTCTGGAACGAAACCCTTCATATAGCAAAAGAGGGGGGCCAGTGGGCCGCCAGGGTGCCCACAAGCCCTGTTGTCGCGGCTAGGGGGGTAGGCCGCGACAACCAAGCTTGTGGGCCCCTGGTTGCTCCCCTCTAACACTTCTTTCGCCCAGTATTTTTTATAAAATCCAAAAAAATCCACGTTGATTTTTAGGACATTTGGAGTTGCGCAGAATAGAGCACTCAGACTTGCTCCTTTTCCAGTCTAGAATTCTAGCTGCCGGTATTCTCCCTCTTCAAATAAAGCTTGCAAAATAATAGAGAAAAGGCATAAGTAAGGTTTCACAAAGTATAATAACAGTCCATAAAGAGATAAATATCAACATGAAAGCATGATGCAAAATGGACGTGTCAATCTACAAGGGTACATAGATCCAAATCTCCTCTCGTAGATGGACATCACCATGATAGGTCTTCGTGCGCGTAGGAACATTTTTGTTTCCCATGCGACGTTCCCCAACAGTGGTATCAGAGCTAGGTTCATGCGTAGATGTTATCTCGAGTAGAACACAAAGAGTTTTGTGGACGGTGATGTTCGATTTGCTACCCTCCTTAGTCTTTTCTCGATTCAGCGGTATTGTTGGATTGAAGCGGCCCGGACCGACACTATTCGTATGCTTACGAAAGACTGGTTTCATCGATTGACATGCAACCTCGTTGCATAAAGATGACTGGCGGGTGTCAGTTTCTTCAACTTTAGTTGAATTGGTTTTGATCGAGGCGGTCCTTGGAGAGGTTAAATAGCAATTTGCACATCTCCATTGTGGTTTTTGCGTAAGTAAGATGCGATCTACTAGATACCCATAGGAGCCACGTAAAACATGCAACAACAATTAGAGGACGTCTAACTTGATTTTGCAGGGTATGCTTGTGATATGATATGACCAATGACGTGATGTGATATATTAGATGTATGAGATGATCATGTTGTAATAGTTAATATCGACTTGCACGTCGATGGTACGGCAACCGGCGGGAGCCATAGGGTTGTCTTTAAACTAATGTTTGTGTTTTATGATGCGTTTACTATATTGCTAGGATGTAGCTTTAGTAGTAATAGCATGAGTAGCACGACAACCCCGATGGCGACACGTTGATGGAGATCATGGTGTGGCACCGGTGAAAAGAAGATCGTGCCGGTGCTTTGGTGATGGAGATCAAGAAGCACATGATGAAGGCCATATCATGTCACTTATGAATTGCATGTGATGTTAATCCTTTTATGCACCTTATTTTGCTTAGAACGACGGTAGCATTATCAGGTGATCTCTCACTAAAATTTAAAGACGTAATTGTGTTCTCCCCGACTGTGCACCGTTGCTACAGTTCGTCGCTTCGAGACACCACGTGATGATCGGGTGTGATAGACTCAACGTTCACATACAACGGGTGCAAAATAGTTGCACACGCGGAACACTCGGGCTAAACTTGACGAGCCTAGCATGTGCAGACATGGCCTCAGAACAAAAGAGACCGAAAGGTCGAGCATGAATCGTATAGTAGATATGATTAGCATAGAGATGCTTACCACTGAAACTATTCTCGACTCACATGATGATCGGACTTGAGATAGTGGATTTGGATCATGTACCACTCAAATGACTAGAGAGATGTACTTTTTGAGTGGGAGTTCTTAAGTAATATGATTAATTGAACTAATTATCATGAACATAGTCTAATGGTCTTTGCGAATTACGATGTAGCTTGCGCTATAGCTCTACTGTTTTTATATGTTCCTAGAGAAAATTTAGTTGGAAGTTGATAGTAGCAACTTTGCGGACTGAGTTCGTAAAAGTGAGGATTGTCCTCATTGCTACACAGAAGGCTTATGTCCTTAATGCACCACTCGGTGTGCTGCACCTCGAGCATTGTCTGTGGATGTTACGAACATCTGACATACACGTTTTTGATGACTACACGATAGTTTAGTGCGCAATACTTAATGGCTTAGAAGCAAGGCGCCGAAGACGTTTTGAAAACGTCGCGAACATAAGAGATGTTATAAGAGATGAAATTGAGGTTTCATGCTCGTGCCCTTGGTGAGAGGTAGAAGACCTCCGGCAAGATTCTTGGCCTACAAAGTAAAGGAGAAAAGCTCAAATCGTTGAGCTTGTTCTCAGATTGTCTGAGTACAACAATCGCTTGAATCAAGTGGGAGTTAATCTTCTAGATGAGATAGTGATGGTTCTCCAAAGTCACTGCCACTAAGCTGCTAGAGCTTAGTGATGAACTATAAACAAATCAAGGATAGATATGATGATCCTTGAGTGATTCGCAATGTTTGACACTGCGAAAGTAGAAATCAAGAAGGAGCATCAATTGTTGATGGTTAGTAAAACCACTAGTTTCAATAAGGGCAAGGGCTAGAAGGGATACTTCATGAAACGGCAAACTAGTTGCTGCTCTAATGAAGAAACCCAAAATTGAACCCAAACCCGAGACTAAGTGCTTCTGTTATGAGGGGAACGGTCATAGAGGCGGAGCTATCCTAGATACTTGGTAGATAAGAAGGCTGGCAAAGTCGACAGAAGTATATTTGATATACATGATATTGATGTGTACTTTACTAGTACTCCCAGTAGCACGAGGGTATTGGATACCGGTTTGGTTGCTAAGTGATTAGTAACTCGAAATGAAAGCTACGGTATAAATGGAGACTAGCTAAAAGCGAGTTGACGATGCATGTTGGAAGTGTTTCCAAGGTTGATGTGATCAAACATCGCACGCTCCCTCTATCATCGGGATTGGTGGTAAAACCTAAATATATTTGGTGTTTGCGTTGAGCATGAACATGGTTGGATCGTGTTTATTGCAATACGATTATTCATTTAAAGAGAATAATAGTTATTCTATTTGCTTGAATAATTACCCTCAATGGTTTATTAAATCTCGATCGTAGTGTTACACATGTTCATAATATTGGTGCCAAAAGATACAAAGTAATAATGATAGTACCACTTAGTTGTGGCACTGCCACTGGAGTCGTGTTGGTATAAAATGCATGAAGAAGCTCCATGCTGATGGATCTTTGTACTCACTCATTTTTGAAACGTTTGAGACATGCAAACCAAACCTGTTGGTATAAATGCATGAAGAAACTCCATAAAGATCTATCGTTTGGACTCACTTGATTTCTAATCACTTGAGACATGCAAAACATGCCACATGAAACAATAGAGTAACTTGTTGGGAGTAATGAATTTTTGATATGTGCAATCCAATGAGTGTTGAGGCACGCAGTGGATATCGTTATGTTCTTACTTCACTGACGATTTGAGTAGATACAGGAGTATTTACTTGATGAATCACAAGTCTGAAATATTGAAAAGTTCAAAGCAATTCCAGAGTGAAGGTCATCGTGACAAGAGGATAAATTGTCTACGATATGATCATAGAGATGAATATCTGAGTTACGAGTTTTTGGTACGCAGTTAGAACAAAGTGAAAATTGTTTCGGAGTTCATGCCACCTGAAACACCATAGTGTGATGATGTCTCCGAACGTCATAGCGACGCCCTATTTGGTATGGTGCATACTATGATGTCTCTTATCGAATTACCACTATCGTTTATGGGTTATACATTAGAGACAACCGCATTCACTTTAAATAGGGCACCGTGTATTTCCGTTGAGATGACACGGTATAGACTATGGTTTGGAGAAACCTAAGCTATCGTTTCTTAAAAGTTTGGGGCTACGATGCTTATGTGAAAAAGTTTCAGTCTGATAAGCTCGAACCCAAAATGGATAAATGCATCTTTATAGGATATCCAAAACAGTTGGGTGCATCTCCTATCTCAGATCCGAAAGCGAAGTGTTTGTTTCTAGAAACGGGTCCTTTCTCGAGGAAAGGTTTCTCTCGAAAGAATTGAGTGGGAGGGTGGTGGAACTTGATGAGGTTAGTGAACCATAACCTTCAACTAGTGTGTAGTAGGGCGCAGGAAGATGTTCCTCTGGCGCCTACACCAATTGAAGTGGAAACTGATGATGGTGATTATTGAGCTTCAGATCAAGTTACTACAAACCTCGTAGGTCAGCAAGGTCGCGTACTGTTGCAGAGTGGTACAGTAACCCTGTCTTAGAGGTCATGTTATTGAGCAACAATAAACCTACGAGCTATGGAGAAGCGATGGTGGGCCCGGATTCCAACAATTGGCTGGAGGCCATGAAATCCGAGAGAGGGTCCATGTATGAAAACAAAGTGTAGACTTTGGAAGAACTACTTGATGGTAGCAAGACTATTAAGTAAAGATGGATCTTTAAAAGGAAGACAGACGATGATGGTGATAAGGCACTATTAAGAAAGGCTCGACTTGTCGCAAAGATGTTTTTGACAAGATCAAAGAGTTGACTATGATGTGACTTTCTCACTTGTAGCGATGCTAAAAGTCTGTTGGAATTATGTTAGTAGTTGCTGCATTATTTGTGAAATATTGCACATAGGAGGTCAAAAACGTTGTTTCCTCGACGGTTTCCTTGAGGAAAGATTGTATGTGATACAATCAGAAGGTTTTGTCGATCCTAAAGATACTAACAAGTATGCAAGTTCCAACGATCCTTTTATGGACTGGTGCAAGCATCTCAGAGTTGGAATATACACTTTGATGTGATGATCAAAGCTTTTGGGTTTGTGCAAGGTTTATGAGAAACTTGTATTTCCAAAGAAGTGAGTGGGAGCACTATAGAATTTCTTAAGTATATGTGGTTGACATATTGTTGATCAGAAGTAATGTAGAATTTCTATGAAGCATAAAAGGTTGTTTGAAAGGAGTTTTTCAAAGGAAGACCTGGATAGAGCTATTTGAACATTGAGCATCAAGATCTATAGAGATAGATCAATATGCTTAATAGAACTTTCAAATGAAATGCATGCCTTGACAAGTTTTTGAAGGAGTTCAAAATAGATCGGCAAAGAAGGAGTTCTTGGTTGTGTTGTAAGGTGTGAATTTGAGTAAGACTCAAAATCCCGACCACGACAGAAGAAAGCGAAAGGACGAAGGTCGTCCCCTATGCCTTAGCCGTAGACTCTACAATATGCCATGCTGTGTACCGCACCTGATGTGTGCCTTGCCACAAGTCTATTAAGAGGTACAGAGAGTGATCCAGGATTGAATCACTGAACAGCGGTCAAGGTTATCCTTAGTAACTAATGGACTAAGGAATTTTTTCTCGATTATGGAGGTGGTTAAAGAGTTCATCGTAAAGGGTTACGTTGATGCAAGCTTTGACACTAATCCGAATAACTATGAGTAGTGAAACGGATTTGTATGGTAGAGTGGATATTTGGAGTATTTCCGAATAGCACTTAGTAGCAGCATCTATAAGATGATATACAAATTTGTAAAGCACGCAGAGTTCTGAAGGATTCAGAACCGTTGACTAAAACCTCTCTCATGAGCAAGACGTGATCAGACCCCAGAACTATATGGGTGTTGGATTCGTTGAATCACATGGTGATGTGAACTAGATTATTGACTCTAGTGCAAGTGGGAGACTGTTGAAAATATGCCCTAGAGGCAACAATAAATTAGTTATTATTATATTTCTTTGTTCATGATAATCGTTTATTATCCATGCTATAGTTGTATTGATTGGAAACACAAATACATGTGTGGATACATAGACAAAACACTGTCCCTAGTAAGCCTCCAGTTGACTAGCTCATTGATCAAAGATGGTCCAGGTTTCCTAACCATAGACAAGTGTTTTCACTTGATAACGGGATCACATCATTAGGAGAATCATGTGATGGACAAGACCCAAACTATGAAGGTAGCATATTGATCGTCTCATTTTATTGCTATTGTTTTCTGCGTGTCAAGTATTTATTCCTATGACCATGAGATCATATAACTCACTGGCACCGGAGGAATACCTTGTGTGTATCAAACGTCACAACATAACTGGGTGACTATAAAGGTGCTCTACACGTATCTCCGAAGGTGTCCATTGAGTTAGTATGGATCAAGATTGGGATTTGTCACTCCGGGTGACGGAGAGGTATCTCGGGGCCCACTCGGTAATACAACATCACACACAAGCTTTGCAAGCAATGTGACTAAGTGTAAGTCATCGGATCTTGTATTACGGAACGAGTAAAGAGACTTGTTGGTAACGAGATTGAAATAGGTAAGCGGATACCGACGATCAAATCTCAGGCAAGTAACATACTGAAGGACAAAGGGAATGACATACGAGATTATATGAATCCTTGACACTGAGGTTCAACTGATAAGATCTTCATAGAATATGTAGGATCCAATATGGGCATCCAGGTCCCGCTAGTGGATATTAACCGAGGAGTGTCTCGGGTCATGTCTACATAGTTCTCAAACCCACAGGGTCTGCACTCTTAAGGTTCGGTGACGTTTGAGTATAGTTGAGTTATAGGTGTTGGTAACCAAAAGTTGTTCGGAGTCCCAGATGAGATCCAGGACGTCACGAGGACCTCCGGAATGGTCCGGAGGTAATGATTGATATATAGGAAGTCCTGTTTTTGTCACCGGAAAAGTTTCGGTTTCATCGGTAGTGTACCGGGAGTGCCGGGAGGGGTGCCGGGGACCATCGGGAGGGGTGTCACGCCCCAAGGGGTCTCATGGGCTATGAGATGAGATAAGCCAGCCCCTAGTGGGATGGAATAAGTTCCCACTAAGGCCCATAAGGTTTGAGAAGGAAAAAACACAAGGTGGAAAGAGTTTCCAACTGGGAAGGTGGAATCCTACTCCAAGTAGGATTGGAGTAGGACTCCTCCACCTCCAATTTCCGCCAAACCTTGAGGTTTTGAGGCTGCCTCCTCCCCTCCCTCCCTCCTATATATACTAGGGGTATTGAGGGTTTTTTAGACACAACTTTGCCACGTGCTGCTCGACCCTATACCACGCAGTTTTTCCTCTAGATCGTATTTCTACAGAGCTTAGGCGAAGCCTTGCCGGAGTAGATCATCACCACCACTGACGCGTCGTCACGCTGCCGGAGAACTCTTCTACTTCTCCGCCCCCTCTTGCTGGATCAAGAAGGTGGAGATCGTCATCGAGCTGTACGTGTGCTGAACGCGGAGGTGACGTCCGTTCGGCACTAAATCGGAGCGGAACGTGGGACGGATCGCGGGACGGCTCTTGGGACGGTTCGCAGGCGGATCGAGGGACGTGAGGACGTTCCACTACATCAACCGCGTTTCTTAAACGCTTCCTACTGTGCGATCTACAAGGGTACGTAGATCCAAATCTCCTCTAGTAGATGGACATCACCATGATAGGTCTTCGTGCGCGTACGAAATTTTTTGTTTCCCATGCGACGTTCCCCAACAGATGTGTGGAGTAATAGTAGTAGATGCAGAAAGTATCGGTCTACTTGTCTCAAACGTGATGCCTATATGTATGATCATTGCCTTAGATATCGTCATGACTTTGCGCAGTTCTATCAATTGCTCGACAGTAATTTGTTCACCCACCGTGATATTTGCTATTTTGAGAGAAGCCTCTAGGGAACACTATAGCCCCCGGGTCTACTCCACACCATATTTTCTGTTGGGGAACGTCGCATGGGAAACAAAAATTTTCCTACGCGCACGAAGACCTATCATGGTGATGTCCATCTACGAGAGGGGATGAGTGATCTACGTACCCTTGTAGATCGTACAGCAGAAGCGTTTAGAGAACACGGTTGATGTAGTGGAACGTCCTCACGTCCCTCGATCCGCCCCGCGAACAATCCCGCGATCAGTCCCACGATCTAGTACCGAACGGACGGCACCTCCGCGTTCAGCACACGTACAACTCGACGATGATCTCGGCCTTCTTGATCCAGCAAGAGAGATGGAGAGGTAGAAGAGTTCTCCGGCAGCGTGACGGCGCTCCGGAGGTTGGTGATGATCTTGTCTCAGCAGGGCTCCGCCCGAGCTCCGCGGAAACACGATCTAGAGGAAAAACTATGGAGGTATGTGGTCGGGCAGCCGTGAGAAAGTCATCTCAAATCTGCCCTAAAAGCCCCATATATATAGGAGGAGGGAGGGGGACCTTGCCTTGGGGTCCAAGGGATCCCCAAGGGGTCGGCCGAGCCAGGGGGGAGGACTCTCCCCCCCCAAACCGAGTCCTACTTGGTTTGGTGGGAGGGAGTCCTTCCCCCTTCCCACTTCTTCCTTTTTTTTCTTTCCTTTGATTTTTTCTTCCTTGGCGCATAGGGGATTGGTGGGCTGTCCCACCAGCCCACTAAGGTCTGGTGTGACCCCCCCAAATGCCTATGGGCTTCCCCGGAGTGGGTTGCCCCCCTCCGGTGAACTCCCGGAACCCATTCGTCATTCCCGGTACATTCCCGGTAACTCCGAAAACCTTCCGGTAATCAAATGAGGTCATCCTATATATCAATCTTCGTTTCCGGACCATTCCGGAAACCCTCGTGATGTCCGTGATCTCATCCGGGACTCCGAACAACATTCGGTAACCAACCATATAACTCAAATACGCATAAAACAACGTCGAACCTTAAGTGTGCAGACCCTGCGGGTTCGAGAACTATGTAGACATGACCCGAGAGACTCCTCGGTCAATATCCAATAGCGGGACCTGGATGCCCATATTGGATCCTACATATTCTACGAAGATCTTATCGTTTGAACCTCAGTGCCAAGGATTCGTATAATCCCGTATGTTATTCCCTTTGTCCTTCGGTATGTTACTTGCCCGAGATTCGATCGTCAGTATCCGCATACCTATTTCAATCTCGTTTACCGGCAAGTCTCTTTACTCGTTCCGTAATACAAGATCCCGCAACTTACACTAAGTTACATTGCTTGCAAGGCTTATGTGTGATGTTGTATTACCGAGTGGGCCCCGAGATACCTCTCCGTCACACGGAGTGACAAATCCCAGTCTTGATCCATACTAACTCAACTAACACCTTCGGAAATACCTGTAGAGCATCTTTATAGTCACCCAGTTACGTTGCGACGTTTGATACACACAAAGCATTCCTCCGGTGTCAGTGAGTTATATGATCTCATGGTCACAGGAATAAATACTTGACACGCAGAAAACAGTAGCAACAAAATGACAGGATCAACATGCTACGTCTATTAGTTTGGGTCTAGTCCATCACGTGATTCTCCCAATGACGTGATCCAGTTATCAAGCAACAACACCTTGTTCATAATCAGAAGACACTGACTATCATCGATCAACTGGCTAGCCAACTAGAGGCATGCTAGGGACGGTGTTTTGTCTATGTATCCACACATGTAAATGAGTCTTCATTCAATACAATTATAGCATGGATAATAAACTATTATCTTGATACATGAATTATAATAATAACTATACATTTATTATTGCCTCTAGGGCATAATTCCAACAGTCTCCCACTTGCACTAGAGTCAATAATCTAGCCCTCACATCACCATGTGAATTACATTGTAATAAATCTAACACCCATACAGTTCTGGTGTCGATCATGTTTTGGCTGTGGAAGAGGCTTAGTCAGCGGGTCTGCTACATTCAGATCCGTGTGCACTTTGCATATATTTACGTCCTCCTCCTCGACGTAGTCGCGGATGAGGTTGAAGCGTCGTTTGATGTGTCTGGTCTTCTTGTGAAACCTTGGTTCCTTTGCTAAGGCAATGGCACCAGTGTTGTCACAGAACAAGGTTATTGGATCCAGTGCACTTGGCACCACTCCAAGATCCGTCATGAACTGCTTCATCCAGACACCCTCCTTAGCCGCCTCCGAGCCAGCCATGTATTCCGCTTCACATGTAGAATCTGCTACGACGCCTTGCTTGGAACTGCACCAACTTACTGCACCCCCATTAAGAATAAATACGTATCCGGTTTGCGACTTAGCGTCGTCCGGATCTGTGTCAAAGCTTGCATCGACGTAACCTTTTACGGCGAGCTCTTCGTCACCTCCATACACGAGAAACATCTCCTTAGTCCTTTTCAGGTACTTTAGGATATTCTTGACCGCTGTCCAGTGATCCACTCCTGGATTACTCTGGAACCTGCCTGCCATACTTATGGCCATGCTAACATCCGGTCTAGTGCACAGCATCGCATACATGATAGAGCCTATGGCTGAAGCATAGGGGACGGAGCGCATATGCTCTCTATCTTCATCAGTTGCTGGGCACTGAGTCTTACTCAATCTCGTACCTTGTAACACTGGCAAGAACCCTTTCTTGGACTGTTCCATTTTGAACCTCTTCAAAACTTTATCAAGGTATGTGCTTTGTGAAAGTCCTATCAGGCGTTTTTGATCTATCCCTGTAGATCTTAATGCCTAGAATGTAAGCAGCTTCTCCTAGGTCCTTCATAGAGAAACTTTTATTCAAGTAACCTTTTATGCTCTCCAAAAGCTCTACGTTGTTTCCAATCAGTAATATGTCATCCACATATAATATTAGAAACGCCACAGAGCTCCCACTCACTTTCTTGTAAATACAAGATTCTCCAACCACTTGTATAAACCCAAATGCTTTGATCACCTCATCAAAGCGTTTGTTCCAACTCCGAGATGCTTGCACCAGTCCATAAATGGATCGCTGGAGCTTGCACACCTTGTCAGCATTTTTAGGATCGACAAAACCTTCGGGTTGCATCATATACAACTCTTCCTTAAGGAAACCGTTAAGGAACGCCGTTTTGACATCCATCTGCCAAATTTCATAATCGAAAAATGCAGCTATTGCTAACATGATTCTGACGGACTTAAGCATCGCTACGGGAGAGAAAGTCTCATTGTAGTCAATTCCTGGAACTTGAGAAAAACCCTTTGCCACAAGTCGAGCTTTATAAACGGTCACATTACCGTCAGCGTCCGTCTTCTTCTTAAAGATCCATTTGTTGTGAATAGCCTTGCGGCCCTCAGGCAGCATCTCCAAAGTCCACACTTTGTTCTCATACATGGATCCTATCTCGGATTTCATGGCTTCTAGCCATTTGTTGGAATCTGGGCCCACCATTGCTTCTTCATAATTTGCAGGTTCATTGTTGTCTAACAACATGATTGATAAGACGGGATTACCGTACCACTCTGGAGCAGCGCGTGATCTCGTCGACCTGCGTGGTTCAACAGAAACTTGAACTGGAGTTTCATGACCATCATCATTAACTTCCTCCTCAACCGGCATCGCAATCACAGAGGTTTCCCCTTGCCCTGCGCCACCATCCAGAGGGATGAGAGGTTCGACAACCTCGTCAAGTTCTATCTTCCTCCCACTCAATTCTCTCGAGAGAAACTCCTTTTCGAGAAAAGTTCCGTTCTTAGCAACAAACACTTTGCCCTCGGATTTGAGATAGAAGGTGTACCCAACTGTCTCTTTTGGGTAACCTATGAAGACGCACTTTTCCGCTTTGGGTTCCAGCTTTTCAGGCTGAAGCTTTTTGACATAAGCATCACATCCCCAAACTTTAAGAAACGACAACTTTGGCCTTTTGCCATACCACAGTTCGTATGGTGTCGTCTCAACGGATTTAGATGGTGCCCTATTTAAAGTGAATGCAGCTGTTTCTAATGCATAAACCAAAACGATAACGGCAAATCAGTAAGAGACATCATAGATCGCACCATTTCTAATAAAGTACGATTACGACGTTCGGACACACCATTACGCTGTGGTGTTCCAGGCGGTGTTAACTGCGAAACAATTCCACATTGTTTTAAGTGAGTACCAAACTCGAAACTCAGATATTCACCCCCACGATCAGACCGTAGGAACTTGATCTTCTTGTTACGATGATTTTCTACTTCACTCTGAAATTGCTTGAACTTTTCAAATGTTTCAGACTTGTGCTTCATTAAGTAGACATAACCATATCTACTCAAATCGTCAGTGAAGGTGAGAAAATAATGATATCCGCCGCGTGCCTCCACGCTCATCGGACCACACACATCGGTATGTATGATTTCCAATAAGTCACTTGCACGCTCCATTGTTCCGGAGAACGGAGTTTTAGTCATCTTTCCCATGAGGCATGGTTCGCACGTGTCAAGTGAATCAAAGTCAAGTGACTCCAAAAGTCCATTAGCATGGAGTTTCTTCATGCGCTTTACACCAATATGACCCAAACGGCAGTGCCACAAAAATATGGCGCTATCATTGTTTACTCTAACTCTTTTGGTCTCAATGTTATGTATATGCGTATCGCTATCGAGATTCAATATGAACAATCCTCTCACATTCGGTGCATGACCATAAAAGATGTTACTCATAGAAATAGAACAACCATTATTCTCAGACTTAAACGAGTAACCGTCTCGCAATAAACAAGATCCAGATATAATGTTCATGCTCAACGCAGGCACTAAATAACAATGATTTAAGTTCATCACTAATCCCGATGGTAGTTGAAGTGACACGGTGCCGACGGCGATTGCATCAACCCTGGAACCGTTTCCTACGCGCATCGTCACTTCGTCTTTCGCCAGCCTCCGTCTATTCCGCAGTTCCTGTTTCGAGTTGCAAATGTGAGCAACAGAACCGGTATCGAATACCCACGCACTACTACGAGAGCTGGTTAAGTACACATCAATAACATGTATATCAAATATACCTGATTTTTCTTTGCCCGCCTTCTTATCTGCCAGATACTTGGGGCAATTGCGCTTCCACTGACCCATACCCTTGCAATAGAAGCACTCTGTTTCAGGCTTAGGTCCAGCCTTGGGTTTCTTCGGTGGATTGGCAACAGTCTTGCTGCTCTTCTTCGAATTGCCCTTCTTGCCTTTGCCGTTTCTCTTGAAACTAGTGGTCTTGCTCACCATCAACACTTGATGTTCTTTACGGAGTTCAGACTCTGCGACTTTCAGTATCGCAAACAACTTGCCGGGAGACTTGTTCATCCCTTGCATGTTGTAGTTCAACACAAAGCTTTTATAGCTTGGCGGCAGTGATTGGAGGATTCTGTCAGTGATAGCTTCTTGCGGGAGTTCAATCCCCAGTTCAGCTAGACGGTTTGAGTACCCAGACATTTTGAGCACATGTTCACTGACAGACGAGTTTTCCTCCATCTTGCAAGCATAGAATTTATCGGAGGTCTCATACCTCTCGATCCGGGCGTTCTTCTGAAAGATGAACTTCAACTCCTGGAACATCTCAAATGCTCCATGACGCTCAAAGCGACGTTGAAGTCCCGGTTCTAAGCCATACAAGACTGCACATTGAACTATTGAGTAGTCCTCCTTACGCGCTAACCAAGCGTTCTTAACATCCTGATCAGCCGTAGCGGGTGGTTCATCTCCTAGCGCAGCATTAAGGACATAATCCTTCTTTCCAGCTTGTAAGATTAGCTTAAGATTACGAGCCCAGTCTACAAAGTTGCTTCCATCATCTTTCAACTTAGCTTTCTCTAGGGACGTATTAAAATTGAGGATGACACTTGCGTGAGCCATGATCTACAACACAAATATATTCAAAGTGGACTTAGACTATGTTCAAGATAATTAGAGTTCAACTTAATCAAATTACATGCTAAACTCCCACTCAAAAAGTACATCTCTCTAGTCATTTGAGTGGTTCATGATCCACCTACACTATCCCAAGTCCGATCATCACGTGAGTCGGGAGTAGCTTCAGTGGTAAGCATCCCTATGCTAATCATATCATCTATATGATTCATGATCGACCTTTCGGTCTCATGTGTTCCGAGGCCATGTCTGCACATGCTAGGCTCGTCAAGCTTAACCCGAGTGTTCCGCGTGCGCAACTGTTTTGCACCCGTTGTATGTGAACGTTGAGTCTATCACACCCGATCATCACGTGGTGTCTCGAAACGACGAACTGTAGCAACGGTGCACAGTCGGGGAGAACACAATTTTGTCTTGAAATTTTAGTGAGAGATCACCTCATAATGCTACCGTCGTTCTAAGCAAAATAAGGTGCATAAAAGGATTAACATCACATGCAATTCATAAGTGACATGATATGGCCATCATCACGTGCTTCTTGATCTCCATCACCAAAGCACCGGCACGATCTTCTTGTCACCGGCGCCACACCATGATCATCCATCAACCTGTTGCCATCGGGGTTGTCGTGCTACTTATGCTATTACTACTAAAGCTACATCCTAGCAAAATAGTAAACGCATCTGCAAGAACAAACTTGTTAGTATAAAGACAACCCTATGGCTCCTGCCGGTTGCCGTACCATCGACGTGCAAGTCGATATTTCTATTACAACATGATCATCTCATACATCCAATATATCACATCACATTATTGGCCATATCACATCACAATCATACCCTGCAAAAACAAGTTAGACGTCCTCTAATTTTGTTGTTGCATGTTTTACGTGGTGACCAAGGGTATCTAGTAGGATCGCATCTTACTTACGCAAACACCACAACGGAGATATATGAGTTGCTATTTAACCTCATCCAAGGACCTCCTCGGTCAAATCCGATTCAACTAAAGTTGGAGAAACCGTCACTTGCCAGTCATCTTTGAGCAAAGGGGGTTACTCGTAACGATGAAACCAGTCTCTCGTAAGCGTACGAGTAATGTCGGTCCAAGCCGCTTCGATCCAACAATACCGCGGAATCAAGAAAAGACTAAGGAGGGCAGCAAAACGCACATCACCGCCCACAAAACCTTTTGTGTTCTACTCGAGAAGACATCTACGCATGAACCTAGCTCATGATGCCACTGTTGGGGAACGTCGCATGGGAAACAAAAATTTTCCTACGCGCACGAAGACCTATCATGGTGATGTCCATCTACGAGAGGGGATGAGTGATCTACGTACCCTTGTAGATCGTACAGCAGAAGCGTTTAGAGAACGCGGTTGATGTAGTGGAACGTCCTCACATCCCTCGATCCGCCCCGCGAACAATCCCGCGATCAGTCCCACGATCTAGTACCGAACGGACGGCACCTCCGCGTTCAGCACACGTACAGCTCGACGATGATCTCGGCCTTCTTGATCCAGCAAGAGAGACGGAGAGGTAGAAGAGTTCTCCGGCAGCGTGACGGCGCTCCGGAGGTTGGTGATGATCTTGTCTCAGCAGGGCTCCGCCCGAGCTCCGTGGAAACACGATCTAGAGGAAAAACTATGGAGGTATGTGGTCGGGCAGCCGTGAGAAAGTCGTCTCAAATCTGCCCTAAAAGCCCCATATATATAGGAGGAGGGAGGGGGACCTTGCCTTGGGGTCCAAGGGATCCCCAAGGGGTCGGCCGAGCCAGGGGGGAGGACTCTCCCCCCCCCCAAACCGAGTCCTACTTGGTTTGGTGGGAGGGAGTCCTTCCCCCTTCCCACTTCTTCCTTTTTTTTTCTTTCCTTTGATTTTTTCTTCCTTGGCGCATAGGGGATTGGTGGGCTGTCCCACCAGCCCACTAAGGGCTGGTGTGACCCCCCCCAAATGCCTATGGGCTTCCCCGGAGTGGGTTGCCCCCCTCCGGTGAACTCCCGGAACCCATTCGTCATTCCCGGTACATTCCCGGTAACTCCGAAAACCTTCCGGTAATCAAATGAGGTCATCCTATATATCAATCTTCGTTTCCGGACCATTCCGGAAACCCTCGTGACGTCCGTGATCTCATCCAGGACTCCGAACAACATTCGGTAACCAACCATATAACTCAAATACGCATAAAACAACGTCGAACCTTAAGTGTGCAGACCCTGCGGGTTCGAGAACTATGTAGACATGACCCGAGAGACTCCTCGGTCAATATCCAATAGCGGGACCTGGATGCCCATATTGGATCCTACATATTCTACAAAGATCTTATCGTTTGAACCTCAGTGCCAAGGATTCGTATAATCCCGTATGTTATTCCCTTTGTCCTTCGGTATGTTACTTGCCCGAGATTCGATCGTCAGTATCCGCATACCTATTTCAATCTCGTTTACCGGCAAGTCTCTTTACTCGTTCCGTAATACAAGATCCCGCAACTTACACTAAGTTACATTGCTTGCAAGGCTTATGTGTGATGTTGTATTACCGAGTGGGCCCCGAGATACCTCTCCGTCACACGGAGTGACAAATCCCAGTCTTGATCCATACTAACTCAACTAACACCTTCGGAAATACCTGTAGAGCATCTTTATAGTCACCCAGTTACGTTGCGACGTTTGATACACACAAAGCATTCCTCCGGTGTCAGTGAGTTATATGATCTCATGGTCACAGGAATAAATACTTGACACGCAGAAAACAGTAGCAACAAAATGACAGGATCAACATGCTACGTCTATTAGTTTGGGTCTAGTCCATCACGTGATTCTCCCAATGACGTGATCCAGTTATCAAGCAACAACACCTTGTTCATAATCAGAAGACACTGACTATCATCGATCAACTGGCTAGCCAACTAGAGGCATGCTAGGGACGGTGTTTTGTCTATGTATCCACACATGTAAATGAGTCTTCATTCAATACAATTATAGCATGGATAATAAACTATTATCTTGATACATGAATTATAATAATAACTATACATTTATTATTGCCTCTAGGGCATAATTCCAACAGTCTCCCACTTGCACTAGAGTCAATAATCTAGCCCTCACATCACCATGTGAATTACATTGTAATAAATCTAACACCCATACAGTTCTGGTGTCGATCATGTTTTGGCCGTGGAAGAGGCTTAGTCAGCGGGTCTGCTACATTCAGATCCGTGTGCACTTTGCATATATTTACGTCCTCCTCCTCGACGTAGTCGCGGATGAGGTTGAAGCGTCGTTTGATGTGTCTGGTCTTCTTGTGAAACCTTGGATATGGACTACTTGGACACTTATATGGTTTATAGACAAGTTAAATGGATACTCTAAAATGCACAAGATAAGTGTGAGTGATATGGATGGCCTTCTCGTAGGAAGACGGGAGAGGATCCATAGTGGTGTATTGGTTTGGTAAATATGTGGACTCGTGTGTGCTATCCCACCTAAAAGAAAGAATTGATGGTCGTAGTACAGGTTAGCCAAGAGTCAAAGCTGGCTTCCTGCAATAAATTCCACAACCCCCTTTGTTGGAAATGATGCATATGTAGATAGTTCTAATGTAAGTCTTGCTGACTACCTTGTACTCACGGTTGCTTAGTTATGTTGTTGCAGAAGAGACTCCAGTCTCACTATTGGTTCTACGCAAAGTTCAATATTGACCGGGTTAGCTTGAGAATCCGAGACAGAGGTCTGGTTCCTTTGGTAGGGTCGTTGTAGCTTTTCAGGCTCTTCCATCTAGTTATAGTAGATGTCTGTACCCAGACATGTAACTTCTGCTTGATGTTTGTATGCTCTGAATGTTGGGTCATGTGACCCCCTCTGTTTGTAAAATTATACTATGTTGGCTCTTCGGAGCCTTCTAAATAAATGATGTGTTGTATAGTTATGTTGTGATGCCATGTTGTATCTACATATATCATGCA
This sequence comes from Hordeum vulgare subsp. vulgare, assembly GCF_904849725.1. Lineage (NCBI taxonomy): Eukaryota > Viridiplantae > Streptophyta > Magnoliopsida > Poales > Poaceae > Hordeum > Hordeum vulgare. The sequence continues at coordinate 459,918,159 of NC_058524.1, read as the reverse complement.
TATTGTGTGCATGTTTGAAATGCATTTGGTATGTGCGGGATTCGAAACCTAGTTGTGTGCCTTTAGTAGTACTCTTTACAGAGAAATGCCTCTTTGTGCTCCCACCGAGCCTTGGTAGCTCGCTATTGCTCCGGACAAATTGATTGACCGGCACGTGTCCTACTTTGCTACTATGTTTGTCCCCTAGGGAAATGTCACGCGGTCTAATTGAGTCCCTATAACTTCCTACGACTCGTCTACACACGCTGTTGACGGCACCTACTTTGCTTGGTTATGTATGTATGTCCCTATACGGATGTGCCACTTGGTTTTATAACTAGTCATGTTGACCCGGGTTCTGTCGTTCGAATGCTGGCGACATATACACATACGTGGGCCAAAAGACGCAAACGGTCCCGACCCAAGTAAGATGGCAGCCGTGGGGTTAACCGTGCGTGAGGCCGCAAAGTGATGTGTTGTGTTACATGTTGGGTTCTTATGACTTAGGATCGGGGTCCCGACATCGTTGGTATCAAAGCCTGACTATCTGTAGGCTTACCAAGCCAAACTTGTCGATGTTGAGTCTAGTAATGCTTTAGTTACATAAGGGAATTGATTGTGGAAGGGAACGTAAGGCTCTTTTTACTCCTTTCCTCAAGTTACTCTATTCTCAGTCATCCTCTCCTCTTCTACGGGGATTAAGGACTAGGCTTCTTACCTATCTGCTAGGATCATGAGTTACTGGATCCGTAGACTTATAGGATGGCTCTTGTGTGTCAGTCTTGTTCCATCAGAGTTGTGAGAAGTGATGCCTATGTTCCTGTTGCACCTAGAACCCTTGATGTTGAGTTGTTATGATGCTCAAATCTCTTGCAGGTTGCCTCATATTGCATGCTGGCAGAGCCATTATGATGTCCGAGTTATCCAAGGGTTATAAATTCTAATGCAATTGAAAATTCCTTCCTCCTATTCCCGATGTCTTTTGGCCAGACAAAGCACACTAACTGTGGTGTTGAGGTACTCTAGACCTCGACGTAATTGTTATAGGTGTTATGAAACCATGTTATCTAAAAGAACCACCCAATAGTCTAGTTGTGTTTTGCGTTCCCAATGTGATGATTCTGGACATCATTTTTGAAAACATCTTGTGATGTTATTAAGTTAGTAGGTATTCTATTTCTGGGTTCTTGAACCCATGATTCATTCTTCCCACTCCTGTTGATAGTGTTGCTCATTCCTTTAGGATGATTAGTAACTTTGTAATAGCCTCCAAGGTTCGTGGTATATCATTCTTCCAATACCATGAACTATCATGGCAAAAGTTCTCCGTGAACTAAATGATCACAAGATGAGTGCTCGTGATGAGTTCTCCATTCTATAATTGTGACTCTGCTAATCCTTCCTTTCTGCATGGGTTATCCGGAAGAATTATGTTGAACTCATTCAACATGTTAATCTATGCATCTACAACTCGGTAAAATCATGTGCTCTTGAGTTACCCCTCTTCATGTGTATTTCGACCTTTATCTATTAGTGGATAGTCAAGGGTAATTGCGCATTCATGGTCATCGATGTCTATTATCCTTGTGATCTGTCTAGCCATTCTATTTCAGAATCACTCGGAGAAGCAAACTCCAGTACCTCATCCATTTATAGGATTGGGTCAAAGAAGTTGCATTTCGCGGATCAAAATATCAATCCAACTTTTGTTTTGTTCTACCTTGGAGTATTACCCTCTTATGTCAAGAATGTTGTGAGATTTGCACCATCTCTTATGAACTCTTGCTGTAGTGATACTTCTCACCATCTTTATTCATTTCTCAGTTTCCGTGTTAGCTGTAACTGGAATATCGACAAGTGAACCGTGATGTGTGAAATCAATACTTCTACCAATTCTATTGATTGGAAGTTAATGGACAATAATTTTATTCTTAGCATGTTGGTTATTGAATCACCATTAGAAGTTTTATCATGCTACCTAGTTCAGTTTCATGGCGCACTCTTCGATCGAGTTAGGATTGTGTCAATCCTTCGCTCTTTGATCATATCAACTTGCCCTGAAAAGCAAGATTGTTCTGGATCTCAATAACATATTGGTGGTTCGTGATTTTACGAATATCTTCTCGAAAGTATTACCAAGTTATTCCTGATTGTTATGTTGAGTTTAAGATCAAGTTGGGTTCTCTATAAAGCATCCCTTCTCCAAGAGTCTGTGTTGGATACCCTGAACTAGTTGGTTGAGCTAAACAACAACTTGGAGAGTTGGAAGATAAAAGCTTTGTTTGAGTTAGTTCATTCCAAAGGGATATCTTTGTGTGTGTGTGTTGAAGAAAGATGATATCTTCATCAATTGATTCTTGTGGTCAATTGATGACTCTATTATCTTGCCCAATGTTTGATTCGAGTGTGTGCTAAAATCAAATCAAAATCAGAAACAACGATTTCCCTGACGTTGTTTTACTCGTGGATATCTCCTCGGGCATACATCATTACATCTTTTGGTCTGACCAATGCAGTTATATTGACATAGTTGTGGAATTCCATTTATATGAATATCTTGATGAACTGATGTTGATCCCATCGGTAACATTTTCATTTGTTCCATGATTCATGTTGGACATTAAGCTAGTGTTGTAAACTTTTGTAGGCATTACCTTCGTGTTAACCATGAATTGTATGCCTTGATGAAAGAAGTGATTTTCTCTAAATTCATGTGCATTTGATGCAAGTTTCCACCGTGACTTCGAGAAAACTTATTTTGTTTCTTTTGGAATCATCCCAAGTCCGTCATGCATGTGTGAAGTATGCAATGGTTTGATAGGTTGGCCGCCTTCATTCCATTTGTATTCCCTAGCACACCAAGCCACCGATTAATTTGTTCAAGGAAAATGAGTTAAGTGTTATTCATGAAGGTACGAGGCGGAGTTGCACCCAGCTTCGCTATCCTCCAAATGATGGTTCCCACCTAGAACTTGGTGGTGTTTTGTTGTAAGACTTTCCATGTGGTCATCATTGTCTTGGATAGTGTGTTCATGTGTGTCTTGCAATCGAGCTCATGTTTTGGAGTTGGCTTTCATAGTTCATTTCCCAAGAATCTTGCAACGTCATCTTGTCGATTTGTGTTGCAAACCTTCCTTTTCAGACATGCCGAGTCTGGAATACCCTATCACCAACCAGATCTGATTCTCAGGCAGATATGATGGTTGGGACATTTCTCAAGGATTAGAATATTGGTCTCTTCGTAACCCGATAAAGTGATGTCATGGCTAACACACCTAAGTGGAAGACCTGGTATCATAATATCTTGTATCAGCAACCTTAGCAATTTCCCCATGAGGACTTTGTATGACTTGTTCTGGAAGTTGTTCCTCATGGACCCCCTTTGAGCCCCGAAGTCCGACCTTTACATGATTTTATAGCTACCAAACATTACCTATAATTGGGTTATGCTAGTACATCAAGGAGAACATTATAAGTGGAGTGATAGATGTCTCTCGGTCGATCGTCCAGATTTCATTCCCTTGGCATGGCTATAATAAAATATGAGAAAGTGATGTCTTCCTTTGCATATGCATCCTCCATCATTATTCATCTTGGTAGTATGACGTGTTGCCAGGATCCTTGGCATGGATGTTGGTAAAACCTTGATGGATAAGTAAATTCTCAAGTTCTTGAGAGCATGCCCACACACTAGGTTATATCCTCGGTATCAATTGGAATGTGCCTTCCGTTTGCCGAGTTGTCCTATAACTCTAGTTTCATTTTCCAAGCTGAGTATGCTATTTCGTCGAACTCCTTCAATCGAGCATTTGTGATTTGCCTTATCCTCGTATGAAGAGTTTCAATGATCTATGTATCAAAAGTAATTGTTTTTGCAACTTAAAGGAATAACTCTACGAGTCACCTACCTAAGGTGCCCCGTTATGGTATCAAGGGCAACTTCATTCCTCGCTACATTGAAACCTTTTCACCATCTATATTATGCATGGAATTATTGCCTACCATTTGAACCTTCATCATATGCCTCATTTAGTCATTCCCATCATGTGTTTTGTATCTCGGCTCAAGGGACATTCCTACGTCTCATTCTATGAGTTGATCATGAGTTGTTCGATCTTCATGAAGGTCTAATTCCGTATAGCTTTTTGTTTCCTTTTGTTGTGGTGCTTAGATGAAGACCTCAAAGACAAAGATGTCAAGATCAACATGATGCAATGAATAAACATCTCTAAGAAGGGCAATTGGATTGTGAAGATTGTGATAGCTAGTGTCCCCTCTTTCCTCTTATCCTATGCATGAATCTTGGGACGAGATTCTTGTTTAGTGGGATTGTATCGAAATGCTCAAAGGGGGTTTGCTTGCCTGACAGTTTTGAAGATAACAATGAGTCTTCATTGGTGTCAATGATCACATCGTTGGGACAAGTCTACCGAGGGTGAACAAGCACCAGCAACACAAAAGGAACAACATTCAATTCACTAAAATGCAACATTATGATGCATGAGCATGACATGGGAATATCATATTGTTTGAGCTAGTGCATCTAGCAACAACATTAAATGCAGTTGGTTTGAACCAAAGGTTCAAATTCAAACTTCATATGAGGTTATCTAAATGGCATTTATTTGATTTTCCCAAAAGAGAGGACATAAGTTGTTCTAACACGCATGAAAATGCCATAAACAGATTCTTTGGATTTTTTGGTAATTTTTAATATATAATTTATTTCCATCCGAGTTATAGTTTATTTTCTATGATTTATGGAAGTTTTAAACACTTTCAAAAAAAGACAAATCATTTCTGATTTGTTTTATTTCCAGAGAAGCTTTACTGCGTCACCCTCACATTAGGATGACCTCATCAGGTCAACCGGGCTCGTGAGGGTCAAACCTGACCAGTGGGTCCCGTATGTCAGTGGTCGTACTTAATTAAAACGATTTAGTTCTAATTAGTGATTTAGATAGCCGGTGTGTCCGACTGGTTCGTGCCTCAGGGCTGTCAACAAATCGTGTTTAACCCTAAGCTAATGACGCCACATCATATAATCGGCGTTTAGCCGGAGTTAGCCGCCGGCGACCACCAGATGCGGCGGAGGCCGTTGGAGAACCTCCTCCGTCGACCATTTGGCTAGAGGAGGGCATGTGCAAGAAGCTGGCGACGCTGCACATCTAATGAGGGGATCAGCAGGATGCGGCTGTGCCGGAATCGACATCGGCGAGCATCTTCGCGGTGGCCAGAGCACGACCTTAGGCGGGCAGAGGCTGCAAGGCTAGCGCGAGAGGATGATATGGGGGAGGATGCTCAGAAGCTCACGGGGGTCCGGAAGAGAGGCTCAACATGCTCGGGGAGGTCCTGGCGGCGTCGAATTGAAGGTGAGCTTCCACCGGAACCGAAGAAGAAGATGGTGGCGACGGCCGCGATGCAGGGTCCTTGGGTGATTCCTTTACCATGGGGGACGAGGGCAACGAGGTGGAGCCTATGGCACAACAGGGGGCTTGGCGAGGCCACTGACCGTGGCAACGACGAGCAGCAGCACCGACAGCGCTCGACCATGGTGGGGAGAAGAAGAGAGAGGCGAGAGGGAGATCACAGAGGGAGGGGAATGGACAGAGGGGGCCGCGGCGGTCCAGCGGTGCGAGGATAAGGGAGAGGTTGCCTCCAGCGCGAAGCAAGAGGTGGCGGCACTAGCGCGCGCGCGTGCGTCACCTCGCCTCTGCAAGTATGTAGAGGTTGAAGATGACAACGGCGCCCCTCGTGGGATAGGCCGGCTTCTGGGGCAGGTAAGATTCTTTCCTTTTTTTCTACTTTGCTTTTGTTTTCTATTTTTTTAATTTGTTTTACAATCCTAATCACTTCAAAACCTTCTGAAAATATTTAAGTGGTCTATTAAAATATATTCACAACCACTCACCTATTTTCAGAATTATTGGATCTATAAAATCATTTATAGCATTTATAAATCCAATGCAAATACATATTGAATTAACTCAAATGCCCAAAACAAATGCTTCTGTGATCCCAAAAATATTGGTTTAGGTTTTTACTTTTGCCAATATCTTCACAAGACAACAGGAACATTTCCTTGGATCTCTTTGAGACAATTTTTATATTTTTTATTTGACAGAATTTTGATTCTGAAGCTTGCGAAATCCTAAATTCCATTTGAAAAGAATTTTAAAAATGCATGCATGAATGCAATGGAAAGCAAGGTTAAACTAGCGCTGTGACAAACTCGTTCTGGACACTCGGTCAATAGGTTAGTGCTCAATAATAATATAAATTAGTAACTAATTACTCGAAAAGTATGGTAGAATGATAATATAATAGCATGGAACAATAGAAAAATTATATATATGTTGGAGACGTATGAGCGACCTTGAGATTCTTTAGCTTGTCCTCGTCCACTTCCTTACAATGGATACGGACGAGCGAGAGGGCGATGTCGGCTGTGGCTCGGGTAGCTGAATTCTTCAAAGATTGCACTCGGCTAGACACCTCCTTCACTCGATCGATGATGGCATGCATGCCCTTAAATAGTTCCTCTCTTGGGGGGCAACTCCTCAATCAATCTCCAAGATACATGAAGTGAGCCACTTGAATTAGACGAGCACCTGCTCGATGCGGTCCTCTAGTCACAGAAGAGCCAGAGTTGTGCTGTCCCAAACAAGCCCTAGGGATGGGTCTAATTCCTTCTCAATTTTCTCGGTCTCCTCATCGACATTGAAGCAGAATTATAGACATAATTATGTGAAAAAAGAAATCAAATATCACTCGGGAGTTGTCAAAGACAATGTAAGAATCACCCGGGCCAACGGCGCACCTTTAAGCTTTTTGCTCATGTCCTTGCTGAAGCTTCGACGAACTGTTATAATTGGAGCTTGTTGGCTGTGACATGCTTGAGCTTGGACTCCCACTCGACATAGTGCTTCTTCAGTTCAGCAAGCTCCTCAACGGACTTCTTCGCGGCAGCCTCAAGCGTATGCTTCTCTTCCTTTAATTTTACGACCGACTTCAACTTGTCGTCGACTTCCTTAATATTTCGAATTGCTTCCTTCCAAGTGGATGCGAGTTAAGTGTCCTTATTCTCAAGGGCTTCCTTCATGGTGTTTAAATAATTACAAGTCCGTAGCCTCTCAGTAAGTTGATAGTTTTTGCTATGGACATCTGATAAAATAATCTGAGTCGGGCAAGAAGGAAAAAGCAAAGGCCAAGGCTATCGGGTGTGAAGTTTTAAGAGCATAATTTCTCCTATGTAATTTTGGTGGTTGATGACGATACCATTTGCGGACTAATCGTGTGCGATATGCTTTCTGAGAATCATCAGGTGGCACGAGACAATTTTTATACCCCCAGAAAGTAAAGTGAAGACGGTGCTTAGCTAGTAAATTAGGGTTGGTGGACTCGAGTCATGGATAATCCCGTACTATCAAGAGGGGATCCGTGTTTGGAAAAGTTGGGTGGAACACTAACTCTCATTCTTCTCGCCATCCCTTTTCTGGAGCAAAGGAGTTGCCCTATTTTAAGTGCCCAGGAAGTTCATAAGTGGTAGTACCGCCCTCGCAAGCGGTAGTACCGCTCCAGCGGTAGTAGCACCCTCGTGAGCGGTAGTACCGCTCCAGCGGTACTGCCGCCCACCAGTGTTGGGCCTTCTTCTGCTTGTTTTTCTTCTCTCATATCGAGGGGGCCTTTTTAGTGTTTTTGATCGGAAGTACTGCTCCAGCGGTACTCCCGCCCTTTCTACCGTGCCCACTTCCGCTTATTTATTTTTCTCTAGCTTCCTACCCCCTTCGTCCTGGCTAAGCGGAAGTACCACCCGGGGTGAGCGGTAGCACCGCCCCAACGGTAGTACCGCCTTGGTGCACGGTACTACCGCTTAGTTGGGCCAGTGAGGGGCTGGTAACGACCAGATTCCCCCCACTATAAATAGGGGTCTTCTTCCCAAAGGAGACTTTACCTTTTTCCTCCTCAGCTCCATTGTTACCCCATAAGCTCAAACTTGCCCGATCTCCCTCCCTAGCTATCACCTCTTGTTTATTCTCTAGGGTATGGAGGAGAAGACCCTTGCCCGTACTTCCACCAAGAGAAAAGTTGTTCCCCCCATTAATCCCTCATGGATCTTGTTACTGTAGGGTGTTTGACCACCCTTGACGGAAGAGGTCACCTTGAAGCCATACTCCATTGTGGTAAAGCTTTGTGGTCTTGTTGGGAGCCTTCAATAAAATTGTGGAGATTGCCCCAACCTTCTTTGTAAAGGTTCGGTCGCCACCTTCAAGGACACCACTTAGTGGAATCACGGCACCTGGCACTGTGTGAGGGCGTGAGGAGAATACGGTGGCCTTACTGGCATATACGGAAGCATTATGCGTCCACACCGCTCCAATGAAGACGTACTTCCCTTCCAAATGAAGGAACTTCAGAAACACATCCTCATCTTCATCGGTTCCACTTGTGGTTATTTCTTTTCCTTTACTTGTATTTACTTATTGCTTATTATTGTTGTTGTTAGCATCATATATGTTGCTCACCTAGTTGCATATCTAGACAACCTATTTGTTGCTAAACTAAATTTGTTTAAAGGAAAGTTTAAAATTGTAAGTTGCCTATTCACCTCCCTCTAGTCAACCATATAGATCCTTTCATATGGTATCATAGACTTGTCTCTTTATTTAGGGTTTCACCACCCAAAGAGTATGGTTGATGACGGGGAATAGGTTCATGTGGTGCTCGGGGGAGCTATTTCAAACTCGGTCACCCGAGAGGAATTAAATGAGGTCATGTGCACTTTTAAATCCTCAGTGGCTATCGAAGTCAAAAACATGCTTAAGGATTTCCTTGATATTTAGAAACCTCCTACCGACCTGTTGGTTCGCATAAAATCCATATCAAACGGACTCCAAATGCGACAAAAATTTACATATATATTTTTGGAATATATTTGAATTTTGAGAGTCGGAATAAACGCAACATGGTGCTTGAGGGAGGCACAAGCCAACAGGGCGCGACCTGGGGGTGAGGTCGCGCCCTGATGGCTTCTGGCCAACACTTAAGTCGGTTGATGCTCTCTCTCCGCCGCAAGGAAGATATTATTGCGAGAAAAGTCCCCTCAAAATTTCAGCCCGTTCTGAGTTACGAATCTTCGGATATTTAAGAAATGGTGAAGGGCCAGAAAATAGGTCGCGAACACACGAGATAAACAGAGAGAGAGATCCAATCCCGGAGGGGCTGCTGCCCTCCGGGTGCCATGGCGGCCATGTACCAGAGGATAAACCCTCCTCCCACCTAGGGACGAGGCCAATGAAGAATAAGAAGGAGGGGGCTCTCTCCCCCTCTCTCCCGGTGGCGCCGGAACGCCGTCGGGGCAACCATCATCACGGTGATCTACGCCAATAACTTTGCCGCCTTCACCACTAACTCTCTACTCCTCTATGAAGCGATGTAAAACCTCTCCTCCCCATTGTAATCCTTACTTGAACAAGGTTCATAATGCTATATATTATTAGCCAATGATGTGTGGCTATCCTATGATGTTTGAGTAGATTTCTTTTGTCCTACGGGTTAATTGTGATACGATGTTACTGATATGAATTGTGTGTTGATATGGTGTTGTCCAAGGTGCTTTCTGTGAGGCGCACATGTGAAAGATTCACCCTGAAGGGTTTGTAATATGTTCATTATTCGCTTATAGTGGGTGGCTAGAGTGACAGAAGCTTACACCCGAGTAGGCGAGCTGTATATGTATCGGAGTAAAGAGGACTTGATGTTTAATGCTATGGTTGGGTATACCTTAATGATTTCTATTAGTTCCAGATGCTTGCTAGAGGTCCAATCATAAGTGCATATGATCCTAGTACGGAAAGTGGGTTAGCGTATGCCTCTCCCTCATTGCATATGATAAGTATCTATCATGTTATATTCAATTTCCTTTGGAAAATCTTTATCTTGCGTTACACAAAAAACCTTTCTAACAAACAGCCCCTAACTTTTATATCCATGCTCTTTATTTTCTTGAAAAACAACAACTAACTTTTATTTACTTCCTCTTTATTTCCTTGCAAAACTATCTTTTACACCTACTAAGTACTTATATTTTTCTTCCCGCAAAATAGTTTCATACTTGTTATAGGTAAAGTAAGCGTTAGCGTGCGTAGAATTGTATCGGTGGTCGATAGAACTTGAGAGTACAGTAATTCTACCTTTAGCCCCTCATTGGGTTCGACACTCTTACTTATCGAAAAAGGCTACAAACGATCGCCTACACTTGTGGGCTATCAATACCTTTTTGTCGCGCCGTTGCTGGGGAGCAATAGCGTAGTGCTTGATATTCTTGTTTGTGCTTGTTTGCCTCATCACTAGGTAATTTTATTTTCTGTTATTAGTTCTTTTTTATCTTTATTTATGGGTAGGAAATACAAGACACCAAAAAAAATGTACTTGCGGCTCCAAAAGTTGAGGAAACACCCAAAATCTATCCTTCTATTGAAGCTTATTACTTGGATCATCTTCGATCCCTTTGTGCTCGTGGTGAACACCCAACTAGCTTAGTTGATGGGAAACTATTAAGTGAGCTTGCGTATTATGTGTGACATCACTTATCTCAAAAAGGGGAACTCTTGTGGCATCAAATTAATAATTTTTGTTGTTATGCTTGGAATTTATGTGAAATATATGATTTTACTTGTTGTTCTGAAGAAACTAAAAAAATACCTTCCTTACTAATGTGTGTTTAATCACGATGAAATAATATCGTCTTATGCGAAGGAGGTATATTGTTATTATGATGTTGAACAAATTGAAGACTTTATTGCTTTTAAGGGTGCTTATGAAATTGCTACTTTGAATGAAAAGTATGTTGCTACTCTTTACAAATCTGAAAAAAATTGTCGTACTTAAATATTGCTATGAAAACTATGCTTCTAATGCTTATGTTAAACAATTTATTGAAAGAATGACCGCTGCCTTGGAAGAGAATAATATTTCGTAGGAATCTATGGAAGATGAAATTGTTTAAATTTTGAGCTCATTAGATGAAAAAGATGAGGATGGGAGCAAAGAACAAAAGGAGGAAGAGCGGATTAGCTCCCTGTGCCCACCTACTACTGAGAGTAGCTCTTCAACTCATACATTGTTTCATTTCCCTTCTCACGTACCGAAGGATGAATGCTATGATGATTGCTATGATCCCTTAGATTCATTTGAAATATCCCTTTTTGAAGAACTTTATGTTTGCTATGCTTGTGGCCATGATGCCAATATGAATTACGCTAATGATGATGAACTTGTTGTATCTCCTTATGTTAAGCATGAAATTTTTGCTATTGCACCCACACATGATAGTCCTATTATCTTTTCGGATTCTACGAAGTACACTATATCAGAGAAGTTTTCACTTATTAAGGATTATATTGATGGGTTGTGTTTTACCACATGATGATTTTGTATAATATAATATGCATGTGCTTGCTGCTCCTACTTGCAATTATTACAAGAGAGGAACCAAATCTTTACCTCTCTATGTTTCCAATACGATAAAATTGCAAGAAATAATTTATGCTATGTATTGGCCTTTACTTGATGTGCATGACTTTTTCTTTTTTGACATGCCAATGCATAGGAAGAGAGTTAGCCTTATTTTCTACATGATTTATATCACATTTTTCTCACTACTAAATTACAAATCATTGTTAATTAAAATTGTGTTTGATATACCTTGGGATCCGGGTGGATCAATTACTTGAGCACTATATGGCTTTAACGAACGTGCTGCCAAGGAAACAACCCGAAAGTTTTAGAGGGTCATTTATTTATGTTGTGTTCTTTTAAAATATTTAAAAACAAAAAAGATAAAGTGGGGAACTTGAAAGTTTTTTTAAAAGAAAAGTGAAAGTGAGAAGGACAAGCACCGTAGAAGTGGGGGCTAGCCTTGAACTTTTTCATGCCCATCAAAACTTTGTGAATCTTGATTACAGAATATTTTCAAATAAAATAATTATCCCTTTGTATAAATCCTTTTTTATTATAAAAATAATGTGCCAAGTAAATCCTTTGAGATGATTTGTATGATGAGTAAAATTAATACGGTGCAAAAAAACAAACGTTGACGTCTAGTGCAGAATTTCTCAGATTTTACAGGAACATCTTTTTGAATTTTTTTTACAAAGTACTTATATAAAAATTATTCAGGTCTTCCTAATGTTTCAGAATTGTTTGCGTTACAAAAGTATGGAAATTAAATATATCATCAGAAACTGTTCTGTCTTAGACAGATTCTGTTTTTGCTTGCATAGTTTGCTTCTTTTGATGATGCTATAGACTGTATCGGAGGGTATAAGCCATAGAGAAGTTAGAATCAGTAACTTGTGCTAAAATAAAATAAGAATCAACTTATAATTGTACCTAAAGTATTTGATATGTGGCTTATACTAACGGATCTCACGAAGTTCTGTTGAGTTTTATGTGATTGCACTTTTCATGTCTTGGGTGAGACACCGATATGCAGAGAATAAGGAGCAGCAAGAAACTAAGCTTGGGGATTCCCAAGGCATCCCCAAGTAATATCGAAGGAAGACTCAAGCGTCTAAGCTTGGGGATGCCCAAGAAGGCATCCCCTCTTTCGTCCTCAAAACTATCGGTATATCTTACTTGGAGCTATATTTTATTCATAACATAATATGTGTTTTGCTTGGATCATAATTGTTTTGTAGATGTCATTTATAATATTGTTTTTCGATAAATATTTCCAAGAATTTCCTTTAGGATGTTTAAAGTGCTTGTTTGATATGTGCTGTGTAAAAACATAAACTTTGGCTGTAGCGTTTGATTTTTCATACTTTACTGGAAGGTCAAACAATTCTGAAAATCATACACAATACTATTATATAAATTGTTTATCACGCCATAGATTTTCAGAATTTTCTAAGTTACACAAGTATACTTCTTGTCTGCATCTTTACAAACTATTTTTTTTATATAAATTGCTTTTAAAGTTGCTTTGCGTGCTTATATTTTGAATCCTTGTTGAGCCCAATTGACTTGGGAGCCATCGCATTGTGATAGAATACAGTGAGTAGTGTTATATTATAATTAGGCAATAATGTTATGGCAGGACATGATTGTTGGAAATATGCCCTAGAGGCAATAATAAAGTAGTTATTATTATATTTCCGTGTTCATGATAATTTTCTATTGTTCATGCTATAATTGTATTAACCAGAAATAATAATACATGTGTGAATATATAGATCACAAGATGTCCCTAGTAAGCCTCTAGTTGGCTAGCTCGTTGATCAACAGATGATCATGGTTTCCTGATCATAGACATTGGATGTCCTTGATAACGGGATCACATCATTGGGAGAATGATGTGATGGACAAGACCCAATCCTAAGCATAGCACTAGATCGTGTTGTTCATCTGCTAAAGCTTTTCTAATGTCAAGTATCATTTCCTTGGACCGTGAGATTGTGCAACTCCCGGACCGTAGAAGTGCTTTGGGTGTATCAAACGTCACAACGTAGCTGGGTGACTATAAAGATGCACTACGGGTATCTCCGAAAGTGTGTGTTGAGTTGGTACGAATCGAGACCGGGATCTGTCACTCCGTGTGACGGAGAGGTATCTCTGGGCCTGCTACCTCAAAAACATCCCCGGCAGCGGGCCGGAAATACTTCTGATTGTTCTACTATGTATCCCTTGCCACGGCGCCAGGAAGTAGGTGTGTTGACGGCACCAGGAATCCTTCAACTACGGCTACGCCTTAAGGGACTTCCTAGGCAAGTATGCAAAGGATTTCCCCCGTGGCCTTGGAGCCTTGCGTTGGTGTTCCCTCGAAGCGGAAAGGGTGATGTAGCACAGTGACGGTAAGTATTTCCCTCAGTTTGAGAACCAAGGTATCAATCCGGCTGAAGAGTATCTCAAGATCCTGCACAAACACGAAAGCTTGCACCCAACGCTATGAAGGGGTTGTAAATCGCTTATAGATTGTTTGCCAAGTGAGAACTGAAAGCAACAAAGTAACAAAGCAAAGTAAAAGCGGAGATGTAAACGATGGATGTGAATAGACCCGGGGGCCGTAGTGTTTACTAGTGGCTTCTCTCATGAAAGCAAGTAGACGGTGGGTGAACAAATTACTGTCGAGCAATTGATAGAACTGTGCAGAGTCGTGACGGTATCTATGCAATGATTATTTCTATAGGCATCATGTCCGAAACAAGTAGACCGATACTTTCTGCATCTACTACTATTACTCCACACGTCGACCGCTATCCAGCATGCATCTAGTGTATTAAGTCCATAAGAACAGAGTAATGCCTTAAGCAAGATGACATGATGTAGAGGGATAATCTCAAACCAATGATAAAAACCCCATCTTTTTACCCTTGATCGCAACTGCTTGATGTGTGCCTTGCTGCCCCTACTGTCACTGGGAAAGGTCACCACATGGCAGAACCCAAAACCAAGCACTTCTCCCATTGCAAGAATCATAGATCTAGTTGGCCAAACAAAACCCAAGACTCGGAGAGACTTACAAGGATATCAAATCATGCATATAAGAAATCAGCAAAGACTCAAATATATATCATAGATAATCTGATCACAAGTCCACAATTCATCAGATCTCGACAAACACACCGCCAAAGAAGATTACATCGGATAGATCTCCATGAAGATCATGGAGAACTTTGTATTGAAGATCCAAGAGAGAGAAGAAGCCATCTAGCTACTAACTAAGGACTCATAGGTCTGAAGTAGACTACTCACGAGTCATTGGAGGGGCGATGATGATGATGAAGAAGCCCTCCAACTCCAAAGTCCCCTCCGGCAGGGTGCCGGGAAGGGTCTCCAGATGAGATCTTGCGGAAATGGAAGCTTGCGGCGGCGGAAAAGTATTTTCGAGTCTCCCCTGATTTTTTGCGGAATATTTGGGAATATATAGGCAAAAGATCTAGGTCAGGGGGCGGCCAGGGTGGCCACAAGCTTGCCAACTGCCGCCTCCCCCCTGGTGGCATGGTGGGAGCTTGTGGGCTCCCTGGGGCCCACTTGGCTTGGCCCAAAGGCTCCCTGGTCTTCTTTCGTTCGGGAAAAATCATTTCGGGGTTTTTATTCCGTTTGGACTCCGTTCCAAAATCAGATCTGAAAAGAGTCAAAAACACGGAAAAAACAGGAACTGGCACTTGGCACTGAATTAATAAGTTAGTCCCAAAAAGATATAAAAAGGTACATAAAACATACAAAGAAGGCAAGATAACAACGTGAAACCATCAAAATAAGAGATATGTCTGAGACATATCAAGCATCCCCAAGCTTAACTCCTGCTCGTCCTCGAGTAGGGAAGTGATAAGAATGAATTTTTGATGCTTTCATGCTACCTAGCATAGGTGTCCTTTGTAATTCCTCTTATGTGACGTGAATGTTCAGATCCATTAGATTCAAAACATTAGTTTTCTATTGACGTGGAAACAATAATAATTCAAGCAAACTAGCAAGGTAATCATGAACTTTGAAAATAACAAGGCCAAAAGAAAGTTATCCCTTCAAAAGCATATAGTCTGGCTATGCTCTATCATCGTTGCGCAACGAATTTAAATCATGCACAACCCCGGTATTGGCTAAGTAATTGTTTCACACCTTTACTTTCTCAAACATTTTCAACTCTCACGCAATACATGAGCGTGAGCCATGGTTATAGCACTATAGATGGTGTGGAATGTGGTGGAGGTTGCAAGACAAAAAGGAGAAGATAGTCACATTAACTAGGCATATCAATGAGCTGTGGAGATGATCATCAATAGATATCATTGTGAATGAGTAGGGATTGCCATACAAATGATGCACTAGAGCTACAAGTATGTGAAAGCTCTTAAAGAAAACTAGTGGGTGTGCATCAAACTTGCTTGCTCACAAAGACCTAAGGCAATTTTGAGGAAGCCTATCATTCGAATATACAAGCCAAGTTATATAATGAGAATTTCCCACTAGCTATATGGTGGTGACAAAACGAGAGACTCTCAATCATGAAGATCATGGTGCTCAATATGCACAAGTGTGGAAAAAGTGGTAGCAATGTCCCTTCTCTCTTTTTCTCTCATTTTTTTTATTTTGGTGGGCTCTTTGGCCTCTTTTTTTATGGGCTTCTTTGGCCTCTTTTATTTCCTCACATGGGACAATGCTCCAATAATGATGATCATCACACTTTCAACTCAAAACTTAGAGCAATTATGACTCTATATGGAATGCATTCGGTAGTGTACCGTGGCAGCGATCTAGCATGGCATAGATATCAATGGAAACATCATGCTAGCTATCTTATGATCATGCAAAGGCAATGTAGACGTGGTGGCACATATAATGGTGGTAGTTGCATGGCAATATATCTCGGAATGACTTTGCAAAAGCCATAGTAGGTAGGTATGGTGGCTGTTTTGAGGAAGGCTAATGGTGGGTTTTGTGTACCGGCGAAAGTTGCACGACACTAAGAAGATAGTGATGGTGGAAGGTGAACATGCATCTAAACCATGGACTCAACATTAGTCATGAAGAATTCATATACTTGTTGCAAAAATTTTATTAGTAATCGAAACAAAGCATTCAACGCATACTCCTAGGAGAAGGGTTGGTAGGTATAAACCATCGCACGATCCCGACCGCCATGCAAAGGATGACAATCAATATACTAATCATGCTCAGATTTCATCACATAGCGGTTCACCATACGTGCATACTACGGGAATCACTAACTTCAACACAAGTATTTCTAGATCCACAACACCTTACTACCATGACTTCAATATTACCATAACCACAACTCAAAACTTATTGAGATGAATCAAACTTCTCTAACTATTCAATGCACATGAAGGTGGAAGTTTTCGTATCCCTTTGGATAACTACCCCTTTTGAGACTACTTTCAAAGCATTGATCAACTACCAAGCCACGCACCGCTGTGCTCTAAAAGATATAAGTGAAGCACATAGAGCAAAAGTATCTAGCTCAAAAGATATAAGTGAAGCACATGTGAGCTGAATTGTCTACCGAAAGATATAAGTGGAGCTCGAAAAAATCACGGTGTGTGCATGTCTCTCTCTCTAATTGTGCAGCAAGGATGATTGTGACAAAAAAATACTCCTACGATACAAGACGCCCCAAGCAAAAACACATAACATGTGGTGAATAAAAATATAGCCCCAAGTAACGTTACCGATGGATTGAAGACGAGAGAGGGGATGCCTTCCCGGGGCATCCCCAAGCTTAGGCTTTTACGGCATCCTTGAATCTCTTGGGGTGCCTTGGGCATCCCCAAGCTTGAGCTCTTGCCACTCTTTATCTTTTCGTCCATAAGAACTTCACCAAAAACTTAAACAGAAACTCGTGATAACATTAGTACAAGAAAGCAAACCACCACTTCCTTAGGTACTGTATCAAACTCAAATTCTACTTGTGCTGATGTTGGGTTACTATACTTTCAATCTTCCATGGCTAATACCCCCCGATACTATCCATAGTTTCATCAAAATAAGCAACCAACACAACAAAACAGAATCTGTCAACAGCAGACCAGTCTGTAGAATTCTGTATGTTTCGTATACCTCTGGTACTTCAAAAATTCTGAAAGATTACGACAGTCTGAAGAATTTGCGTAGCAATCAGCAGCAAAAAGAGTCAACTCAAAATCTCTTAGATAAAAAAAATGAAAATTCTTTTCGTGAGCAGAAAGTCTCTGTCTTTCCCAGCATGACCAAACGATAATCCTCAAGACTAATCATAACAGTTTTGCTTGGCACAAACGCAAAAATAAACACAAAAAAACACAATCATAATACAATTATGAAAGTGTGGAAAACACAAAACAGAAAGAAAAAGGATAGATTCGTTGGGTTGCCTCCCAACAAGCGCTTTTCTTTAACGCCCTTTAGCTAGGCATTCAATGATGCTATCACAAAAGACAAGAATTGAAGCACAACGAGAGCATCTTAAAGCATGTGAAAATCACATCTAAGTCTAACATACTTCCTATGCATAGGCATTTTATAGGAAAACAGATTGTCAAGACAACCAATAGTTGCCACATGCAAGGAAGAAGAAAGAGACAATAGCAATCTCAACATAACGAGAGGTAATTTGGTAACATGAATTATTCTACCAAAATATTTTCCTCTCTCATAGCAATTACATGTGGGATCATATTTAAATTCAACAATATAGCTATCCCATAGGATATTCTTTTCATGATCCACACGCATGCAAAGTTGACGCTCTTAAAAAATAGTTGGATTATCATCAACTAAAGTCATGACTTATCCAAACCCACTTTCAATATCATTGCAAATATCATGTTCATCATGAGGTTTAAACAAATTTTCAAGATCATAAGAAAGATCATCACCTCAATCATGATTATTTCAATAAGTATTGGTCATAGCAAAACTAGCATCCCCAAGCTTAGGGTTTTGCATGTTTTTAGCATGATTGTCACTAATAGGATTTATAGTGAAACCATTGCAATCATGCTTTTCATCCAAGGATCCCTCGTGAATCACTTCGTGAATTCCTTCATCATGATTTTCAGATTCACGCATATCAAGCAAAACTCCATAGAAATAGTCAATTGTCCTCAACTCACTAGCAATTCGTTCAACAATAGTGGGTCTCTTAAAGAGACTAGCTAGTGGATGAGGATCCATAACAATAGATTTTCAGCAAGCGAAGATGCAAGCATATTGAAGGCACATGGCACACAAGCGAACGGAAAGCAAGCGAGAGAAAAGGGCGAATGAAAAGGCAAAAGAAGAAAGGCAAATGGAAACGGCAAACGTGAAGTGGGGGAGAGGAAAACGAGAGGCAACTGGCAACAAAAGTAAATGCAAGAGAAGAGTTTGTGAGACCTACTTGGATAGATCTTGATTTCTCCTCCCCGGCAATGGCACCAGAAATAGGCGTGTTGACGGGAGATTATTCTTGTCTTGATCTCCCTCGGCAAGCGATCCTCCTCCCCGGCAACGGCGCCACAAATACTTCTGCTACCTCAAAAACATCCCCGGCAGCGGGCCGGAAATACTTCTGATTGTTCTGCTGTGTATCCCTTGCAACGACGCCAGGAAGTAGTTGTGTCGACGGCACCAGGAATCCTTCAGCTACGGCTACGCCTTAAGGGACTTCCTAGGCAAGTATGCAAAGGATTTCCCCCGTGGCCTTGGAGCCTTGTGTTGGTGTTCCCTCGAAGCGGAAAGGGTGATGTAGCACAGTGATGGTAAGTATTTCCCTCAGTTTGAGAACCAAGGTATCAATCCAGCGGAAGAGTATCTCAAGATCCTGCACAAACACAAAAGCTTGCACCCAACGCTATGAAGGGGTTGTCAATCCCTTATAGATTGTTTGCCAAGTGAGAACTGAAAGCAACAAAGTAACAAAGCAAAGTAAAAGCGGAGATGTAAATGATGGATGTGAATAGACCCGGGGGCCGTAGTGTTTACTAGTGGCTTCTCTCATGAAAGCAAGTAGACGGTGGGTGAACAAATTACTGTCGATCAATTGATAGAACTATGCAGAGTCGTGACGATATCTATTCAATGATTATTTCTATAGGAATCACGTCCGAAACAAGTAGACCGATACTTTCTGCAGTTACTACTATTACTCCACACGTCGACCGCTATCCAGCATGCATCTAGTGTATTAAGTCCATAAGAACAGAGTAACGCCTTAAGAGAGATGACATGATGTAGAGGGATAATCTCAAACCAATGATAAAAACCCCATCTTTTTACCCTTGATCGCAACTGCTTGATGTGTGCCTTGCTGCCCCTACTGTCACTAGGAAAGGTCACCACATGGCAGAACCCAAGACCAAGCACTTCTCCCATTGCAAGAATCATAGATCTAGTTGGCCAAACAAAACCCAAGACTCGGAGAGACTTACAAGGATATCAAATCATGCATATAAGAAATCAGCAAAGACTCAAATATATATCATAGATAATCTGATCACAAGTCCACAATTCATCGGATCTCGACAAACACACCGCCAAAGAAGATTACATCGGATAGATCTCCATGAAGATTATGGAGAACTTTGTATTGAAGATCCAAGAGAGAGAAGATGCCATCTAGCTACTAACTAAGGACTCGTAGGTCTGAAGTAGACTACTCACGAGTCATTGGAGGGGCGATGATGATGATGAAGAAGCCCTCCAACTCCAAAGTCCCCTCCGGCAGGGTGCCGGGAATGGTGTCCAGTTGAGATCTCGCGGAAAAGGAAGCTTGCGGCGGCTGAAAAGTATTTTCGAGGCTCCCCTGATTTTTGCGGAATATTTAGGAATATATAGGCACAAGATCTAGGTCAGGGGGCGGCCAGGGTGGCCACAACCTTGCCCACCGCCACCTCCCCCTGGTGGCGTGGTGGGAGCTTGTGGGCTCCCTGGGGCCCACCTGGCTTGGCCCAAAGGCTCCCTGGTCTTCTTTCGTTCGGGAAAATATCATTTCGGGGTTTTTATTCCGTTTGGACTCCGTTCCAAAATCAGATCTGAAAAGAGTCAAAAACACGGAAAAAACGAGAACTGGCACTTGGCACTGAATTAATAAGTTAGTCCCAAAAAGATATAAAAAGGTACATAAAACATACAAAGAAGGCAAGATAACAGCGTGAAACCATCAAAAATTATAGATACGTTTGTGACGTATCACGGCCCACTCGGTGGAACATCATCATAATGAGCTCAGTGTGACTAAGGAGTTAGTCACAGGATGATGTGCTACGGAACGAGTAAAGAGACTTGCGATTAACGAGATTAAACAAGGTATTGGGATACCGACGATCAAACCTCGGGAAAGTATCATACCGATAAACAAGGGAATTGCATACGGGATTGATTGAATCCTTGACATCTTGGTTCATTCGATGAGATCATAGTGGAACATGTGGGAACCATCATGGATATCCAGACCCCGTTGTTGGTTATTAGCCGGAGAGATGTCTCGGTCATGTATGCACGTCTCCCGAACCAGTAGGGTCTACACACTTAAGGTTCGATGACACTAGGGTTATAGGGAAATATTGTACGTGGTTACTGAAGGTTGTTTGGAGTCCCGGATGAGATCCCGGACGTCACGAAGAACTCTGGAATGGTCCGAAGGTAAAGATTTATATATAGGAAGTGAGATTTTGGACACCGGAAATGTTTCGGGCATCACCGGTAACGTACCACGACCACAGGAAGGGTTTCGGGGGTCCACCGGGAGGGACCACCAGCCCCGGGAGGCTACATGGGCCGAGTGTCAGAGGGAACCATCCCCTTGGTGGGCTGGTGCGCCTCCCACCCAGCCCAAGGCATGGCAAAGGAGGGAAGGGGGGAAAGCCTAGCGCATGAAGGGGCACAAGCCCACCTGGCGCGCCACCCCTCCTCTCCCTGCCCTGGCCGCCACCCCTCGCGCCAGATGGGGCTGCCGCCACCCCTAGGGTGGGAACCCTAGAGGTGGCGCACCCTCCTTCCTCTCCTGCTATATATACCCATGAGTTGCGGCTGTTTTGAGATACATAAACCTCTCTCTCTCTCTCGGCGCAGCCCTGCCTCTCTTCTTCCTCGTCCTCTGCGGTGCTTGGCGAAGCCCTGTCCGAGTTCCACGTAGCTCCACCGCCACCACGCAGTCGTGCTGCCGAAGCTCTCCCTCAATCTCGCCTTCCTCTTTGCTGGTTCAAGGTGTTGGAGACGTCACTGGGCTGCATGTGTGTTGAACGCGGAGGTGTCGTGATTCGGCACGTAGATCAGAATCACATCGCGATCTGAATCGCTACGAGTACGACTCCATCAACCGCGTTCTAGTAACGCTTCCGCTTAGCGATCTTCAAAGGTATGAAGATGCTCTTCCCTCTTGTTCGTTGCTGGTCTCTCCATAAATAGATCCTTGTATGGCGTACGAAAATTTTGAATTTACTACGTTTCCCAACTGTGGCATCCGAGCCAAGGTTCTATGCGTAGATTCTATGCACGAGTAGAACACAAAAGTTGTGGGCGCTGATTTTGTCAATTGCTTGCCGTTACTAGTTTTATCTTTTCCGGCGGTATTGTGGGATCAAGCGGCCGGGACCGACTTTAAACATACGCTTACGTGAGACTGGTTCCACCGCCTGACGTGCACATGGTGCATAAGGTGGCTAGCGGGTGTTTGTCTCTCCCACTCTAGTCGGATTGGATTCGATGAAAAGGGTCCTTATGAAGGGTAAATAGCTTTGGCATATCAACGTTGTGGCTGTCACATAGGTAAGAAGGCGTTCTTGCTAGAAACCCAAATCCACCACGCAAAACTTGCAACAACAATGAGAGGACGTCTAACTTGTTTTTGCAGGGTTTGCTATGTGACGTGATATGGCCAAAGGATGTGATGTTACATGTGTGATGTATGAGATTGATCCTGTTCTTGTAATAGGATTCACGACTTGCATGTCGATGAGTACGACAACCGACAGGAGCCATAGGAGTTGTCTTAATTTATTGTATGAGATGCAACGCCAGGTGTTTATTACTTTACATCATTGCTAACGGTTAGCTATAGTAGTAGAAGTAATAGTTGGCGTGACAACTTCATGGAGACACAACGATGGAGATCATGGTGCCACGCCGGTGACAATGATGATCATGCGATGCCCCGAAGATGGAGATCAAAGGAGCAAAGATGCTAATGGCCATATCATGTCACTATATGATTGCATGTGATGTTTATCATGTTTTTCATCTTATTGCTTAGAAAGACGGTAGCTTAATAATATGATCCCTCATAAAATTTCGAGAAAGTATTTCCCTAAGTGTGCACCGTTGCAAAGGATCGTTGTCTCGAAGCACCACGTGATGATTGGGTGTGATAGATTCTAACGTTCGCATACAACTGGTGTAAGCCAGTTTACACACGGAAAACACTTAGGTTGACTCGATGAGCCTAGCATGTACAGACATGGCCTCAACTATGGGAGACCAAAGGTTGAACATGAGTTGTATGGTTGATACGAACAACATGGAGATGCTCACCATTGATGACTAGTCCGTCTAACATGATGATCGGACACGGGCTAGTCGACATGGATCATGCAACACTTAGATGACTAGAGGGATGTCAATTTAAGTGGGATTTCATTACACAATTTGATTAGATGAACTTGATTATCATGAACTTAGTCTAAAAGTTGTCTTTACAAATATTGTAGATCCAATGGCCAACGCACTAGTCAACCTGAATTTCAACACGTTCTTAGAGAAAACAAAGCTGAAAGATGATGGCAACAACTATGCGGATTGGGTCCGTAGCTTAAAGCTCATCCTTATTGCGGCCAAGAAGGCTTATGTCCTTGATGCGGCGCTAGGTGATCGTCCCGCAGCCCCGGCAGCCCAGGACGTTTAGAACGCCTGGCAATCGCGGAGTGATGACTACTCTCTGGTTCAGTGCAGCATGCTATACAGTTTAGAACCGGGGATCCAAAGGAGTTTTGAGCAAGACGGAGCATATGAGATGTTCGAGGAGCTGAAACTAGTTTTTCAGCGTCATGCCCGAGTCGAGAGATATGAAGTCTCCGACAAGTTCTTTAGCTGTAAGATGGAGGAGGTCGGTTCTGTCAGTGAGCATATACTTAGAATGTCTGGGTTGCACGGTTGTCTGACTCAGCTTGGAGTCAAATTTCCGGATGATGTTGTCAATGACAGAATCCTCCAGTCGCTTCCACCTAGATATAAAAGCTTTGTGATGAACTACGACATGCAAGGGATGGAGAAGACCATTCCCGAGTTGTACTCGATGCTGAAATCTGCAGAGGTAGAAATCAAGAAAGAGCATCAAGTGTTGATGGTCAATAAGACCACTAGTTTCAAGAAAGGCAAGGGTAAGAAGAATTTCAAGAAAGACGGCAAAGTTGTTGCCACGCCCGGTAAGCCAGTTGCCGGGAAGAAGAAAAATAATGGACCCAAGCCTGAGACTGAGTGCTACTATTGCAAGGGAGTCGGTCACTGGAAGTGGAACTGCCCCAAATACTTAGCGGATAAGAAGGCCGGCAACATCAAAGGTATATATAATATACATGTTATTGATGTGTACCTTACCAATGCTCGTAGTAGCTCCTAGGTATTTTATACCAGTGCTGTTGCTCACATTTGCAACTCTAAGCAGGAACTACCGAATAAACGAAGGTTGGCTAAGGACGAGGTGACAATGTGCATCGGGAATGGTTCCAAGGTCGATGTGATCGTCGGTGGCACGCTACCTCTACATCTACCTTCAGGATTAGTTTTAAACCTTAATAATTGTTATTTAGTATCAGCTTTGAGCATGAACATTGTAGCGGGATCTTGCTTAATGCGAGATGGCTACTCATTTAAGTCAGAGAATAATGGTTGTTCTATTTATATGAGTGATATGTTCTATGGTCATGCCCCGCTGGTCAATGGTTTATTCTTGCTGAATCTCGATCGTGATGTTACACATATTCATAGTGTGAGTACCAAAAGATGTAAGGTTGATAATGATAGTCTCACATACTTGTGGCACTGCCGCCTTGGTCATATCGATGTCAAGCGCATGAAGAAACTCCATACTGATGGACTTTTGGAGTCTCTTGATTTTGAATCATTTGACACATGCGAACCGTGCCTCATGGGCAAGATAACCAAGACTCCATTCTCTAGAATAATGGAGCGAGCAACCAACTTGTTGGAAATAATACATAACGATGTATGCGGTCCAATGATCGTTGAAGCTCGCGGTGGCAATCGTTATGTTCTCACCCTCACTGATGATATAAGTAGATATGGATATGTCTAGTTAATGAAGCACAAGTCTGAAACCTTTGAAAAGTTCAAGGAATTTCAGAGTGAGGTGGAAAATCAATGCGACAAGAAAATAAAGTTTCTACGATCTGATCGTGGAGGAGAATATGTGAGTCATGAATTTGGCACACACCTACGGAAATGTGGAATCGTTTCACAACTCACGCCGCCTCGCACACCGCAGTGTAACGGTGTGTCTGAACGTCGTAATCGCACTTTATTAGATATGGTGCGATCTATGATGTCTCTTACCGACTTACCGCTATCATTTTGGGGATATGCATTGGAAACTGCAGCATTCACTTTAACTAGGGCACCGTCTAAATCCATTAAGACGACACCGTATGAATTATGGTTTGGAAAGAAACCTAAGTTGTCGTGTCTGAAAGTTTGGGGTTGTGATGCTTATGTGAAGAAACTTCAACCAGAAAAGCTTGAACCCAAATCAGAGAAATGCGTCTTCATAGGATACCCTAAGGAAACTATTGGGTATACCTTCTACCTTAGATCCGAAGGAAAAGTCTTTGTTGCTAAGAACTGATCCTTTCTAGAGAAAGAGTTTCTCTCGAAAGAAGTAAGTGGGAGGAAACTAGAACTTGATGATGTAATCGTACCTCCTCTAGAATCGGAGAGTAACGCAGCGCAAGAAAATGTTTCTGGGGCACCTGCACCGGCTAGAGATGAAGTTAATGATGATGACCATGACACTTCGGATGAAGTTGCTATTGAGCCTCGAAGGTCGACAAGGGTACGCTCCGCACCAGAGTGGTACGGGAACCCTGTCATGGAAATTATGTTGTTAGACAACAGTGAGCCTTCGAACTATGAAAAGCGATGGCGGGCCTGGATTCCAACAAATGGCTTGAGGCCAGGAAATCCGAGATAGGATTCATGTATGAGAACAAAGTATGGACTTTGGTGGACTTGCCCGATGATCGGCGAGCCAAAGAAAATAAATGGATCTTTAAGAAGAAGACTAACACGGATAGTAATATGACCGACTATAAAGCTCGACTTGTCGCAAAGGGTTTTCGACAAATTCAAGGAATTGACTACGATGAGACTTTTTCTCCCGTAGTGAAGCTGAAGTCAGTCTGAATAATGTTAGCAATTGCCGCATTTCATGATTATGAGATTTGGCAAAAGGATGTCAAAACCGCATTCCTTAATGGATATCTTAAGGAATAGTTGTATATGATGCAACCAGAAGGTTTTGTTGATCCTAAGAGTACTAACAAAGTATGCAAGCTCCAGCGCTCCATCTATGGGCTGGTACAAGCATCTCGGAGTTGGAACATTCGCTTTAATGAGGTGAGTAAAGCGTTTGGTTTATACAGGTTTATGGAGAAGCATGTATTTTCAAGAAAGTGAGTGGGAGCTCTGTAGCGTTTCTCGTACTATAGGTGGATGACATATTGTTGATTGGAAATGATATAGGTTATTGGAGAGCATAAAGGCCTACTTGAACAAAAGTTTTTCAATGAAGGACCTTGGAGAAGCTGCATACATATTAGGGATCAAGATCTATAGAGATAGATCAAGACGCCTCATAGGGCTTTCACAAAGTACGAACCTTGACAAGATATTGAAGAAGTTCAATATGGATAAGTCAAAGAAGGGGTTCTTGCCTATATTGCAAGGTATGAGATTGAGTAAGACTCAATGCCTGACCATGGTAGAAGAAAAAGAGAAGATGAGTACCATCCCCTACGCTTCAGTCGTAGGTTCTCTTATGTATGCCATGCTGTGTACCAGACCTGATGTGAACCTTGCCATAAGTTTGGTAGGGAGGTACCAAAGTGATCCCGGTATGGAACACTGGACAGCGGTCAAGAATGTCCTTAAGTACTTGAAAAGGACTAAAGAGATGTTTCTCGTTTATGGAGGTGACAAAGAGCTCGTTGTAAAGGGTTACACCGATGCTAGCTTCGACACAGATCCGGATGACTCCAAGTCACAAACCGGATACATGTATGTTTTGAATGGTGGGGCAGTCAGCTGGTGCAGCTGCAACCAAGATGTCGTGGCAGCATCTACATGTGAAGCAGAGTACATAGTTGCTTCGGAAGCAGCTCAAGAAGGGATCCAGATGAAGGAGTTCATCACCGACCTTGGAGTGATTCCAATTGCATCAGGCCCGATGACACTCTTCTGTGACAACACTAGAGCTATTGCCATAGCCAAGGAGCCCATATTTCACAGGAAGACCAAGCACATCAAACACCGCTACAACTCCATCTAGGACTACGTCCAGAAAGGAGAAATAGATATTTGTAAAGTACATATGGATCTGAATATTGCATACCCTTGACTAAACCTATTCCACGAGCAAAACATGATCAACACCAGAATGCTATGGGTGTTCGATTCATCACAGTGTAACTAGATTATTGACTCTAGTGCAAGTGGGAGACTGTTGGAAATATGCCCTAGAGGCAATAATAAAGTAGTTATTATTATATTTCCGTGTTCATGATAATTGTCTATTGTTCATGCTATAATTGTATTAACCGGAAACAGTAATACATGTGTGAATATATAGATCACAAGATGTCTGTAGTAAGCCTCTAGTTGGCTAGCTCGTTGATCAACACATGATCATGGTTTCCTGATCATAGACATTGGGTGTCGTTGATAACGGGATCACATCATTGGGAGAATGATGTGATGGACAAGACCCAATCCTAAGCATAGCACTAGATCGTTTTGTTCGTCTACTAAAGCTTTTCTAATGTCAACTATCATTCCCTTGGACCGTGAGATTGTGCAATTCCCAGATACCGTAGAAGTGCTTTGGGTGTATCAAACGTCACAACGTAACTGGGTGACTATAAAGATGCACCACGGGTATCTTCGAAAGTGTGTGTTGAGTTGGTACAAATCGAGACCTGGATTTGTCACTCCGTGTGACGGAGAGGTATCTCTGGGCCCACTCGGTGGAACATCATCATAATGAGCTCAGTGTGACTAAGGAGTTAGTCACGGGATGATGTGCTACGGAACGAGTAAAGAGACTTGCCAGTAACAAGATTGAACAAGGTATAGGGATACCGACGATCGAATCTCGGACAAGTATGATACCGATAGACAAGGGAATTGCATACAGGATTGATTGAATCCTCGACATCGTGGTTCATCTGATGAGATCATCGTGTCGGAACCAACATGGATATCTGATACGTCCATTTTGCATCATGCTTTCATGTTGATATTTATCGCTTTTTGGGCTGTTATTACACTTCACGGTACAATACTTATGCCTTTTCTCTCTTATTTTGCAAGGTTTACATGAAGAGGGAGAATGCCGGTAGCTGGAATTCTGGCCTGAAAAAGGAGCAAGTTTGAGATAACTATTTTGCGCAACTCCAAAAGCAGTGAAAATCAACGAGGATTTATTTTGAATTTTATAAAAAATACTGGGCCGAAGAAGTACCAAAGGGGCGCCAACAGGAGGCCACAAGCCTGCTAGGCGCGGCCTCCCCCTCGCCGCGCCTAGGGCGCTTGTGGGCTCCCAGCAGGCCCTCTGGCTCCTCTCTTTTGCTACAAGAAGGGTTTCATTCCAGAAAAACTCAAGAGGAGGCTTTCGGGAGGATTCGTCGCCGCCACGAGGCGGAACTTGAGCAGAACCAATCTAGAGCTCCGACAGGACGATCCTGCCAGGGAAACTTCCCTCCCGGAGGGGGAAATCGTCGCCATCGTCATCACCAACACTCCTCTCGTCGGAGGGGACTCGTCACCATCAACATCTTCATCAGCACCATCTGATCTCCAAACCCTAGTTCATCTCTTGTAACCAATCTCCGTCTCGCGACTCCGATTGGTACTTGTAAGGTTGCTAGTAGTGTTAATTACTCTTTGTAGTTGATGCTAGTTGGATTACTTGGTGGAAGATTATATGTTCAGATCTTTGATGCAACTCATTACCTCTCTGTTCATGAATATGATTATGCTTTGTGAGCAGTCACTTTTGTTCCTGAGGACATGGGATAAGTCATGCTATAAGTAGTCATGTGAATTTGGTATTTGTTCGATATTTTGATGTGTTGTATGTTGTCTCTCCTCTAGTGGTTTTATGTGAACGTCGACTACATAACACTTCACCATTATTTGGGCCTAGAGGAAGGCATTGGGAAGTAGTAAGTAGATGATGGGTTGCTAGAGTGACAGAAGCTTAAACCCTAGTTTATGTGTTGCTTCGTAAGGGGCTGATTTGGATCCACTAGTTTAATGTTATGGTTAGACTTTGTCTTAATTCTTCTTTCGTAGTTGCGGATGCTTGTGAGAGAGGTTAATCATGAGTGGGATTCTTGTCCAAGTAAGGGCAGTACCCAAGCGCCGGTCCACCCACATATCAAACTATCAAAGTACCGAATGCGAATGATATGAACATGATGAAAACTAGCTTGACAGAAATTCCCATGTGTCCTCGAGAGCGTTTTACCTCCTATAAGAGTTTTTACAGTCTTGTCCCTTGCTACAAAAGGGATTGGTCCACTTTGCTGCACCGTTGTTACTTTTGTTACTTGCTACTTGCTACGAATCATCTTGTCACACAACTACTTCTTACCGATAATTTCAGTGCTTGCAGAGATTACCTTGCTGAAAACCACTTGTCAGATCCTTTTACTCCTCGTTGGGTTCGACACTCTTACTTATCGAAAGGAATACAATAAATCCCCTATACTTGTGGGTCATCAATATCCAGACCCCGTTGTTGGTTATTGGCCGGAGAGATGTGTCGGTCATGTCTCCACGTCTCCCGAACACGTAGGGTCTACACACTTAAGGTTCGATGACGCTAGGGTTATAGGGAAATAGTGTACGTGGTTACCGAAGGTTGTTCGGAGTCCCGGATGAGATACCGGACGTCACGAGGAGCTCCGGAATGGTCCGGTGGTAAAGATTTATATATAGGAAGTGAGATTTTGGACAACGGAAATGTTTCAGGCATCACCGGTAACGTACCGGGACCACCGGAAGGGTTTCGGGGGTCCACCGGGAGGGACCACCAGCCCCGGGAGGCTACATGGGCCAAGTGTGGGAGGGAACCAGCCCCTTGGTGGGATGTTGCACCTCCCACCCAGCCCAAGGCATGGCAAAGGAGGGAAGGGGGGCAACCCTAGCGCAGGAAGGGGCCCAGGCCCACCTAGCGCGCCACCCCTCCTCTCCCTGCCCTGGACGCCACCCCTGGCGCCAGATGGGGCTGCCTCCACCCCTAGGGTGGGAACCCTAGAGGTGGCGCACCCTCCTCCCTCTCCTCCTATATATACCCATGAGTTGGGGCTGTTTTGAGATACACAAACCTCTCTCTCTCTCTCTCTCTCTCTCGGAGGTGTCGTGATTCAGTACGTAGATCGGAATCACACCGCGATATTAATCGCTACGAGTACGACTCCATCAACCGCGTTCTAGTAACGCTTCCTCTTAGCGATCTTCAAAGGTATGAAGATGCTCTTCCCTCTTGTTCATTGCTGGTCTCTCCATAGATAGATCCTTGTATGGCGTAGGAAAATTTTGAATTTATTACGTTTCCCAACAATGATGAGATTTGATGGTTATGTACTAACGTTTCTAATAAAAGTTCTTTCAAGTTTTGTGTGGATGAAGTATTCGAAGATCGAGGAGGTATTGATATGGAAAGAATAGGGAGAGGCATGATCTCAAGCTTGGGGATGCCCAAGGCACCCCAAGTAATTATTCAAGGAGACTCAAGCGTCTAAGCTTGGGGATGCCCTGGAAGGCATCCCATCCTTCTTCTTCAACAACTATCAGTATGTTTCATTTTTGTTTTGTTCACATGATATGCGTAAATTCTTGGAGCACCATGTGCCTTTTATTTTACTTTTAGCAATGAAACATGTCGGTATGGGAATGTCCATGGTTTACTTATAGAATACTCTTTTCACTTCACTTATATCTTTTGAGTATGTCTTTATAGAATGCTACATGTGCTTCAGTTATATCATTTGAAGTTGGATGCCAGTTTCTCTACATGTGGAAAATCGTTATTTGTAAAATGATCTTTTGCTTCACTTATAGTTATTAGAGCATGTCCAATGTTTTGTAGAAAGAATTAAGCTCTCATTGTATACTTACATTTGTTTGTGAGTTAATAAATAGTGACGGTAATTTGCATGGGTTATAACGCTAGTCCAAAAATAATGGGTATTCAAGGAGTGATAATCAAAACCTTCATTTAGCACAATATAGAGAAATTATGGATTAATTATATTGATGTGGTAATGTGGAAGGTTTTGAGTGCATCATTGTTGATTCTTAGAAGTGTCGGTATTAGGAGGTGTTAACTTCTTGTTCATCTAAAAATTAAAAGGGCATGGTAATGTTGTGTGAGCATTTCTATTCCTCGTTGAAAACCTAGTGTTGTTCCGAGTCAGAGTCACGCGATGGTTAATTCCTCCCAACCCTCTCCCTCGGGGCATGTGAGTTTTACTTTTATTTGTGATAAAACTAATAAAACTTTGCAATAAGTATATGTGTACTTGATGACTAATGTGACACCATGGACATATGCAATCTCACCTCCTCATATTTGCTAGCCTCTTCAGTACCGTGCATTGCCCATTCTCACCTCGAGGATCGGTGCAACTTTCGCGAGTGCATCCAAACCCCGTGACATGATACACTCAGTTGCACATAAGCCTCATTATATCTTCCTCAAAACAGCTACTACACCTACCTAACATTGCATTTCCATAGCCATTTCGAGATATATTGCCATGCAACTTCCACCGTCACTTCATATGACTTCTACTTCCATTGTCATATTGCTTTGGATGATCGTAAGATAGCTAGGGTGATATTTACATGGCTTATCCTTTTTTGATATCTTTTGCTACGCTAGATCATTGCACATCCTGGTACACTACCAAAGGCATTCGTATAGAGTCATATCATCCTATCAGAGTTGTAAGTAAATAAAAGTGTGATGATCATCATTATTAGAGCATTGTCCCAGTGAGGAAATAAAAATGGGGGAGGCCAAATGAGCCCACCATAAAAAATTGGGGGAGGTGGGAAAAAATCCCACCATGAAAAAAATTAAAAAAATTAAACAAATAAATGAGAGAAAAAGAGAGATGGGACTTTGATACTATCCTTTACCACACTTGTGCCTCAAAGTGGCACCATGTTCTTCATATAGAGAGTCTCTTGTTTTGTCACTTCCATATGCTAGTGAGAATATTTTATTATAGAACTTGGCTTGTATATTCTGATGATGGACGTCCTCAAATTCATAAGGTATTCATTAGTAAGCAAGTTCGATGCACACCCACTTAGATTGAGTCCAGCTTTCATACACTTATAGCTCTAGTGCATCTGTTGCATGGCAATCCCTACTCCTCGCATTGATATCTATTGATGGGCGTCTCCATAGCCCGTTGATACGCCGAGTTTATGTGAGACTTTCTTCTCCACTTTTACCCCTTTTGGGACCTACCACCACATTCTATTCCACCTATATGATATGTCCATGGTTCACACTCATGTATTGTGTGAAGAATAAAAAGTTGATGCATATTGTAAAAGTATGATCCAATTGCCTAGCTTGGGCACCGTGGTGTTTGACATTTGTATTGATGTGGTGAAGATGGAGCCATGCCTTGCTAATATAATAAGATGAATGGGGGTAAACATTCTTTGAGGATCGTATACTTTGAAAGATTGATGATTTTGTTGCTTGTGCTTATAAGTATTACTATGTCAATGGTGGTTAATTCATCGTTTCTCGGTGAGCATACATGCAAAATATTACATATTGGGTAGCATGTCACATCAAAAGATTACAAGCGAGCCATCGATCCTACTCGCGATCCTACAGCAGAACTCTCAATGAAAGCACCAATGTTGATGTCAAAATCGGAAGATCTCGGGTAGGGGGTCCCAAACTATGGATCTTGGATCGATGGGTAATAGGAGACAGGGGAGACGATATTTACCTAGGTTTAGGCCCTCCTAATGAAGGTAATACCCTACGTCTTGCTTTGTTTGTTTTGATGATGAAGTATCAAGTAAAAAAGTACATAGTTGATCTACCTCGAGATCGTATGATGTGGTCTAAAACCCTAGGAGTAATGGTCATAATCTGCCTTATAGACTAAAACCCTCTGGTTTATATAGATACCAGGGGTAACTAGGGTTACACAATGTCGGCTACATCCGGGAAGAAACATGCCAATATTATCATCATGACTTGGAGCATACGCCAAGGCTTTGGAAGATTCCGTTCTGATCACGGCGGCGTCTTCTAGTTTGGCCCTTCAATGATAATCATAGAGTGACCCATGAGACTGGCCCGTGAAGATAGGTCAGTGGCTCGAGGACCCTTTAGTCTCGGACTCCCTCACCCCCCTTTGTAATATATTGTTTTTGATGAAAATATACCATAGAACTATTGTTCCATGGTGTGCGCTTCAAAAAAAACATAGAACACACGATGATAATCTCCTTGGCACCAAACCTCGATCTCCTTGCCTTTTGACTGCTTGTCTTCCCTAGTGTTAGGGCATATTTATCCATGTGTGGTTTTGATAATTGATGACAAGCCCTATGGACTAATGGTTGCCTCGAGCTATATTCGAAGGATTTGTCCATAAGCACTTCTTGAAGTCCATCTATTAGTTGCAAGGAGTTTATATGATGACCAAGGTGGTACTCAAGGTTTTACCTAAAGATTGGTCACAAAGACACAAGGTTTATCAAGAGTAAGTCAAAGAGTGAATCAAGTTGATCAACAGACAAAGCATACAATACGTACCGAGAGGGAACAAGTGATCCCATGGTATGGTAAGCATTGTCCACTACGCTTTGTGTACTAACCCATAGTCTTCGTGAGAGTTCTACGTGGCTCAACCATAGCGGCATATGAGGTAGCAATCTACTAGTCTTCGTTGAGCCGACGCAATCAAGAAAGGTGGTCCATCTTGAGGAGGACATCATTGTCATCATCTAGCTCAATTGGACTATGGACAAGACAAAGGTTTGTCCTTGATAGGTTTTCTATTTTTCCGGTCTGAGTGTGTTAGCTGGGAGGCCGGGTTATAGGATAGATTGTTGTACTATCAAGTGGGGCTCGCAGGTGAGTATCTTGATCGTATCATCTGTTGAGAGCTCAAACCATTGCATTCTTGGCATTATCATCTTTCTTGGTTCTTGGTTGGCTTATCTATATGTTGGTTCTTGAGCTTATGTCCATCTTCATGACAAGCTCGAGTTCATCGAAAATGGAGTTCATGTGCATCTTCTATGATGTTTTTTATGTTGGAGTTTTTGTCGGTTCTTCATTCATAGAGGTTTCACATCTCTATATTATTGGCATTTTCATAAATTCCTCTTCCTAAGATAACTGCCTCGCTATTTGGATAGTACTCATCGTGTGCTATCCAACAAGCTTGAGTTTGCTCAATTCGAAGCTCATATGCGAAAGTTATGGCGGTTTTAGTGTTAGGGCACTTATTCCGGCTTACCGCTGTGAGCGAAGCAGTAGTACCGCTCGGGTGGTACTGCCTCCTTCCTAATCCGGCCCCACATCCACTTATGTAAGCGCTCTAGTATTGGTTATGCATCCCCAGCGGTAGTATCGCTCCGGCGGCACTACCGCCTCCAGATTTCTGCCATTCGCATGCTTTTTCATAGAACTACAACACTAAGCAGTAGTACCGCTCACTCGAGTGGTAGCACCGCTTGTGCACGACCTGTGCACATAATGGTTGGATTTAGGGAGGCCTATAAAAAGGGTCTTCTTCCCCATTGCTCCCTAACTCTTGACCTCGTATTCTTCCCCCATTGTTTACCTTCTTCGAGCTTGCTAACTCTCAATCCCTCCAATGATTCTTGCTAGTTCTTGAGGGAATAGAGAGAGGAGATTTAGATCCACATTTCCACCAATCACTTTCTCCTCTATGTGAGTGGAACCCCTTGGATCTAGATCTTGAAGTTCTAGAGCTCCTTGTTCTTCCTCTCATATTCCTCCATAGCTTTTGTTGTTGTGGAGGGATTTGAGTGTGAGGGACTTGACCACTTCATGTGTTCTTGCCATTGCATTAGTTGCATCAATTTGAGTTCTCCATGGTGATATGTGGAAGTGAAAAGTTGAGAAGATTATTACTCTTGGGTGCTTGGTACCCTAGATCTTGTTCTTATTGGGTGCTTTGGCATCCTAGAAGCTTGGTGGTGCCTCGGAGCTAAATAATTGTGGTGTAATGCTCCGGGAAAGCGTCGGGGTCTCTAATTAGGTTGTGGAGATTTCCGTGAGCATTTGAGGTCATATCGGAGCCTCAATCCATTGTGGTGAAGCTTCATGGTGTTGTTGGGAGCCTCCAATTAAGTTGTGGACATTGCCCCAACCTTGCTTGTAAGGGTTCGGTGACCACCCTCAAGGGTCCCATAGTGGAATCACAACATCCTGCATTGTGCGGGGACGTGACGAGATTACGGTGGTCCTAGTTGCTTCTTGTGGAGCATTATGCCTCCACACCGCTCCAAACGGATATTAGCATCCGCAAGGGTGTAAACTTTGGGATACATCATCGTCTCCATGTGCCTCGGTTATCTCTAATCCGAGCCCTTTACATATGCACTTTATTTTGTGATAGCCATATTGTTTCATGTTATATATCTTGCTATCACTTAGTTGTTTATCTTGTTTAGCATAAGTTGTTGGTGCACGTAAGTGAGCCTAGTTGTTTTAGGTTTTGTGCTTGACATATTAAACATTAGTTTTATTCCGCATTTGTTGAAGCGTGAACCATAATTATTTTAAAGCGCATATTCACCCCCCTAGGCAACATCCACGTCCTTTCACCTAGTCCTCCTGGATGTCATCCTTGTAACAAGAACATGACCAAGGTATGTCGGTTTGTACATGGCGTAGATGATCTCCCTTTTGCCTTATTAAACATGAATTGTTTACCAATTGCATTTTGGTGATGATGACAATATAATCAATGAGGACTAATGTTGTTTATCAAGTCCCTCGAGATTGATTTCTCCGTGATTGTCTACACACATGATTGACCCCCTATTTTAAAAAAGGAAAAAGTGTCGATTTTTCGAACGTTTTGAGGACGTACACACATCTAAAGGGTGTGTTTTAATTTTATTTTGAAATGATACGAACGAATCAGATAGCAACACATGTAAAATATTATCCGGTTGAATTCATTTAATAATAAATGGCAGTTTTGCAGAAAGGCCCCTCAAACTTCAAAATATCATAACTAATCATTCTGAAGTCCAAATTGGATGATAGGTTTTGAAGATTAAACCTTAGAAGATAAACTTTCTATAGAATTTTAGAAAAGGTAAATTTAAATATTCCAAATTTGAATTTCAAACACAACAGTTTGAAACTTAAAATGGGCATAACTTCAAAAACATAAAACCAAATTGAATTATTATTTTTATATTTTTAAACTAGTTAAATGTAGTTTAAATCAGCCCACTCTTAGATAATATTTGAAAAAAATCTAAAATAGTTTCTCGAGAGATCCTTAACAGTACTAGCTTCACTCATAATTAGGTTTAATTAACAATTGAATTTGTCAAATGAAATTATAGATTTGTAGGACCTAATAAAGCACCTAATAAAAATAAATATTTTAATTTGAAACATGGTTTTGAATTATTTGAAACTTGGTTTAAATAATCTGGACCCTAAATATCTTATAAAAAGAAATTATGATGGCTTAGTGATTAAATCATGATGGCTTAAAGAACTAAGTTGAACTTAGTGATTAAATCATGATGGCTTAAAGAATAATTTTTTGAATAAAATAATGTCTAACTTAGCCAAGTTAAGTTCAAAAGAATTAAGTAAACTATTAAGTAAAAAAATAGTTGAACTTAATTCAAACCAAACTAAGAACTCAACCTTCGATTACCAATTTAATGCATCAACCCAAACCATACCAACACTTGTGATGTGTGATTTGTTTCTTCTCTATTCATGCAATTATTCCCTTTGCATGAATTGAGGTATTATGACTGTTATGTGTTATTTTTTAACAACATTAGATTACAAGGAGTGCAATCCCCATGACCGTGATGAGTGCACCAGTGACAACAACAACCAAGGCAAGTTCCACTTTGATTATGCTACCTAGTTTTTCATGCGTTGTAGCATTGACATGATGTGTGTGAGTTAGGATGCTAAATTCTGTATAATCTAGTAGTGGTGAACTTAGGTCCAAACTTATCGTGACCTTGTAAACAATGACTAGTTACTTAGATGTTATAACATGGATTGGGAATCATCAATTATTTCTTTTAAGACTACAACCTCTCGGTGGACTACTTATTACAGCTTAATCAATGAATCAACTAGGCAGTGCTTTGGTATTGATTGGTGGTCGATAGTTGTGTGGGAGACCGGCCAGGCTCAAAGTGATTGTACAAGTTGAAAGTTGAGTATCTTTCATGTGTAACCGTGAGACAATACTGGCTTTGCCTAGACCAAGAAAGTTGTGGGAACCCTCCTTGGCATGACCATCAGATTGTTGGGGAACGTAGCATGGGAAACAAAAAAATTCCTACGCACACGTAATACCTATCCATGGCGATGATCATCTACGAGAGGGCAGAGTGAATCTACATGCCCTTGTAGATAGCTAAGCGGAAGCGTATATAACGCAGTTTATGTAGTGGAACGTTTCCGTGATTCAAATCACCGTCGTCCCATGATCTCATCACGATCCGTCCTGCAATCTCATCACGATCCGTCCCGCGAACTTCATCACGATCCGTCCCGCGATCTTCATCACGATCCATCCCGTGAACTTCATCACGAGACTTCCCGATTTAGTGCCGAACGGAAGGCACCTCCGCGTTCAGCACACATACAACTCGATGATGATCTCCACCTTCTCGATCCAACAAGAGGGGGCGGAGAGGTAGATGATTTCTCTAGCACGGCAGCGTGGTGGTGGTGGTGGTGGTGCTATTCCAGCAGGGCTTTGCCAAAGCACCGCTGAAACTCGAGGAGAAACAGATCTAGAGAGAGAGGGCAGCACGTGGTTGTTTTCTATTGTGTCTAAAACCCTCAAAACCCTTAGTATATATAGGAGGAGAGGAGGGAGAGGGCTGCACCCTAGGGCAGCCTTTCTCTTCCCTTGCGCAAGGGAGAGGAGGAGGAGTCCTACTCCAATCCTATTTGGAGTAGGATTCCTCCTTCCCACTTGAAAACTCTTTCCACCTTTTTTTCCTTCTCAAACCTTATGGGCCTTAGTGGGAACTTATTCCAGCCCACTAGGGGCTGGTTTATCTCTTCCCACAGCCCATGAGACCCCTTGGGGAATGACACCCCTCCCGATGGTCCCTAGCACCCCTCCCGGCACTCCCGGTACACTACCGATGAGCCCAAAAGTTTTCCGGTGACCAAAACAGGACTTCCTATATATCAATCTTCGTTTGCGGACCATTCCGGAAACCCTCATGACGTCCGAATCTCATCCGGGACTCCGAACAACCTTCGGTCACCAACACATATAACTCAACTATACCGAAACGTCACCGAACCTTAAGTGTGCAGACCCTGCGGGTTCGAGAACTATGAAGACATGACCTGAGACACTCTTCGGTCAAT
This sequence comes from Hordeum vulgare subsp. vulgare, assembly GCF_904849725.1. Taxonomy (NCBI): domain Eukaryota; kingdom Viridiplantae; phylum Streptophyta; class Magnoliopsida; order Poales; family Poaceae; genus Hordeum; species Hordeum vulgare. Next base: position 459,879,782 of record NC_058524.1, on the reverse strand, counting down.
AACCAACAACGGGACCTGGATGTCCATATTGGCTCCTACATATTCTACGAACCTATTGGTTGAACCTCTGTGTCAAGGATTCATATAATCTCGTATACTATTCCCTTTGTCCTTCGGTATGTTACTTGCCCGAGATTCGAGCGTCGGTATCTCCATACCTAGTTCAATCTCATTACCGACAAGTCTCTTTACTCGTTCCGTAATACAAGATCCCGTGACTAACTCCTTACTCACATTAATTGCAAGGCTTGCTGTGATGTTGTATTACCGAGTGGGCCCCGAGATACCTCTCCGTCACAAGGAGTGATAATTTCTATCTTGATCCATGCCAACCCAACAGACACCTTTGGAGATACCTGTTGAGCACCTTTATAGTCACCCAGTTACGTTGCGACGTTTGACACACACAAGGTATTCCACTGGTGTCCGGGAGTTGAATGATCTCATGGTCATAGGAAGAGATACATTGACATGCAGAAAAACAGTAGCAATAAACTGACACGATCATATGCTACGTTTATAGTTTGGGTCTTGTCCATCACATCATTCTCCCAATGATGTGATCCCATTATCAAGTGACAACACTTGTCTATGGCCAGGAAACCTTGACCATCTTTGATCAACAAGCTAGTCAACTAGAGGCTCACTAGGGACATTGTGTTGTCTATGTATCCACACATGTATTTGAGTTTCCAATCAATACAATTCTAGAATGGATAATGAACGATTATTATGAACAAGGAAATATAATAATAACCAATTTATTATTGCCTCTAGGGCATATTTCCAACAATCTCCCACTTGCACTAGAGTCAATAATCTAGTTCACATCACTATGTGATTGCAATGAACCTAACACCCATACAGTTATGGGGTTTGATCATATCTTGCTTGTGAGAGAGGTTTTTAGTCAATGGGTCTGAACCTTTCAGATCCATGTTTTCTTTACAAATCTCTATGTCATCCTACAGATGCTGCTACCGAGCACCATTTGGGACTATTCCAAATGAGTGCTCCACTATACGAATCCGGTTTACTACTCATAGTTATTCGGATTAGTGTCAAAGCTTGCATCGACTTAACTCTTTACGACGAACTCCTTAATCACCTCCATAATCGAGAAAAATTCCTTAGTCCAATAGTTACTAAGGATAACTTTGACCGCTTTTTAGTGATTCAATCCTGGATCACTCTTTCGTACCCATTTACAAATTCATGGCAAGGCACACATCAGGTGCGGTACACAGCATATCATACTTTACAGCCTACAGCTAAGGCATAGGGGCCGACCTTCGTCCTTTCTCTTTCTTCTGTCGTGGTCGGGCTTTGAGTCTCACTCAAATTTGAACCTTTACAACACAGCCAAGAACCCCTTCTTTGCCGATCTATTTTGAACTCCTTCAAAATTTGTCAAGGCATGCATTTCGTTGAAAGTCCTACTAAGCACTTTGATCTATCTTCATAGATCTTGATACTCAATGCTCAAGTAGCTTAATGCAGGTTTTCCTTTGAAAAACTCCTTTTCAAACAACCATATATGCTTTCCAGAAATTCTACATCATCTCTGATCAACAATATGTCAACCACATATACTCATTAGAAATTCTATAGTGCTCCCACTCACTTCTTTGGAAATACAAGTTTCTCACAAACCTTGTATAAACCCAAAAACTTTGATCATCTCATCAAAGTGTATATTCCAACTCCGAGATGCTTGCACCAGTCCATAGAAGGATCGCTCGAGCTTGCATACTTGTTAGCATCCTTAGGATCGACAAAACCTTCTCGTTGTATCACATACAACCTTTCCTCAAGGAAACCGTCGAGGAAACAATGGTTTGACATCCTACTTGCAATATTTCATAAATAATGCAGCAACTGCTAACATAATTCCAACAGACTTTTAGCATCGCTACGAGTGAGATAGTCTCATCATAGTCAACTCTTTGAACTTGTCGGAAACATCTTTGCGACAAGTCCAGCTTTCTTAATGGTGACTTTTCACCATCATCGTATGTCTTCCTTTTAAAGATCCATATGTACTTAATAGTCCTAAGACCATCAAGCAGTTCTTCCAAAGTCCACACTTTGTTTTCATACATGGATCCTCTCTCGGATTTCATGGCCTCGAGCCATTTGCGAAATCCGGGCCCACCATCGCTTCTCCATAGCTCGTAGGTTCATTGTTGTTCAACAACATGACCTCCAAGACAGGGTTACCGTACTACTCTGTAGCAGTACGCAACCTTGTCGACCTACGAGATTTGTAGTAACTTGATCCAAAGCTTAATGATCAGTATCATCAATTTCCACTTCAATTGGCGTAGGTGCCACGGGAACAACTTCCTGCGCCCTGCTACACACTGGTTGAAGTGAAGATTCAATAACCTCATCAAGTTCCACCACCCTCCCACTCAATTCTTTCGAGAGAAACCTTTCCTCGAGGAAGGACCCGTTTCTAGAAACAAACACTTTGCTTCAGAATCTGAGATAGGAGATGTACCCAACTGTTTTGGATATCCTATGAAGATGCATTTAACCGCTTTGGGTTCGAGCTTATCAGACTGAAATAATTTCACATAAGCGTCGTAGACCCAAACTTTCAAGAAACGACAGCTTAGGTTTCTCCGGACCATAGTTCATACGGTGTCATCCCAACGGTGCCCTATTTAAAGTGAATGCAGTTGTCTCTAATGCCTAACCCAAAACGATAGTGGTATTTCGATAAGAGACGTCATAGTATGCGCTATATACAATAGGGCATGGCTATGACATTCGTACACACCATCACACTATGGTGTTCTAGGTGGCATGAATTGCGAAACAATTTCCACATTGTCTTAACTGTGTACCAAAACTCGCAACTCAGATATTCATCTCCATGATCATATCATAGACAGTTTATCCTCTTGTCACGACGATCCTCACTCTGAAGTAGCTTTGAACTTTTCAATATTTCAGACTTGTTATTCATCAAGTAAATACTCCTGTATCTGTTGAAATCGTCAGTGAAGTAAGAAAATAACGAGATCCACTGCGTGCCTCAGCACTCATTGGCCTGCACATATCAAAAATTTATTACTTCCAACAAGTTACATTCTTGTTCCATCTCACTGGAAAACGAGGCCTTCAGTCATCTTTCCCATGTGGTATGATTTGCATGTCTCAAGTGTTTCAAAATCAAGTGAGTCCAAACGATCCATCTGCATGGAGTTTCTTCATGCGTTTATACCAATAGGTATGGTTTGCATGTCTCAAACATTTCAAAAATGAGTGAGTACAAAGATCCATCAGCATGGAGCTTCTTCATGCATTTTATACCAACATGACTCAAGTGGCAGTGCCACAAGTAAGTGGTACTATCATTACTACTTTGTATCTTTTGGCATCAATATTATGAACATGTGTAGCACTACGATCGAGATTCAATAAACCATTCAAGGTAATTATTCAAACAAATAGAATAACCATGATTCTCTTTAAATGAATAATCGTATTGCAATAAACACGATTTAATCATGTTCATGCTCAACGCAAACACCAAATAACAATTATTTAGGTTTAACACCAATCCTGATGGTAGAGGGAGCATGCGATGTTTGATCACATCAACCTTGTAATTACTTCCAACACACATCGTCACCTCACCCTTGCTAGTATCCTTTTAATCCGTAGCTATAACTTCGAGTTACTAACACTTAGCAACTGAACCGGTATCTAATACCCTCGTGCTACTAGGAATACTAGTAAGGTACACATCAATATCAGGTATATTGAATATACTTTTGTCGACTTTGCCAGCCTTCTCATCTACCAAGTATCTAGGGTAGTTCCGCCTCAGTGACCGTTTCCCTCATAACAGAAGCACTTAGTTTCGGGTTTGGGTTCAACCCTGGGTTTCTTTACTAGAGCAGCAAGTGTTTTGTCGTTTCATAAAGTATCCCTTCTTACCCTTGCCCTTTCTTGAAACTAGTGGTTTTACTAACCATCAACAATTGATGCTCCTACTTGATTTCTAATTTCGCAATGTCAAACATTGCGAATAGCTCAAGGATCATCATGTGTATCCTTGATATGTTATAGTTCATCATGAAGCTCTAGTAGCTTGGTGGCAGTGACTTTGGAGAACCATCACTATCTCATTTGGAAGATCAACTCCCACTTGATTCAAGCGATTGTAGCACTCAGACAATCTGAGCACATGCTCAAAGATTGAGCTTTTCTCCCTTACTTTGTAGACAAAGAATCTTGTCGGAGGTCTCATACCTCTTAACAAGGGCACGAGCATGAAATCCCAATTTCATCTCTTGGAACATCTCATATGTTTCGTGACGTTTAAAACGTATTCGGCGCCCCAATTCTAAATCGTTAAGTATTACACACTGAACTATCACATAGTCATCAAAAAATGTGTATGTCAGATGTTCGCAACATCCACAGACGACGCTCGAGGTTCAGCACACTGAGCGGTGCATTAAGGACATAAGCCTTCTGCGCAACAATGAGGACAATCCTCAGTTTACGGACTCAACCCGCAAAATTGCTACTATCATCTTTCAACTAAATTTTTTCTAGGGACATAAAAAGAGTAGAGCTACAACGCAAGCTACAACATAATTTGCAAAGACCTTTTTGACTATGTTCATGATAATTGAGTATAGCTAATGATATTGCTAATAACTCCCACTCAAAATAGACATCCCTCTAGTCATTTGAGTGGCGCATGATCCAAATCCACTAACTCAAGTCCGATCATCACGTGAGTTGAGTATAGTATAGTTACAGTGGTGAACATCTCCATGTTGATCATATCAACTATACGATTCATGCTCGACCTTTCGGTCTGTTGTGTTCCGAGGCCATGTCTGTACATGCTAGGCTCATCAAGTTTAACCCGAGTGTTCCGCGTGTGCAACTGTTTTGCACCCGTTGTATGTGAACGTTGAGTCTATCACACCCGATCATCACGTGGTGTCTCGAAACGACGAACTGTCACAATGGTGCACAGTCAGGGAGAACACAATTTTATCTTGAAATTTTAGTGAGGGATCACCTTATAATGCTACCGTCATTCTAAGAAAAATAAGATGCATAAGAAGGATTAACATCACATGCAATTCATAAGTGACATGATATGGCCATGATCTTGTGCTTCTTGATCTCCATCACCACAGCATCGGCATGATCTTCATCGTCACCGGCGCCACACCATGATCTCCATCATCGTGTCACCATCGAGGTTGTCGTGCTATCTATGCTATTACTACTAAAGCTACTACCTAGCAATATAGTAAACGCATCTGCAAGCACAAACATTAGTTTAAAGACAACCCTATGGCTCCTGTCGGTTGCCGTAGCATCGACGTGCAAGTCGATATTTAACTATTACAACATGAACATCTCATGCATCCAATATATCACATCATGTCTTTGGCCATATCACATCACATGCACACCCTTCAAAAACAAGTTAGACGTCCTCTAATTTGTTCTTGCATGTTTTACGTGGCAGCTATGGGTATCTAGTATGAACGCATCTTAATTACGCAAAGCCACAACGGTGATATGCAATTTGCTATTTAACCTTCTCCAAGGACCGCCTCGGTAAAATCTGATTCAACTAAAGTTGAAGAAACAGACACCCGCCAGTCATCTTTATGCAACAAGTTGCATGTTAGTCGATGAAACCGGTCTCCCGTAAGCGTATGAGTAAGGTTGGTTCGGGCCGCTTCAATCCAACAATACCGCCGAATCGAGAAAAGACTAAGGAGGGCTGCAAAAAGAACATCAATGCCCACAAACTCTTTTGTGTTCTACTCGAGATATCATCTACGCATGAACCTAGCTCATGATGCCACTGTTGGGGAACGTAGCATGGGAAACAAAAAATTTCCTACGCACACGCAATACCTATCCATGGTGATGATCATCTATGAGAGGGGAGAGTGAATCTACATACCCTTGTAGATCGCTAAGCGGAAGCGTATATAACGTGGTTGATGTAGTGGAACATTTCCGCGATTCAAATCACGGTTGTCCCATGATCTCATCACGATCCGTCCCACGAACTTCATCATGATCCGTCCCGCGATCTTCATCACGATCCGTCCCGCGAACTTCATCACGATCCTTCCCGATCTAGTGCCGAACATATGGCAGCTCCGCGTTCAGCACACGTACAGCTCGATGACGATCTCCACCTTCTTGATCAAGCAAGAGGGTGGAGAGTTATATGAGTTCTCCAGCACGGCGGCGTGGTGGTGGTGGTGATGGTGCTATTCTAGAAGGGCTTCGCCTAAGCACCGCTGAAACTAGAGGAATAACAGATCTAGAGAGAGAGGGCAGCACGTGGCTGTTTTCTATTGTGTCTAAAACCCTCAAAACCCTTAGTATATATAGGAGGAGAGGAGGGAGAGGGCTGCGCCCTAGGGCAGCCTTTCTCTTCCCTTACACAAGGGAGAGGAGGAGGAGTCCTACTCCAATCCTATTTGGAGTAGGATTCCTCCTTCCCACTTGGAAACTCTTTCCACCTTGTTTTTTTCCTTCTCAATCCTTATAGGCCTTAGTGGGAACTTATTCCAGACCACTAGGGGCTGGTTTATCTCTTCCCACAGCCCATGAGACCCCTTGGGGCGTGACACCCCTCCCGATGGTCCCCGGCACCCCTCCCGGTACTCCCGGTACACTATCGATGAGCCCGAAACTTTTCCGGTGACCAAAACAGGACTTCCTATATATCAATCTTCATTTCCGGACCATTCCGGAAACCCTCGTGATGTCCGGGATCTCATCCGGGACTCCGAACAACCTTCGGTCACCAACACATATAACTCAACTATACTGAAACATCACCGAACCTTAAGTGTGCAGACCCTGCGGGTTCGAGAACTATGCAGACATGAATGAGACACTCTTTGGTCAATAACTAACAGCAAGACCTGGATGTCCATATTGGCTCCTACATATTCTACGAACCTATCGGTTGAACCTCTATGTCAAGGATTCATATAATCCCGTATAGTATTCCCTTTGTCCTTCGGTATGTTACTTGCCCGAGATTCGATCGTCGGTATCTCCATACAGAGTTCATTCTCGTTACCGGCAAGTCTCTTTACTCGTTTCGTAATACAAGATCCCGTGACTAAATCCTTAGTCCCATTGCTTGCAAGGCTTGTTGTGATGTTGTATTACCGAGTGAGCCCCGAGATACCTCTCCGTCACACGGAGTGACAAATCCCAGTCTTCATCCATGCCAACCCAACAGACACCTTTGGAGATACCTGTAGAGCACATTTATAGTCACCTAGTTACGTTGCGACGTTTGATACACACAAGGTATTCCTCCTGTCCGGGAGTTGCATGATCTCATGGTCATAGGAACAGATACATTGACATGCAGAAAAACAGTAGCAATAAACTCACACGATCATATGCTACGTTTATAGTTTGGGTCTTGTCCATCACATCATTCTCCCAATGATGTGATCCCGTTATCAAGTGACAAGACTTGTCTATGGCCAGGAAACCTTGATCATCTTTGATCAACGAGCTAGTCAACTAGAGGCTCACTAGGGACATTGTGTTGTCTATGTATTCACACATGTATTTGAGTTTCCAATCAATACAATTCTAGCATGGAGAATAAACGGTTATTATGAACAAGGAAATATAATAATAACCAATTTATTATTGCCTCTAGGGCATATTTCCAACCCAGATGTAGTGTGTAGGTTGGAATGGGTATGTCATTGGGAGAGGGCTACTACTTCCCTAAAGTCTCGTCTTGATCGATCAAGATACTTCACAAGTGAAGTTTAGTGGCAGGTTGGTGTGATTGAGAATCACGGGTAAAGTACACAAATCCTCTACATAGTGTATAAATCTGATCATGACTCGCCTTGTCCTTGGTTACGGAGAAATTGAGCCACTGATCTGAGAATTGTCATCTTAATCTCACCACCTCTTCTAATAAAACTTAATGGGTGGAACCATTGGGGAGTACGGACCCAACTCACATACCTCGGGACCAAGGGATATGTGGAGTTTGGCTTGGGGCAACTGTGTGATGCGGAAGCCCACATACTCACTTTTATTAGGATTATGTGACACGGTTTTCTAGGACTACTATATGATCTCGTATATGCGGCTATTAGAGTAGAGCACTAAAAAAGGTTGGGCAAAATTATTTTTGCAAGAGCCTTGAGCCCCCACTAGTGGAAAACGGGCCTTTAGTCTCGGTTTTCCAACTAGGACTAAACAATCGGGACAAAAGGTTAAAACTTTTAGTCTCGGTTGTGTTACAAACCGGGCCTAACAAGGCTCCACATGGCCGCTTTGGGGAGCCAGGGGGCGGGTACCTGTAGTTGTTGGAAATATGCCCTAGAGGAAATGATAAATAGTTATTATTATATTTCCTGTTGAAAGATAATCGTTTATTATCCATGCTATAATTGTATTGAATGAAAACATAGATACATGTGTGGATACATAGACACAACAATGTCCCTAGCAAGCCTCTCGTTGGCTAGCCAGTTGATCAAGGATAGTCAAGGTTTTCTGGCTATGTGCAAAGTGTTGTTGCTTGATAACTGGATCACATCATTAGGAGAATCATGTCATGGACTAGACCCAAACTATGAACGTAGCATATTGAGCGTGTCGTTTTATTGCTATAGTTTTCTGTGTGTCAAGTATTTGTTCCTATGACCATGAGATCATATAACTCACTGGCACCGGAGGAATGCCTTGTGTGTATCAAACGTCACAACGTAACTGGGTGACTATAAAGGTGCTCTACAGGTATCTCCGAAGGTGTCCGTTGAGTTAGTATGGATCAAGACTGGGTTTTGTCACTCCGTGTTACGGAGCGGTATCTCGGGGCCCACTCGGTAATACAACATCACACACAAGCCTTGCAAGCAATGTGACTAAGTGTAAGTCATGGGATCTTGTATTACGGAACGAGTAAAGAGACTTGCCGGTAATGAGATTGAAATAGGTATGCGGATACCGACGATCGAATCTCGGGCAAGTAACATACTGAAGGACAAAGGGAATGACATACGGGATTATATGAATCCTTGACACTGAGGTTCAACCAATAAGATCTTCATAGAACATGTAGGATCCAATACGGGCATCCAGGTCCCTCTATTGGATATTGACCGAGGAGTACCTCGGGGCATGTCTACATAGTTCTCGAACCCGTAGGGTCTGCACACTTAAGGTTTGGCGATATTTTAGTATAGTTGAGTTATATGTGTGGTTACCAAATGTTGTTAGGAGTCCCAGATGAGATCACAGACGTCACGAGGGTTTCCGTAATGGTCCGGAGACGAAGATTGATATATAGGATGACTTCATTTGGTTACCGGAAAGTTTTCAGGCATTACCGAGAATGTACCGGGACTGGCGAATGCGTTCCGGAAGTTCAACGGGAGGGAGGCAACCCTCCCGGAGAAATCCCAAAGGACTTATGTGTGGCACACCAGCCCTTAGTGGTCTAGTGGGACAGCCCAATAAGGCCTATGCGCCATAGATAAAAAACCAAAGAAAGAAAAAAAAGGTGGGAAGGAAGGAAAGGACTCCACTTTCCAATCCTAGTTGGACTAGGATTGGAGTAGGACTCCTCCTCCTCCTCTTGGATGGCGCACCTTGGGGGCCTGGCCCTCAAGGCAAGTCCCTCCCCCTCCCTCCTATATATACTGGTGATTTAGGGCTGATTTGAGACAACTTTGCCACGTGCAAGTCACATCTAGACACCATAGTTTTACCTCTAGATCGTATTTCTGCGGAGCTCGGGCGGAGCCATGTAGGTGTAGATCCTTCACCACCACCGGAGCATCGTCACGCTGCCGGAGAACTCATCTACTTCTCCGTCTTGCTTGCTGGATCAAGAAGGCTGAGATCATCATCGAGTTGTATGTGTGCTGAACGCGGAGGTGTCGTTCGTTCGGCACTAGATCGGAACGGATCGTGGGACGGATCGCGGAATGGTTCGTGGGACGGTTCGCGGGGCGGATCGAGGGACGTGAGGACGTTCCACTACATCAACCTCGTTTCTTAACGCTTCCTGCTGTGCGATCTACAATGGTACGTAGATCCAAATCTCCTCTTGTAGATGGACATTACCATGATAGATCTTCGTGTGCGTAGGAAATTTTTTGTTTCCAATGCAACATTCCCCAACAGTAGTCCTGGTTGGTGTCCACGCGTCAGCAGCTTCCAGGCGTTGTTTTTATTTAAAGAGGGGTTTAGAGGTTTTTGAAGGGTTTAGGGGTTTCGTATTGTGTTTCCCCCTTTTCTTTTTGTGCCCATCATCTTTGGTTCCTTATGGTTGTTGGTATTTTCGATCGATGTCAACTAGACGCTAGCTAGTACGTACATAAAGCATTACACGACATCGTATATTACTCCTCATCATTGTAAATACTAGTTAAAAAGATCTTCATCATTCTAGGTAAAATAGCATAAAAATATGAACTCCACATCATTCTGGTTGTTATCATAGTAGCAAATAACCAAGTTATCACAAGCTTGAAACACTAAATATTGCTCTCTCCTAGGTAAAAGAGCAAAATAAAGGTGAACTCCGACATCTCCCTATTGAAGAACACAGATCAACCTATCTCCAACTTGTGGTATGTGCAAGTATTCCTCTCCAAATGGTATCATGGATGATTGTATTGCATTTCTCCATCCTTTCATTTTCATAGTGTCTTCACTTTGAGATATCATGTATTTACTACGGTAATTAATCGGGTTAGTCGTAAGCTAACCATTTGCAAATCACCGGTGGTAAACATCCATTTAGGCATGGTCTCTTGCAGGAGTACCTGTTAGTAATAATAATATAGTTAGCAAACTAGTTTTGCTTAAGCAATTGTATAAAAAAGATGGATTAGTGGCGCAATGGTAAAAAAAGTTACCAAGGTTGTCTCAAGTGATGTTATAAGGGCTCAACTGGTGCACTAGTGGCACATATCCATGATAAACATTGCCAGTCATGTAATTTTTAGCATGATTGTTGACTTCATGAATAAATGAATGAGATGATTTTTCTCCAACCAAGAAAGGTCGGAGCCATAACTGTAGTAGGTCTGATCTACTATCTCCCATGTAGTTCTTGTAGCAAGAAAATAATCTAATAATTGAGAATAAAGAAATTTAATTGGGATGAGTACAAAGTACTTTTCAATAGTCAATATAAATTACCTAACAAATATGTTGACAAAACGCACGTGGAGGTAGAACTGGAATCAAGTCATCCTCCGCATGCACCCAAATTTCTATATTATTATCAAAGACATCATCATTACCAAGATCAAAAGTAATATTCATGTCCTCATTCAACCCATATGCCTTGCAAAATGCTCTCCAATTAGAACAACCAAAATATGTGTGATTTTCATCATTTTTTACCTTGACAACAAAAGTGAAATGCTCTGTTCTTGGGTGAGCTATCTTAGGCTCTGTACTATCCTTCTCTTTAAAATGAAACGTGTACAAGACAACAAATCTTGCATGGCACGAAACGCACTAGTCGAACTGTACAAAAGAAAATTAAAGGTTAACTAAAGAAGAAAATCACACATCATACTTGACTAACAAAAAATACATGTCGTCTTTACATACCGTAATAATCGGAAAGTCATCCGTCAGCTCGACGATGAAGGGCGTATCGTTATCTAGGTGAGGATAACGGTCGCATAAACCCGTGTCATCCCAGCACAAATGGCACGCAGGGATCCTATCATCATCGGACCACACCATTTCATGTGTTCATGATTCTATCGCACACATTGGACAAATAAAAACCTATCCTAAAGGCTACAACAACAAAAAACAAAAAACATATAATGATGGACCTGCCGACACTAAGAAGGTTAATTTTTTTCTAGCAATAAAGTCAAAAGCCCTTATCCTGCAATAGATCTCAAGAGGCAAAAAGGTTATCATTACAACCAATAATCAATTTAATACTTCTTGAATATTATCGATTATATTCTCAAATACATCTCTAGTATAATCTAGTTCACTCACGTTTCCTCATCAAACTGATCACCCAAAGAGATGTCGTTGTACTGAGGCTCGGGCCGTGGACACCCATAGAGAAGGAACCATCACAGGATCATAGCTCGGGTGAGATCCCTGAAGAACCTGCCACATATTGGAGAACCTGGCGTCCAACGCAACCAAGTAGAGACGGACGTGCTCGTACTCCGCCGTGACACGGCGACGTACCTCCTCCTCGGGGGCCGGCTACCTCCGCACTAAAAGTGGCCCATGCGACCGCCACCAAAGAAGCTCCGGGTCGATGATGGGAGCTTGGTTCCTCACCAAGATGCGCGCCCCGGAAGGTAGCACCTCCCAGTGCCAGCCCGGCAGAGCCCAGTCCCGGACATGGAGCCTCTCAAGTAAGTTGTCACCACCGAGTCGACGACGAGGATGCTTGACGGGCATCGTCGACGTCGATAACAATTTCTACAACTATTTAAAGTCCTACTATTTAATAAACTTTTCGCCAAAAAATGAAACAGTACATCCACTACAACACTACATTGAAGTACACTTAATGTTGGACAAGCTCTCGCAACAGCAATGAAATGAATATTGTAATGTCCATTTTTTTGCATCACGATTTCTCGTACCTTTTACTTTGTTCTTGTCCATTATTCCAATTTTTATGCAATTCTTATGCCTTTTTCTCTTTGAATATGCAGGGAACATCACAATGAGGGAAATATCTGGAAACTCGGATTCTGGACCGGAAAACGAAAGAATAAGCAGAGAAATCACCACACTCAAAATGAACTGAAATTTCACAGAGAATATTTTTTGAATATTTAAGAATTTCTGGAACAAAAATACACCAGAGGAGGGTTGCCAGCTGGGCACAAGCCAACAGGGCGCGACCCAGCCCCTGGTCGCGCACTGATGGCTTGTGGGGCCCATGTTGGTCCTCCAACGTCCATCTTCTGATATATGATGTGTTTTAACCTAAAAAATCAGGAGACTACTTTCGGTATCAAGCGCCACCATCTCGAGGCGGAAACATGGACAGAGGCCTTTTTTCTCTCCGGCAGTGCGATTCTGTTGGGGAAATTTCCCTCTAGGAGGGGGAGATAGAAGGCATCGTCATCACCGGCATCGTCATCACCAACGCTTCCTCCTTCATGGGAGAACCAATCTTCATCAACATCAACACCAGCACCATCTCATCTCCAACCCTAGTTCATCTCTTGTATTCGATCTTTGTCTCAAAACGTCACATTGGTACATGTGGGTTGCTAGTAGTGTTGATTACATCTTGTAGTTGACGCTTGTTGGATTAATTGGTGAAAGATATTATGTTCAGATCCTTTGTCACCATCATTATACCTCTGATATTGAACATGATGATGAGGTGTGAGTACTTACTGTTGTTCCTGAGGACATGGGATAAGTCTTCTCACAAGTAATCATGTGAAATTGGCATTTGTCCGATATTTTGATGATTTGTATGTTGTTGCTTCTCTTAGTGGTGTCATGTGAACGTCAACTACATGAAACTTCACCATGTTATGGGCCTAAGGGAAGGCATTGTGGATTAACAAGTAGATGATGGGTTGTGAGAGTGACAGAAGCTTAAACCCCAGTTTACGCGTTACTTCATAAGGGGATGATTTGGATCCACACGTTTCATGCTATGGTTAGATTTATTTTAATTCTTCTTTCGTAGTTGCGGATGATTGCATGAGGGGGTAATCATAAGTGGGTTGTTTGTTCAAGTAAGAAAAGCACCTTAGCACCGGTCCACCCACATATCAAATCATCAGACTAGCGAACGCGAATCAATTCAACATGATGAACATGACTAGATAAAAATCCCCATGTCTCCTCGGGAGCAGTTTCTTCACATCAGAACACTTTTCGGCCTGTCCTTTTCTGTAGAAAGGATTGGGCTACCTTTCTGCACCTTAGTTACTATTGTTACTTGTCACTTGTTACAAAATATCTTGCTGCAAAACTATCTACTACCGTCACTAATAGCACTTGCACAGAATACCTTGCTGAAAACTGCCTATCGTTTCCTTGTGCTCCTCGTTGGGTTCGACACTCTTACTTATTGAAAGGACTATGATTGATCTCCTATACTTGTGGGTCATCAAGACTCTTTTCTGGCATCGTTGCCGGGGAGTGAATCGCCTCTGGTAAGTGGAAATTGGTAAGGAAATATCTTTGCTAAGTGCTGAAATTTACTGTTACTCGTCGCTATGGACGGTCGCGCTTTGAGTGGCTTGTTCGGGGCATCTTCGCCTCGGAGAGAAGTGGAACAGGTTGCTCCTCAACCTACTGAACCTACTGAGAATATTTATTATGAGATTCCTTCTGATTTGTTAGAGAAACTACTAGCTAGTCCTTATGATGGTACAACTCATCCTAATTATCATTTAATATTTGTCGATGAAGTTTGTGGACTCTTTAAGCTTGCAGGTTTGTCTAGAGACAAAGTTAAGAAAAAGGTTTTCGCTTTATCTTTGGAGGGAAAATCATTGATATGGTACAGGCTATTGGATGATATTGGATCGTGGGACTGGAATCGCTTGAGGCTGGAATTTCATCAGAAGTTTTACCCTATGCATCTAGTTCAACCTGATCGGAATTTTATTTTTAATTGTTGGCCTCGTGAAGGAGAAAGTATCGCTCAAGCTTGGGGGATGCTTAAATCTATGATGCACACCTCACCCAACCATGAACTCTCAAGAAAAATGATTGTACAAAAAAATTTATGCTCGGCTTTCTCATGATGATCAAGTACTACTCGATTATTCTTCTATTGGTTCCTTTATGAATAGACTATTGAATTCAAATGGGTTCTTCTGGAAAGAATAAAACGCAACTCTCAAGATTGGGAAGTCGACAAAGGTAAAGAGTCAGGTATAAGGTTTAAGTTTGACTGTGTTAAATCTTTTTTGGGAACTAGTACCTTTCATGAGTTCAACAATAAGTATGGCCTTGACTCTCAGATAGTAGCTTCTTTCTGTGAATCTTTTGCTACTTATGTTTATCTCTCTAAGGAGAAGTGGCTTAAATATTATTCACCCACTAAGAAACAATTAGAGGAAACTGTTAAGATTAAGAAGGAAGAAATAATTATTAGCCATGTTGACCCAATTGTTCCTACTGCTTACATTGAGAAACCACCTTTCCCTGTTAGAATTAAGGAAAATGCTAAGGTTACAATTTTGCATAGTAAGTGCTACATTAGAACACCTACACCTTCTGAACAAATAACTGTTGAGCCTAATGTTGCTATGGTTCAAGATCTTCCAGTTGATAATATTGATGGCCAGGTTATCTACTTGTGTGATGAAGCTGCTAGAATTGCAAAACCAGTTAGAAACAAACATGATGAGGTAGATAAAAATAAACCAATTGTCATGCCTATTGTTTCAATTAAAATTGGAGATCTTTGTTATCGTTGATCATCAATGTTTCTTAAATCCCAAAATGAAATAAGTGGTGTGAATTGAAATACTAAAGCTTGTGGAGGCAGGTATAATCTATCCTATTGCTGATAGTAAATGGGTAAGTCTCGTTCATTGTGCTCCTAGGAAAGGAGGTATAACTATTGTTCCTAATTATAAGAGTGAACTTATTCCGCAAAGAATTGTAACTGGTTATAGGATGGTGATAGGTTTTAGAAAGTTAAATAAAGCTACTAGGAAAGATCATTACCCCTTGCCTTTTATTGACCAAATGTTGGAAAGATTATCTAAGCATACACATTTTTTTTTCTTGATGGATATTTCGGTTTTTATCAAATACTTGTGTCTAAGGATGACCAAGAGAAAACTACTTTCACGTGCCCTTTTGGAACTTATGCTTATAGATGTATGTCTTTTGGTTTATGCAATGCACCTGCTACCTTTCAAAGTTGTATGACTGCTATATTCTTTGACTTTTGTGAAAAGATTGTTGAGGTTTTCATGAACGATTTTTCGTTTACGGGACTTTCTTTGATGATTACTTAAGCAACCTTGATCAAGTTTTGCAGAGATGTGAAGAAACTAATCTTGTCTTGAATTGGAAGAAGTGCTACTTTATGGTAAATGAAGGTATAGTACTTGGGCCATAAAATTTCTGAATGAGGTATTGAAGTAGACAAAGCCAAAGTTGATGCAACAGAGAAAATGCCATGCCCAAAAGATATCAAAGGTATAAGAAGTTTCCTTGGTCATGCTGGTTTTTATAGGCGCTTCATTAAAGATTTCTCAACAAATTCTAGGTCACAAACTAATCTTCTTCAAAAATATATTCCGTTTGTTTTTTATGATGATTGTATGGAAGCCTTTGAAATACTTAAGAAAGCCTTGATTACTGCACCTATTGTCCAACCACCGGATGTGAATTTACCATTTGAAATTATGTGTGATACTAGTGACTATGCTGTTGGTGATGTTCTAGGGCAAAGAGTAGACACGAAATTGAATGTTATTCATTATGCTAGTAAGACCTTAGACAATGCTCAACGAAATTATGCCACCACTGAGAAGGAATTTTTAGCAGTTGTGTTTGCTTGTGATAAATTTAGACTTTACATTGTTGACTCAATAGTTACCATTCACACTGGTCATGTTGCTATTAAATACCTAATGGAAAAGAAGGATCCTAAACCTAGACTTATTAGGTGGGTGTTTTTACTACAGGAGTTTGACTTGCATATCATTGATAGGAAGGGAGCTGAAAACCCCGTAGCAGATAACTTGTTTAAATGGAAAATGTTCTTGATGACCCACTGCTTATTGATGATAATTTTCCTGATGAACAACTTCCTGCTATAAATACTTCACAAAGTACTCCTTGGTATGTTGATTATGCTAATTATATTGTCGCTAAATACATACCACCTAATTTCACATACCAACAAAAGAAAAAATCTTTTATGATTTACGACATTACTTCTGGGATGACCCACATCTTTATAAAGGAGTAGATGGTATTATTAGATGTTGTGTACCTGAGCATGAACAAGGAAAAATCTTATGGAAATTTCACTTCGGGGCTTATGGAGGGCACCATGCTGGTCACAGAACTGCACACAAGGTATTACAATCTGGTTTTCATTGGCCTACTTTTTTAAAAGATGCTCGTAAATATGTCCTTTCATGTGATGAATGTCAAAGAATTGGTAACATTAGTAGACGCCAGGAAATGCCTATGAATTATTCACTTGCTATTAAACCATTTGATGTTTGGGGATTTGATTATATGGGACCTTTTCCTTCCTCTAATGGTTACACACATATTCTAGTTGTTGTTGATTACGTTACTAAGTGGGTAGAGGTTATTCCTACTAGTAGTGTTGATCATAAGACTTCTATTAAAATGCTTAAGGATATTATCTTCCTGAGGTTTGGAGTCCCTAGATATTTAATGACTGATGGTGGTTCTCATTTTATTCATGGTGCTTTCCATAAACTCTTAGCTAAATATGATGTTAACCATAGAATTGCATCACCCTATCACCCTCAATCTAGTGGTCAAGTTGAATTGAGTAATTGAGAAATAAAGTTAATTTTGCAAAAGACGGTTATAAATCTAGAAAGAATTGGTCTAAGAAACTTGATGATGCTCTATGGCTTATAGAACTGCCTACAAGAACCCTATGGGGATGTCCCCTTATAAAATGGTTTATGGCAAAGCTTGTCATGTACCTCCTGAGTTGGAACATAAAGGTTATTGGGCAATTAAAGAACTTAACTATGATTTTCAGCTTGCCGGTGAGAAAAGGTTATTTGACATTAGTTCATTAGATGAATGGAGGACACAAGCTTATGAAAATGCCAAGTTGTTTAAGGAAAAGGTTAAAATATGGCATGACAAAAGAATCCAAAAACGAGAACTCAATGTAGTAGACCTGGTGCTTTAGTACAATTCTCGTTTCAGATTTTTTGCATGTAAGCTTCTCTCCAAGTAGGAAGGCCCTTATGTGCTTGAAGAGGTCTATCGGTCAGGTGCTATAAAGATTAATAACTTCGGAGGAAAAACACAAAGGTGGTAAATTTGTCAAAGAATTAAGCACTATATCTCACGTACACCCCTTAACATTGAAACTAACATTATTCAAGTTATGACTCCGGAAGAACACATAAGAGAGACCCTCTGGAACGCTCCAGAATGCTGGAATAGGGTAGGTACATGATACGGTAAGTAAACTGACTCCAAAAATTCAGAAAAATAATATTTTTTGTCATTTTTTGGTATTTTAGAAAAATTGCAAAAATAAAACGGAGTTAGGAGGACTCACAAGGGAGGCACAAGCCAACAGGGCGCGACCCAACCCCTGGCCGCACCCTGATGACTTGTGGGGCCCCCGTGTGCCCTCCAGACTCCGATTTCTTCCAGAACACGTATTTTGACCTAGAAAAATTCATTATATATACTCCCGTATGTTTTGATCACCGCATCACAAGTTTCTCCTCTATTCTTGTTTCGGGCTGTTTTTCTAGCAGATGTGAAAATATGTCGTTTCAAGATTCTGATGGAGAGAGCTATGTTTCCTACTATATCACTGAGCCAAAGATCTTTGGGGATATTTACCCCTACTTGTGGTCCACGGATGAGGAATAAGACACTGATTTGGAGGAGATGGCTGATACTGGTTAAGACGCTAGTTCAGATAAAGATGAAGCTCCAGTACCTCACCCGGGAGACGTGCACGTGGAATTCAAGATATCGAGCCTCCCTAATGGAAGAGACAAACCCAATACCCAATTTATCCTTTCTCGTTTTTTGCAGGAGAGCAAAGTAGCCTTATGCAAAAGGATATTGAAGCTGGAACAAGAGAACGACGATTTAAGGGAAGAAAATTTCATCCTCAAGCGTAAATTGGAGAAGAAGAGTACTACTACAACACCCCCACAATCACCGAAGAACGCTTGAGTACATGGATATGGGCACCACCTTTGGCTTGTTCCAATCCTGGGGGAAGTGCCTCGGTATCGTATCACCATCACTTTTTATCACCACAATCTATTTTAGTTTGATCTTTAGTTTTTTGTGATTTAGAAAGTTAAAATTTCAGATTTGGTTTGTTTAGAGTTTTTGCTTTGAGTTCTACCTATCCTTGTAATCGATTGCGAGAGTTATATAATAAAGTTAGTTGGGATCATGTGCCTCTCCCTCATTTGCACCCATCATCTTAGCATGGCAATAAAAATAATAGAAAAAGATCATATGCCTATCTCATGAGAAGTAATGACTTCACATAGAAAACAGGTACGAGCAATAAGAAGTGTGGAAAACTAACAAACATAGTGTTAGTAATTGGTATGATATATGCAAAAGTATGATAGAGAAGAGGAGATTTACATATAAATACACTATTTTGAACACCTACTATGATTGTGAGCTCCCATCAAAATAGTATATAATGACCAAGTGTTGAAGTGGGACATGGAAGACAACATAATGATCATGGTTGTTTTCATTTGCATAAAAGTTATATGGTATTGAATCACTTAACATGTGATGCTTGCTTAAGATCTTTCACTAGCCCTAAAGAGTTGCACTAAGTAGAGATACTACTTGTGCATCCAGAACCTTTAAACCCAGTCTCTTGCCATGAGAGTCCACCATACCTACCCATGGATTGAATAAGATCCTTCAAGTAATTTGTCATTTCTGCACAAGGCGATAAAATTGCCTCTAACCAGGTAAGATTTTTTATTGTAAGGGAAAGTAAGCTTTGTACGATCTTGTGATGGTGAAGCAATAAAAGCGATGAAGTGCATAATAAAGTTTGCTATCACAAGGGGCAATATTAAGTGATGTTCATTTGCATTAATTAAGAGATTGAACATATCAAACAACTAAAAGCTCATGACGACCTCTGCTTCCCTGTGCGAAGGGCATGTATTTTACATTCTTACAAATTTTATATTCTTCAACACTTTAGCGGCAAGCATTATGTGTTAAGGAAATATTCAAACAAATATAGCCAGTTGAATGTAGATGATGATGTTCCATTACTGTTGACATTATCCTTGAGGTAAGTAAGTTCAGCGGCAAGAATAATAAAGCCCCCATCTTCCTATGTGTCCCACGGAATCACTTGTCGCAAAAATATACAATATGTGTTAACAATCATAGAGGGCTACATTATAGTTGAATATGTCACCTTGCTAGAAATACAAATCTCTTACATAGACTCTTCTCTCAAGTACAAAAGCTATGATTCTCCCAATAACTAATTGCATTACTTGTTGGTTCTCAATAAAGATTATGCTTTGTGTTTCTTCAGTTGTGAATAGAATATTACTTATTTATGAGAAGTTATACGATGAAAAATTTGCTGCTAAGATGTTATTCATGATGCTCTCATGCTCGTATTCTGTTTTTATCGACACCTCTCTCTCAAATTATGTGGTCATTATTTTAGAGCTCGGCTTTCGCTTGAGGAAAAGCGAGGTCTAAGCTTGCGGGAGTTGATACGTCCATTTTGCATCGTGATTTCTTGTACCTTTTAGTTTGTTCTTGTCAATTATTATGAATTTTTATGCAATTCTTATGCCTTTTTCTCTCTAAATATGCAGGGAACATCACAATGAGGGAAATATCTGGAAACTGGGATTCTGGACTGAAAAATGGAAGAATAAGCAAAGAAATCACCAGACTCCAAATGACCTGAAATTTCACGGAGAATATTTTTGGAATATTTTAGAATTTCTGGAACAAAAATACACTAGAGGAGGGCTTCCAGCTGGGCACAAGCCAACAGGGCGCGGCCCAGCCCGTGGTCGCGCCTTGATGGCTTGTGGGGCCCCTGCTGGCCCTCCGACGTCCATCTTCTCCTATATCGTGTGTTTTACCCTAAAAATACAAGAGATTACTTTTGGGATGAAGCTCCGCCGTCTCGAGGCGGAAACCTAGGCAGAGGCCCTTTTTCTCTACTGTAGTGTGATTCTACCAGGGAAATTTCCCTTCGGGAGGGGGAGATCGACCATCGTCAACACCAACGCTTCCTCCTTCGTGGGAGAACCAATCTTCATCAACATCAACACCAGCACCATTTCGTCTCCAACCCTAGTTCATCTCTTGTATTCGATCTTTGTCTCAAAACCTCAGATTGGTACCAGTGGGTTGCTAGTAGTGTTAATTACATCTTGTAGTTGATGCTTGTTGGATTAATTGGTGAAAGATATTATGTTCAAATCCTTTGTCACCATCACTATACCTCTAATCTTGAACATTTTGGTGAGGTGTGAGTAGTTACTATTTTCCTGAGGACATGGGATAAGTCTTGTCACAAGTAATCATGTGAAATTGGCATTCGTTCGATATTTTGATGATATGTATGTTGTTGCTTCAGTGGTGTCATGTGAATGTCGACTACACGACACTTCACCATGTTATGGGTCTAAGGGAAGGCATTGTGGAGTAACAAGTATATGATGGGTTGCGAGAGTGATAGAAGCTTAAACCCCAGTTTACACGTTACTTCATAAGGGGTTGATTTGGATCCACACGTTTCATGCTATGGTTAGATTTATCTTAATTCTTCCTACGTAGTTGTGGATGATTGTGCAAGGGGGTAATCATAAGTGGGTTGTTTGTTCAAGTAAGAACAACACCTTAGCACCGGTCCACTCACATATCAAATTATCAAAGTTGCGAACGTGAATCAATTCAACATGATGAACATGACTAGATAAAAATCCACATGCGCCCTCGGGAGCACTTTCTTCATATAAGAACACTTTTCGGGATGACCTTTGTTGTAAAAAGGATTGGGCTACCATGTTGCACCTTAGTTACTATTGTTACTTGTCACTTGTTACAAAAATATCTTGCTGCAAAACTATCTACTACTGTCACTAATAGCACTTGCAGAGAATACCTTGCTGCAAACTACCTATCATTTCCTTCTGCTCCTCGTTGGGTTCGACACTCTTACTTATTGAAAGGACTAAGATTGATCCCCTATACTTGTGGGTCATCAAATATCATTCCTAACTTAATGTTTATTGATTTAAGAAACTGTTAGTTCGGTCAAAAGCGCAAACCAAACCCAGTAGGAAGCATAATGTATTTGTCTCTAAAGAATTGAACGAGAGAGTTTTACGCACTAAATTAGTTTCAGCCAGTTGTGCCGAGTTTTTACAAAGTATTGTACATCACAATTCCTAGTAAGAGCATTAGGTGATCTACTTGGACAAGCAACCATCATACCGCTCCTTATTCAAATATAATTGGCTATTCACACCTCTTGCAGATGTGATTCATTTCTTCTGTACATGCTTCTTTCAGGGTGCTAGTACAGCAACACATATGATGCTAGATGTTTGGCCTTGGATACAACTTATCGTATGGGAGATAGATCCGATGGTGAAATTTTTTATCATTGTCCTTTCATTTGTTTAATGATCACATGACTGAATGTTTGGAGAATTTTACCAATTTCAGTTATACGGTAGTCTTGAAAACTGCTCAGAAGAGCATTAATTTTTTGTAATGTTTTTGGGGCTTTTTTTGGGTAATGTTTTTAAAGACATTTTTGGGTAATGTAGATTATGCTATTTCAAGAAAACATCCATTGCCATTATTCTGTGACTGGTTATTCAATTACAATTATTCTTGTTTTTCTGCCTTATTTTTTGTTTTTATGCTTTTCCTGTCATAGATCCATCTATTTGTAGTTCCATATATAACTGAAAACCATGAAATTTATCGTTTCATAACAGGTAATTGAATTGTCGAGGGATTATTTTGGTATGTCCACTTTAGAGAAGACCACGGAACTAGGTGGTTCACTTTAATTTCAGTGCATATTGGCGACGCACTTTCCCCATCAGCTACAATTGAAGGAGGATTTGCTGGTGAACACTTTATCTCATGCAAACATAATGCATGTACTTTAGACTGCCTTCTTAGAATCTAATTGTGGCAAGCTCTCTTGTTATCAGTTTTCAATGATTATCTCTAGTAAACCCATTAGTTCATTAAACTCAAACTCGTATTTTTTGGAAGAAAATGAAACAAAACATAAACTCGTATATGGCAGATTTTGTCGTGAGTCTCGTGCTATTCATATTCACACGAAGACGATCAACATATATAGACGAGAGGAGAGGCGACGGCTCACCGTAGGAGGAGGGCATGGCCGGAGTCGATGGAGGTGGCCAGTAGAGTCGGGGTCGAGTGGCGCGCGGCAGGGTCATGGCCGGAGGAGCGAGGACGATGGCGTTGGGGGTCAGAGATGAGAGGATTTGGCAATGGTGTCGTCTGGGTTGGGGGAGCGGAGACGGCAGCGATCCGGCAGCCTGGCGGCATTGTGCGTGGGTTCGGCGTCGGAGTGGAGAGGAAGATTGGGGAGGCAGGGTTGCGGACGTTATATATCCGAACCCTTTAGTCCCGATTCGTGGCTCCAACCGGGACTAAAGGAACCTTTTGTCCCGGTTGGAGCCACCAACCAAGACTACAAGGTTGGGATCCCACTCTTTCGGCTGATGAAATTCCGCCTTTACACCCGGTTGGAGGCTCCGACCGGGACTAAAGGCTTGACCACCCACCATTTCCGTGTGCAAAATTTCCCGTTTAGTCCTGGTTGGTAGCTCCAACCAGGACTAAGGGGGTGGTGCTGGCACGGCCGAGGCGGGGTGGAAGTTTAGTCCCACCTCGTCGGGCAAAAGCCGCTCGCAGCGGTTTATAAGCCCCGCTGCGGCTATCTTCCGGAGCTCCTCTCCAAAGGAGGTAGTAAATGCCAGAATTTCATATCTATCATGTTGGGCCTACTTGCTACGTGGTCCTTGATGACCCACAAGTATAGGGGATCAATCGTAGTCCTTTCGATAAGTAAGAGTGTTGAACCCAACGAGGAGCAGAAGGCTCTGATAAACGGTTTTCAGCAAGGTAATAAATGCAAGCACTGAAAGTAGCGGTAACAAGTGATGGTGTCGTGAGGTGAAACGTAGCAAGCGAAAAGTAACAAGTAACAAGTAGTAGCAACGGTGCAGCAAAGTGGCCCAATCCCTTTTGTAGCAAGGGACAAGCCTGAACAAAGTCTTATAAGAGGAAAAACGCTCACGAGGACACACGGGAATTTCTGTCATGCTAGTTTCATCATGTTCATATGATTCGTGTTCGTTACTTTGATAGTTTGATATGTGGGTGGACTGGAGCTTGGGTACTGCCCTTACTTGGACAAGCATCCCACTTATGATTAACCCCTCTCACAAGCATCCGCAACTACGAAAGAAGAATTAAGACAACGTCTAACCATAGCATTAAACAAGTGGATCCAAATCAGCCCCTGACGAAGCAACGCATAGACTGGGGTTTAACCTTCTGTCACTCTAGCAACCCATCATCTACTTACTACTCCACAATGCCTTCCTCTAGGCCAAGTATGGTGAAGTGCTATATAGTCGACGTTCACATAACACCACTAGTGGAAAAACAACATACAACATATCAAAATACCGAACGAATACCAAATTCACATGACTATTATCAGCATGACTTATCCCATGTCCTCAGGAACAAAAGTAACTACTCACAAAGCATAATTATAATCATGATCAGAGGTGTAATGAATAGCATCAAGGATCTGAACATAAACTCTTCCACCAAGTAATCCAACTAGCATCAACTACAAAGAGTAATCAACACTACTAGCAACCTTACAAGTACCAATCGGAGTCGCGAGACAGAGATTGGTTACAAGAGATGAACTAGGGTTTGGAGAGGAGATGGTGCTGATGAAGATGTTGATGGAGATGACTCCCCTCCGATGAGAGGAGTGTTGGTGATGACGATGGCGACGATTTCCCCCTCTTGGAGAGAAGTTTCCCCGGCAAGATCGTCCTGCCGGAGCTCTAGATTGGATCTGCTCAAGTTCCGCCTCGTGGCGGTGGAGAATCCACAAAAAAGCTCCACCCTGATTTTTTTCTGGACGAAATCCTTCATATAGCAAAAGAGGGGGGCCAGTGGGCCACCAGGGTGCCCACAAGCCCTGTTGCGCGGCCAGGGGGTAGGCCGCGGCAACCAGGCTTGTGGGCCCCTGGTTACTCCCCTGTGACACTTCTTTCGTTTTCCCAATATTTTTTATATATTCCCAAAAAATCCACGTTGATTTTCAGGGCATTTGGAGTTGCGCAGAATAGAGGACTCAGACTTGGTCCTTTTCCAGTCCAGAATTCCAGCTACCGGTATTCTCCCTCTTCAAATAAACCTTGCAAAATAAGAGAGAAAAGGCATAAGTAAGGTTCCACAAGGTATAATAACAGTCCATAAAGCGATAAATATCAACATGAAAGCATCATGCAAAATGGACGTATCAACTCCCCCAAGCTTAGACCTTGCTTGTCCTCAAGCAAAAACCAAGACCCAAAACATGTCCACATGTTTAGGGATGAAGGTGACGATAAAACATAATACGGACATGAGGGCATCGTGATCACACATAGAATAGCAATACATCATAAAGATTCTTAAGGGAAAGTAACAATTCCTTCAAAAAGCAAAGTATGAAACAAAAACCTTACTGAGAAGTAGCCAACAACAGTCCATAGTCATTGAAGCAATTGCAATTTATCATAACATCAGAAACAGTCAAATAAGAACTTGTAAAGCAAATCCACATACTCAATCTTCTCTTTTGTTTTCCACAATTGTTACAACTCACGTGGTACTCATGGTATCAATGTTTCAGTTGGACACAGAGAAAGATAGGGGCTTATAATTTTGCCTCCCAACCATTTACCTCAAGGGTAAAGTCAACAATAATAAAGCATAAGTACTCAGCTCCAAGTTGATATATGAATATAGATCTTTCCCAAGCATATGAAAATTACCAAGAAAAAGGCTAAAAACGAATTGGTGAAGATCACCATGACTCTCATGAGGACAAAAGTAAAGGTACCAGATATGCCCTTCGCAGAGGGGAGCAGAGGTTGTCATGCGCTTTTGAGGTTTGGATGCGTGTCCTCTTAGTGCGGAGGAACGTCACTTTATATTGCCTCTTGTGATAAAGAACTTTATTATGCAGTCTGTCGCTTTCATGTCTTCCTCATCACAGGTTCGTACAAAGCTTATTTTCCACACACTAATAGATCATACATATTAGAGAGCAATTTTTATTGCTTGCACCGATGACAACTTACTTGAGGGATCTTATTCAATCCATAGGTAGATATGGTGGACACTCATGGCAAAACTGGGTTGAAGGTTTATGGATGCACAAGTAGTATCTCTACTTGGTGCGGGAGTTTTGGCTAATACGAGGTGGAAGCAATCGTCACATGCTAAGGGATCTCTAATCATATAACATTGTTTGGAACCAAACAAACACAATTCATTATGTTGTCTTCCTTGTCCAGCATCTACTTCTAAGCATGTAATAGTTTGGTGAGTGCTCACAATTATAGAAAGTGTCTAAGATGATATATTTAAATGTGAACCTCTCTTTCCTTATTACTTCTGATTAATTGCAACAATGACTGAGGTCTATGTTGGTCTACTCTCAACAAGTTTCAATGATCATACTTGTTATATGTGAAGCTATCACTTTCCATAAGATCATCTCATGATCTTTCATGCTATCGTTCTTTTCATACTTTTGATCACGGCACAAAGCAAAGCCCTTGACTAAGATACTCTTTATTATATAGCTCGCAAGCTTGAATACATCGGGGGAGACACAAAGCAAAATACTCAAACTAAACACTAAAGACTTATTCCACTAAGAGAAGAAATAAAATTGAAAAGGAAAGAACTAAAACAAAGCTAAAAGCAAAAGATATAAAGATGATACGATACAAGGGCAACTCCCCCAAGCTTGGCATAAGCCAAGGGGATTTCCCATACCAATGCTTAGTTGTCTTCCTTTGGTGGTGATGGTGGTGGTGTTGTTGAAGCAGTCTTTGCCTTTGATTCCAAGAGAGCTATCAATCTTTGATTTATACCTTTGAGATCTGCGACATGGTTTTCCAGCAAAACAACTTCACGAGAAAGGGAATTATTGCTAGCACGAGTTGTTTCACAAAACCTCAAGAGTTCAATCAAGGATGGAGACAACACGTGGAGGAAGGGTTGGAGAAAAACTACTCCTTCAACGTCTTCAATGTTGAACATAGGTTGAACTTCCTCCCTAGCTTGGGTTTTCTCCTTAGCTTTGTCCCTGGCTTCCGTGACTTCTACTCTTTTCAGATCAGCATCTATTTCTTCATGATCTTGAGGGAGATTGTTCTCCCCAACAGATTCTTGAGACATCTTTGCTCTAAATCTGCGGCAGAAACAGGCTCGAAACGAAAATAGAGGAAAACTGCGCGATACGGAGATCAAAACCCTCGGACGTATATATAATGATTTTTTTCTGGACCAGAAGGAGTGCTCCGCAAGAAAACGGAGTCCGGGAGCCACACGAGGTGCCCACAAGCCCTGTTGCCGCGGCCAGGGGGAGGCCGGAGCAACCAAGCTTGTGGCCGCCTCGTGCGCTCTGTGGACTCCTTTTTATTTTTCTAATTTTTCATAAATTCTAAAACGGAGAAAACTTCCTATTGGAAATGTTTCGGACTCTAATTACTTACCGAAACAGGAACCTCTTTGTTTTCAGGGTCTGAAACATGCTGGTAAACATCCCGTATGTACTCCTCTAGAGTTATGATATTGATGATATTGGTCTCAACATTTACGGGAGTACCAGAGATATAATGCTTGATTCTTTGCTCGTTTACCACCCTAGGAAAATTACCTTCCGTGTTATTGATTTTGATGGCACCGGAATGATATACTTCCTCGACAACGTAGGGACCTTCCCATTTAGAGAGAAGCTTGCCTGCGAAGAATCTTAAACGAGAATTGTATAGCAGGACATAATCACCTACATTGAACTCTCGTTTTTGTATTCTTTTATCGTGCCATCTCCTAACCATTTCCTTGAACAACTTGGCATTCTCATATGCCTGGGCCCTCCATTCATTAATGAGCTGATATCAAACAACCGCTTCTCACCGGCAAGTTTGAAATCAAAGTTGAGCTCTTTGATTGCCTAATAAGCTTTGTGTTCCAGCTCAAGAGGTAGATGACAGGCCTTACCGTAAACCATTTTATACGGCGACATGCCCATGGGATTCTTATAAGCAGTCCTATAAGCCCATAGTGCATCGTCAAGTTTGCTAGACCAATTCTTTCGAGATCTATTGACGGTCTTTTGTAAGATCAATTTGATCTCCCTATTACTCAACTCCACTTGACCACTAGACTGAGGGTGATAAGGAGATGCAACTCTATGGTTGACATCATACTTAGCGAGCATCTTGCAGAAAACACCATGAATGAAGTGTGAACCGCCATTAGTCATCAGATATCTAGGGACTCCAAATCTTGGGAAGATGACCTCTTTAAGCATCTTAATAGGGGTGTGGTGATCATCATTTTTAGTGGGGATAGCTTCTACCCAGTAAGTGACATAATCCACAACAACTAAGATGTGAGTATACCCATTGGAACTCGGGAAAGGTCCCATATAATCAAAGCCCCAGACATCAAATGGTTCAATGACAAGTGAATAGTTCATAGGCATTTCCTGACGCTTACTGATGTTCCTTATTCTTTGGCATTCGTCACAAGACAAGAGAAACTTACGGGCATCCTTGAAGAGAGTGGGCCAATAGAAACCTGATTGCAATATCTTATGAGCAGTTCTGTCTCCAGCATGGTGTCCTCCGTAGGCCTTGGAATGACACTTCTGCAGGATTTGTCCCTGTTCATGTTCAGGCACACAACGTCTAATAACACCATCTAATACTTCCTTATAAAGGTGAGGATCATCCCAAAAGTAGTCTCCCAAATCAAAGAAGAATTTCTTCTTTTGCTGGTAGGTGAAACTGGGTGGTATGTATTTGGCTACGACATAGTTTGTGTAATCAGCATACCACGGTGCACTATGTGAAGTGTGGATGACATTCAATTGCTCATCAAGAAAGTTGTCATCAATCGGTCGTGGCTCATCAAGGACAATCTCTAGCCTAGACAAGTTATCTGCTACACGGTTATTAGCACCCTTGTAACGACCAAAATGCGGTCCTTTCCGATCTGGGGGTCGAGGCCCCCGAATAGGAAAGAAGCGCATTTAAGTGTTTTGCAAGCAAGTAAACATAGCACATAATAATAAATATAGTAGACAATCTGGGATTCAACTGTCTTCTTATTAAAGATACAGAGTACAACGCAGATACAAACAATGTAGTTCCGGTACGGACTACAAAACAAGGGAAATGCTATGCTACCCGTTGCAGGCCCACGATCACGACCACGGCTCAGTCCTCTGGATAGTTCACGTAAAGGCGATCTGTCTCCTCGTCGTACTGCCACGCCAGCTGGGTGCCGTCGGGATCATCTGACTTTGGGGTACCTGTACCTGCTGGAAGTTTCGGAGGAATTCGTGAGCCACGGGGACTCAGCAATCTAAGGCCTTGGTGCCAGATCTAGTCATGTTAATGGGTAAGGAAGGGGTGAAGTGGTTCCGGCTGCTGCATCCTAAGATTGAATAAGTGGCTAGCTTACGCAAAGGAGAAGTGACAATGGCCTACGCTAACGATCGGGAATACTTGATCAGAAAGTGATCCTGAACACCTACCTACGGCATTCATAACCCCACCGTGTTCCCGATCGAAAAGAGAGATCTTCGAAGGGACAGTCACGGTTACGCACACAGTTGGCATTTTTATTAGTTTTTGTTTAAGTTCTCTAATACCGGATGTTAACAAAATATTCCAAGTTGCCACATAACCGCGGGCACGGCTTTCCGAAAGATTAAACCCTGCAGGGGTGCTCCAACTAGTCCATCACAAACGAACACAGGCCGCAAAGGCATCCTCTATCACGAATCTCGTGATCTCGTCGGATTCCTTAGAGGAAAACCTCAACTCTGGGGAAAACCAAAGCTTCACCGGGATTCCTATACGCGAGATATACCGCTAAGGTAAGACAAGACTAGCAGGACCTCCCAGTGTGTCGACGACCCGATAAGAGCCGCGTATCTCAGTCTCAGGACAACACCGTCTATGCAAAGTGGACAAGGACCAAACCTCAAGTTTCCCCGGGGTGGTCTTGCCGACTGCTAGGTGGTTGGACCAACACTCATGAGGAGCACTGGCCCGGGTTGTTGATTAAGTTCCTCGGGGTAGCTATTCCCTATGCAGGTTATTATTAGGTGATTAGCAAATAGTACCAAAGTTGGGTCCTGCCGGACAAGCCTTAACACTACGCGATTTATCAAGGGGGTCCCCATAACAACCCCGAACGTGTTAGGAGCGATCATTATGGAATCAAACACCGGTAACCGGTATCTAAGACGGCAATAACGGAACAAGACACCCGGCAAAAGGCTAGGCCTCCCGTCATTTACCAAGTATATAGTTACATTAATTAAATAACATAAATTAATATAATGATATCAAGCTCATATCCACTCATGAGTTATAAACACCTGCAACTAACAAAACTAACATTAGTAGCTGAGCAAGCCTACCTAGCCATGCAAGTTTGCAAGGAAAGAGTAAGGTGTTTGGGCTCATGGCATAAGAAGAGGCAATATATTTTCAGTGGTAGGCAGCGAGCAATATGACGTGGAATCAAAACTAACATAACAAGTCTAGATATGGGATCAATGTCATGTCATCTTGCCTGTGATATCCTCAGCTTGGAATGGTTCTGGATCGTCCTGCACGTACTCTCCTGACTCCACGTATTCGGTCTCCGCTCCCGGTGCTACCCAACACAAGAATAACAGCCAATGAACAGCAGCACCACAAAATGCAACAATCACATGATGCATGAGATGAAAGTGGAGCATGCATTACTGTTTCCATCACTAGCACCAGCACAATAAACTACAACAAGTTCCTGGGCAGAACTTTGCACTAACTTATCTGGGAATGCATGGGAATGATATGAACAGATGCATCTCGTAAAACTGGTGCAAAACCATATAAAGAACTTTGCAAACGGAGCTACGGATCAACGGGAATCAACGAAACACGATATGAAGCTCTACGTGAAAGATTCATCACCACACACACAATTGGCACAAATCTGGTGTTCCCAGGTTGCCAAGACATATATTACCCCAACATGAATGAAATGAAGCAAGGTAGAACACCCCAACAACAATGAAACACAAACTTTAGCCACATGCAACATAGCTACAGGTCTTCAAATGTGACAAATAATATATGTGGCTGTTGCCAACCAAGAACACTACAAGCTCCAGCAAGAATCACAGCAAAAGGAATTAAACTCTAGAAGATACAAGGTCACAAACTTTCCCAAAACCATCAGTTCTCAGGGACTTAGTGAAAATTCCTGCACCTGAGATTCTGTTTCTGTTCTGAAGCTTTTTGACTCCAAATGAATTGAAAATTTACAGGAAGCTTCACAAACATACCAGGTTCAAAACACTAGCACTGAACTAAGTCCAGTTCTCAACAGAATGACCAGCACATCCTTGTCTACAGGGGAAGAAAATGTTTCCAGCATTCCAGACTTAGTGAAATTTTCAGAGTTCAAAATCTGGAATTTTTCAGCCACATGCCCACTTTGTCTAGGCATAGTTTGCACTCACACGTCACCAAGAGGTGATTGACACCACTATGGTGTTGAGCACAAACCCATACTACTAACACACAAAATCCATGCCCTTGGGCTCCATCTATACCATGGGAACAAAGCCCAAACTTTCGACAAAGTGCAAATGCAATTCCACAAGTATGCTTCTAAGATGACAATTACATAGGAGAGTTTCATGTGCACAATGACAAAGTGACATGGGTGTTTGAACCCCATGTTTGTGTCATGCACATCAACAACACCCACACCCATATCTCAATATTATTAGATCAAGCACATCACAATGGAAACCTAGGCTATCAAGAGAGTATGCACCCCCCACATATGGGAATGTGATGGTGCACACCCTCACATGCACTACTAGGCTCACCCTAGTAATCATGTCATACTCAAGGAGCAACCCCCACAACATTCTACTCTATCTTATCTAGTAAGCTCCACCTTCACATGCTATCTTAGTTGGCCAACTAGAACATCACTCCACACCAAAATATGTGATGAGGGGGAGGCACCCACACCCCACTAAACCAAAGCAAACAAATAAGACTACAAGATCCCTTAGCCCACACCAAAGTTCACAAGTTTGGGGCTATACAAGAGTAGCTAGTGCCTCTTATCACCTCAAAGCACAACACGCACAAATGTCAAGGCATCTAACATCATCCACTTAACAAGGTTAGCTCCACTTCACTAAGTTGCACCCACCATAGACATCACAAGTATAGCAAGATCATACACACACACAATCTCTTATGCACAAAACACCCCTTGTGTGTGTGCCACCATGCACACAATCCATCTCCAACCTTCACCAAGCCTAACACATACACACACTATGCAGGAAAGGGAAATAAAAATGCCAAGGAAGAAAAGAAATACCAAATACAAAATAACAGGGTTGTTTAGCTATCCAACAGCAAGGAAGAGAGAAAAGAAGAAAAAAATAAAAAAACAAGGTTCAGACAAAAGGTGAGGTGCTGGGGTCGAACCCCAGACCTGCTGGAGTGCAAACCGCATTCCTACCACTCTGCTGGGCTCTAGGTACTCGGCAAAGGAGGACCCCAGCAGAGGAACTACTAACTCCGCTGCCCTGCTGATGAAAGAGGAAAAGGAAAAACAAAAAGGGGATGTTTCTACTGGGAATCGATCCCTACACCTGACGAAGAAACAACGCACAACCAACCACTGCGCTACGATGCATCGACTGACAGAGGAAGGAACTAACGCAACCTGACATGGCCTCGCTTCTACTCGCTGGCCTGCACCTTGCGATCCGGTGACAGGGAGGTCACCGGAGATGGCCATCTCTGTCCCGGCCTCTACCACGCCTGCGGGAGAGGGAAAAGCCCCTGCGTTACTACTCTGGACCTCCCCACAACGAGGGTTCTAACCCTGCTAACACACACACACACCTCCTGTCGGCCTCTCCTGGGAACAGAGAAGCAACACCTCTACCACCATCTAAACCATGGAGAAGGGAGGAGGGGCGGTCGTCACCTAGAACCGGAAGAGGGGGCGCCGATCTGTGATGGGATAAGCGCCGGGGAGGAAGAAGACCGGCGGCGCAGCTGTTCCTGAACTGAAGATCCGATGCAGGGAAAAGAGCACCGGGAACTCGCCGTAGACGTGGTCGGATCCGGCGGAGTAATCGGTCCCCGGGGCTCCTAGCGCCGGGAATGGATCGCGGGGATCCACCCCGAGCTCCCGGACATGGCGATGGCGGCGAACGGAGGCGGGAGCGTGGCGTCCGCCGGCGAGGAGCTGCACACACTCGGTCTAGCCCTACAGAAACTCTCCTGTCGACGGGAGGTGAGAGATGGGAAGGAGGAGAGGTGGCGGCGGCGGACTAGGGAGAGGAGGAACACTAGGAGGAGGGGGGAGGCACGGACGCCGAGGTTATAAGGGTCCCCATCGACGTTGGCGCCCTCACGGCGTCAACAGGCGCACTCACAACCTGACGGGAATAATGCAGGGGAAAGGCACGGCGTGAGAGGAGGAAGGAAGCGTCGGGTCTGGGCCTCTACGCGCGAGGGAGGGAGTAGACGGGCCACGCCTTGCGCGGGAACCAGCCCAACTTGGCGATAGATAAGGAATAAACCCCCCCCCCCTAAGCAGTTTCTTATTTACAGGAATATAGGGAAGAAAGAAATGCCCATGGGTGTAAACACATGGCAAAAAAAATCACAAGACATCCCTGGACTTGGAAAACCAATTCCCACTTTATAAAAATCGGAACAAGAATTTAGGAGCAAGTAGATATTTTTCAACACAGCAATAATTTGTGCTGTTTTGGGATTTTATATGCCCCTATAAACACCCACACAAAACCAGCAACTTACATTCCTCATCCACCACAATTCTAGCTAAAACATGGGCATTATTTTAAAAGGAAAGAAGAGGTGAAATTTTACATAGGAAAAAATAGAGGGGGGGAGAAGGTGGTTGGTTTTGAAAGGAAATAAAAATAAGTACTTGCTAACACATGCTACACTCCACACAAGGCACACATCACATGAACACATGAAATATAACATCTCAATACTCACTCCTAGCAAGAGCATATGCAAGCATGATCCTGACATACAAACATAAGGCATGGCAAGGGAAGATATGTAGTGCATGCATGCAAGGGAAGTAAGCACTAGGGAACACACATGAAATCATGGCACAAAATAATATCATCACAATCTCTGACAAGGTGGACCCACATACAACAGGACCCAAAAGGGAAAGTTCCACACTTGGGGCATTACAAACTCTCCCACACTACAAAGAAGATCTCGACCCCGAGATCTAAGACTGAAAGAAATCGGGAAATTCGGAACGGAGGTGATCCTCGCGTTCCCACGTAGCCTCTTTATCGGAATGGTGTGACCACTGCACTTTGAGAAACTTGACAGACTTGTTACGGGTCTTGCGCTCAGTCGCCTCGAGAACCGCAACTGGATGCTCGCGATAAGAGAGGTCAGGTTGAAGATCGATATCCTGAAGATGCACAGTGCGCTCGGGGTTCTTGAAACACCTCCGAAGCTGAGAAACATGGAACACATCATGGACATTTGCAAAGGTTGACGGAAGCTCGAGCTGGTACGCGAGGTCGCTCCTCTTGCCAACCACTCTGAACGGACCAACGAAACGAGGCGCAAGCTTGCCTTTGATGCCAAAACGCTGCATACCCTTCATAGGCGACACCTTGAGATAGACAAAATCATCAAGCTCATACGACATGTCACGGCGCTTGCTATCGTAATAGCTCTTCTGACGGGACTGAGCTGCTCTGAGGTTGTCGCGAATGATCCGACACATCTCCTCAGCTTCTTCTATCATATCATTGCCAAGGATCTGACGCTCACCTGCCTGGGACCAGTTGAGCGGAGTACGGCACTTCCTGCCATAAAGAATCTCAAACGGAGCCTTTCCAGAGCTAGCTTGATAACTGTTGTTATACGAGAACTCCGCGAAAGGCAGACAATCCTCCCACTTCATGCCAAACGAGATAACGCAGGCTCTCAGCATGTCCTCAAGAACTTGATTCACTCTCTCCACTTGACCACTAGTCTGAGGATGGAACGTTGTGCTGAAGCGGATCTTCGTCCCCATAGCAGACTGAAAAGAGTCCCAGAACTTGGAAGTGAAGATACTCCCACGATCTGATGAGATCAACATAGGTACCCCGTGCAACGAGACAACCCTCGAGGTGTACAACTCTGCCAGCTGAGCTGCTGAAATGGACTCCTTGACTGGAAGGAAATGCGCCACTTTACTCAATTTGTCGATGACGACGAAGATAGCGTCATTACCCTTCTTGGACTTCGGAAACCCTGTGACGAAGTCCATCTCAATGTGATCGAACTTCCACTCAGGAATCGGCAAAGGCTGCAAGAGGCCCGCTGG
Source organism: Hordeum vulgare subsp. vulgare (assembly GCF_904849725.1). NCBI lineage: Eukaryota > Viridiplantae > Streptophyta > Magnoliopsida > Poales > Poaceae > Hordeum > Hordeum vulgare. The sequence goes on along the minus strand of NC_058524.1, from coordinate 459,844,274 downwards.
TCTTTGGTGTTCTGCTTTCACCCTTTGACATACATCACACTCATTGACGAATTGTGCAATTTCACGCTTCATACGGGTCCACCAGAACGACTGCTTCAAGTCATGGTACATCTTAGAACTTCCCGGATGAATAGAAAGCAGAGAATTATGAGCTTCTTCCATGATCACCTTCCTGAGATCGCCTTTCGGGACGACAAGACGGTCCTCGAAAAACAACGTGTCCCTGGCATCCACAGTGAAACACTTATACTTGGGAAGGCTCTTTCCCACACCAATCTTGACCTTCTTCACCATAGTATCAAGTAGCTGAGCTGCTCTGACCTGATCTTCCAAGGTAGGAGAGATCTGAAGGTTCGCAAGAAAACCCTGAGGAACCAGCTGAAGATTGAGCTTCCTGAAAGACTCAGAAAGACCCGGCTGGAGAGGTTGCAGAATCAGACTGTTGCAATATGCTTTCCTGCTCAATGCATCTGCCACAACATTTGCCTTGCCTAGCATGTACTCAACACTCAGATTAAAATCCTGGAGCATTTCCACCCAACGTGTTTGCCGAAGATTCAAGTTAGGCTGAGTGAAGATATACTTGAGGCTCTTGTGATCGGTGAAAACTTCAACCTTACGCTCCAACAAGAGATGTCTCCAAGTCATCAAGGCATGCACAACAGCCGCTAGCTCGAGATCGTGCACAGGATAGTTCTTCTCCGCAGGCTTCAGCTGCCTGGAGGTATAAGCAACCACCTTCCTATCTTGCATCAAGACTGCACCAAAACCCTGAAGAGAAGCATCGCAAAAGACCTGGTACGGCTTGGAATCATCCGGAGGCGCCAATACCGCAGTGGAGGTAAGCTTCTCTTTGAGTGTATCAAAAGCCAGTTGACACTCTGGAGACCACACATACTTGACACCCTTGTGAAGAAGACTAGAGAGCGGCTTGGCGATTTTGGAGAAGTTCTCAACGAATCTTCTGCAATATCCGGCAAGACCGAGAAAGCTTCGAAGCTGCTTCACATTCTGCGGAGGTTCCCATTCAACAATGGCCTGAACCTTGGACGGATCAACCTTAATGCCCTCGGCAGAGATAATATACCCAAGATACACCACTTCTTTCAGCCAGAACTCGCACTTGGAAAACTTGGCATAAAGCTTGTATTCTCTCAGTTTATCAAGCACCAACCTGAGATGTTTCTCATGTTCTTCCTCATCCTCAGAAAAGACCAGAATGTCATCGAGATAGAGCAAGACAAACTCATTCTTGAATGGCGAGAAAATATAGTTCATCAATCGGCAAAAAGTCGGAGGAGCATTAGCCAGACCAAAAGACATGACCGTATACTCATATGAGCCAAAACTGGTCCTGAAAGCCGTCTTCGGAATGTCTTCCTCACGAATGCGAATCTGATGATAGCCCATCCTGAGATCAAGCTTGGAGAATACTTTAGCACCTTTCAACTGCTCGAACAACTCATTTATGTTCGGAAGCGGATATTTGTTCTTGATTGTCTTCTTATTCAATGGGTGGTAATCGACACACAGCCGTTCCGTGCCATCCTTCTTCTTGACAAACAGAACACCACATCCCCACGGAGACGAGCTTGGTCTGATCAAACCCAAACGCTCCTGCTCATCGAGTTGCCTCTTGAGTTCCTTCAACTCCTCTGGACCCAGCTTGTATGGCCGCTTGCACACTGGCTCTGTGCCTGGCTCAAGCTCAATGACGAACTCCACTTCACGGTGCGGAGGCATCCTTGGCAGCTCTTCAGGAAACACGTCCTGATATTCGCAGACTACTGGAACTTGCTCAATGGGATTGATCTCACCCTTTTCATTCAAGGAGAACAAGCGGACTGTGTCATCGCGCGCCGCGAATATAATCACATCCTCCGAAGAGTGGGTCAGTTTCACTTCTTTAGCTGCGCAATCAATTGATGCCTTATTCATGGCCAACCAGTCCATACCAAGGATCAAATCAATGTTGGACTTGCCCAAGACAATAGGAGACGCCAGAAAAGCATAATTGTCCATCTTGATAGAAACGTTCGGAACCATCATGTGAGAATTCATGATCTTACCCGGAGACACAATTGAAAGAGGCTTAAACAAATCACGAGTAGGGAACCCATGCTTAAATGAGAATGGCCTTGAGATAAACGAATGCGATGCACCAGTATCAAACAGGACTTTAGCAGGAAAATCATTGACTAAGAGATTACCCATGATCACATCCGACGAATTCTCTGCCTCAGCTGCATTCACCATGTTGACTCGAGCTGATCTGGGGTTGAACTTCACAAGAGCGTTGCTAGGAGGTTTTCCTGGAGGAGGAGGCGGCAGACGGAGCTGAGAAGTGCATTTGTTGGCATAGTGACCCTTCTGCCCACATTTGTGACAAGTGACCTCTGCTGGCTGCCGGAACTGAATCTGAGGAGGCCCTTGCTTCTGATGCTGATATCTCTGCTGGAATCCAGGGTTGGGTGGGCGGGAAGAACCACGTCCACCTGAGTGCTTCGGCTGCTGAGAGTGCCGAGGAGGGGGAGGAGAAACCCAAAACCTCTGTTGCTTCTGAACCACCTGAGTTGAGGAAGAGCTGGAATCTCTGAAACGTTTCTTGGAGTTCTCCACCCTGAGCAAGGCTGCCTCTGCCCTGAGAGCTAAGTTATAGAATTTGTCAAACTCCTCAGGGTCGTGCAAAGTGAGTGCTAACTGCAAATCCTCCTTCAAGCCACCCCTGAACTGGTATATCTTGCTCTTCTGATCCGGAACATCGTGCAATGCGTAACGGGCCAGCTCGTGGAACTCAACATTGTACTTGTACACAGAATTTCTGCCCTGCTTCAAGCGCGTGAACTTCTCATGCATATCCTCAACAAAACTGGAAGGAATGTAGTGGGACCTGAAGTCACGACAGAACTCGTCCCAAGACATCACCCTGCCACCTCTGGAGTCCTTAAGCTGCTGCCACCAAATAGAAGCCTGCCCTTTCAACTGGAATGTTGCAAACTTGACATAATCCTCTGGACGCACATTGCTACACTCGAAATGCTTGTTCATATCACGGATCCAATCTTCCGCATCAAACGGCTGGTCGCAAGAAGTGAATGTCCTAGGCTGGTTTGACAGGAACTGACTCAGACTGGCGAAGTGATTGCCACCCTGCTGGAAATTGCCTTGCTGATGATTGGCTCTCTCCTGGATCAACTGCAACAGCATCTGAGTATTTGCATTGGTAGCTGCCATCATCGCCTGCCAAGCCTCAGCAGGAGGAGGCGGCGGCGGTGGCGGAGGAGGAGGTGGAGGCGGCATATCCTCACGCGTTGGGGTCTGACGAGTTGGTGGAGCCATGCTGAAGACGGACAGCAAATTAGTCCACAGAATATTTGAAGATAAGCTGAATCAAAAGATAGAATATCTGAATAGAACTTAGCATTGCACTCGAACAACATAGCAAGAGTGCATTCCCAAAGTAACAGACGACAGAATTCCGATAAGGCCACAACAAACAACTGTGAGCTAGAACTGCTCGGAACAAACATATGATCAAGATTTCCCAAACCTCAATCAAGCGTCTGTAGGAAGATAGTCCTATAAGATACTACCAGATATCCCACCTATGAATTCCCGAAATAACTGGTCATGCAATCAGGCACCCGGATACAAAGAGTATTTCACACAACTCCTAAACTAAACCGTCACCTGTATCACACCCTTCAACACACAACCAGCATCTCGGACCTTCGTCTACAACAGACCCTCGTGATCACAACGATACAAAGTGTGGTAGTACCCCCGAACCATCTACACCAGTACTGGGGACGTCGGGGATATCTCACCACTACCCGTATTGAAGCAATAACGAACACCCTCTGTTCTTAGGTACTCAGAAATCTGAATGATGGCGATGTGCGCGATAATCCCTGGAGCTCAACTCCCCTGATACTTAGAGCAGATAGGAGGCACGAGGACACTATTCCGTCACATCGAAATCATATAGATTTCGCAAACACCCGCGTGATCCTAAAAAAATTTTGAGCGGAAAAAGGAGTAGAGTTAAAGATTTCCTAAGACGGAAGCCTCACCAGAGCAAAGAAGAGGAGAAAAATGAAACCTACTCTCCGATATAACTAAGACTCAAAACATTTACTAGACTCGACTCGGCCAAATACGATCACACAAAGGCTCATATGGTCGTAAGGCTCTGATTACGACTTGTAACGACCAAAATGTGGTCCTTTCCGATCTGGGGGTCGAGGCCCCCGAATAGGAAAGAAGCGCATTTAAGTGTTTTGCAAGCAAGTAAACATAGCACATAATAATAAATATAGTAGACAATCTGGGATTCAACTGTCTTCTTATTAAAGATACAGAGTACAACGCAGATACAAACAATGTAGTTCCAGTACGGACTACAAAACAAGGGAAATGCTATGCTACCCGCTGCAGGCCCACGATAACGACCACGGCTCAGTCCTCTGGATAGTTCACGTAAAGGCGATCTGTCTCCTCGTCGTACTGCCACGCCAGCTGAGTGCCATCGGGATCATCTGGCTCTGGGATACCTGTACCTGCTGGAAGTTTCAGAGGAATCCGTGAGCCACGGGGACTCAGCAATCTAAGGCCTTGGTGCCAGATCTAGTCATGTTAATGGGTAAGGAAGGGGTGAAGTGGTTCCGGCTGCTGCATCCTAAGATTGAATAAGTGGCTAGCTTACGCAAAGGAGAAGTGACAGTGGCCTACGCTAACGATCGGGAATACTTGATCAGAAAGTGATCCTGAACACCTACCTACGGCATTCATAACCCCACCGTGTTCCCGATCGAAGAGAGAGATCTTTGAAGGGACAGTCACGGTTACGCACACAGTTGGCATTTTTATTAGTTTTTGTTTAAGTTCTCTAATACCGGATGTTAACAAAATATTCCAAGTTGCCACATAACCGCGGGCACGGCTTTCCGAAAGATTAAACCCTGCAGGGGTGCTCCAACTAGTCCATCACAAACAAACACAGGCCGCAAAGGCATCCTCTATCACGAATCTCGTGATCTCGTCGGATTCCTTAGAGGAAAACCTCAACTCTGGGGAAAACCAAAGCTTCACCGGGATTCTTATACGCGAGATATACCGCTAAGGTAAGACAAGACTAGCAGGACCTCCCGGTGTGTCGACGACCCGATAAGAGCCGCGTATCTCAGTCTCAGGACAACACCGTCTATGCAAAGTGGACAAGGACCAAACCTCAAGTTTCCCCGGGGTGGTCTTGCCGACTGCTAGGTGGTTGGACCAACACTCATGAGGAGCACTGGCCCGGGTTGTTGATTAAGTTCCTCGGGGTAGCTATTCCCTATGCAGGTTATTATTAGGTGATTAGCAAATAGTACCAAAGTTGGGTCCTGCCGGACAAGCCTTAACACTACGCGATTTATCAAGGGGGTCCCCATAACAACCCCGAACGTGTTAGGAGCGATCATTATGGAATCAAACACCGGTAACCGGTATCTAAGACGGCAATAACGGAACAAGACACCCGGCAAAAGGCTAGGCCTCCCGTCATTTACCAAGTATATAGTTACATTAATTAAATAACAGAAATTAATATAATGATATCAAGCTCATATCCACTCATGAGTTATAAACACCTGCAACTAACAAAACTAACATTAGTAGTTGAGCAAGCCTACCTAGCCATGCAAGTTTGCTAGGAAAGAGTAAGGTGTTTGGGCTCATGGCATAAGAAGAGGCAATATATTTTCAGTGGTAGGCAGCGAGCAATATGACGTGGAATCGAAACTAACATAACAAGTCTAGATATGGGATCAATGTCATGTCATCTTGCATGTGATATCCTCAGCTTGGAATGGTTCTGGATCGTCCTGCACGTACTCTCCTGACTCCACGTATTCGTTCTCCGCTCCCGGTGCTACCCAACACAAGAATAACAGCCAATGAACAGCAGCACCACAAAATGCAACAATCACATGATGCATGAGATGAAAGTGGAGCATGCATTACTGTTTCCATCACTAGCACCAGCACAATAAACTACAACAAGTTCCTGGGCAGAACTTTGCACTAACTTATCTGGCCATGCATGGGAATGATATGAACAGATGCATCTCGTAAAACTGGTGCAAAACCATATAAAGAACTTTGCAAACGGAGCTACGGATCAACGGGAATCAACGAAACACGATATGAAGCTCTACGTGAAAGATTCATCACCACACACACAATTGGCACAAATCTGGTGTTACCAGGTTGCCAAGACATATATTACCCCAACATGAATGAAATGGAGCAAGGTAGAACACCCCAACAACAATGAAACACAAACTTTGAACAAAATGGCAAAACTACGCAATTTGCCAGTTTCTGCATCTTAGCTGTTTGTGAGCCACATGCAACATAGCTACAGGTCTTCAAATGTGACAAATAATATATGTGGCTGTTGCCAACCAAGAACACTACAAGCTCCAGCAAGAATCATAGCAAAAGGAATTAAACTCTAGAAGATACAAGGTCACAAACTTTCCCAAAACCATCAGTTCTCAGGGACTTAGTGAAAATTCCTGCACCTGAGATTCTGTTTCTGTTCTGAAGCTTTTTGACTCCAAATGAATTGAAAATTTACAGGAAGCTTCACAAACATACCAGGTTCAAAACACTAGCACTGAACTAAGTCCAGTTCTCAACAGAATGACCAGCACATCCTTGTCTACAGGGGAAGAAAATGTTTCCAGCATTCCAGACTTAGTGAAATTTTCAGAGTTCAAAATCTGGAATTTTTCAGCCACATGCCCACTTTGTCTAGGCATAGTTTGCACTCACACGTCACCAAGAGGTGATTGACACCACTATGGTGTTGAGCACAAACCCATACTACTAACACACAAAATCCATGCCCTTGGGCTCCATCTATACCATGGGAACAAAGCCCAAACTTTCGACAAAGTGCAAATGCAATTCCACAAGTATGCTTCTAAGATGACAATTACATAGGAGAGTTTCATGTGCACAATGACAAAGTGACATGGGTGTTTGAACCCCATGTTTGTGTCATGCACATCAACAACACCCACACCCATATCTCAATATTATTAGATCAAGCACATCACAATGGAAACCTAGGCTATCAAGAGAGTATGCACCCCCCACATATGGGCATGTGATGGTGCACACCCTCACATGCACTACTAGGCTCACCCTAGTAATCATGTCATACTCAAGGAGCAACCCCCACAACATTCTACTCTATCTTATCTAGTAAGCTCCACCTTCACATGCTATCTTAGTTGGCCAACTAGAACATCACTCCACACCAAAATATGTGATGAGGGGGAGGCACCCACACCCCACTAAACCAAAGCAAACAAATAAGACTACAAGATCCCTTAGCCCACACAAAAGTTCACAAGTTTGGGCCTATACAAGAGTAGCTAGTGCCTCTTATCACCTCAAAGCACAACACGCACAAATGTCAAGGCATCTAACATCATCCACTTAACAAGGTTAGCTCCACTTCACTAAGGTGCACCCACCATAGATATCACAAGTATAGCAAGATCATACACACACACAATCTCTTATGCACAAAACACCCCTTGTGTGTGTGCCACCATGCACACAATCCATCTCCAACCTTCACCAAGCCTAACACATAGACACACTATGTAGGAAAGGGAAATAAAAATGCCAAGGAAGAAAAGAAATACCAAATACAAAATAACAGGGCTGTTCAGCTATCCAACAGCAAGGAAGAGAGAAAAGAAGAAAAAAAGAAAAAAAACAAGGTTCATACAAAAGGTGAGGTGCTGGGGTCGAACCCCAGACCTGCTGGAGTGCAAACCGCATTCCTACCACTCTGTTGGGCTCTAGGTACTCGGCAAAGGAGGACCCAAGCAGAGGAACTACTAACTGCGCTGCCCTGCTGATGAAACAGGAAAAGGAAAAAACAAAAAGGGGATGTTTCTACTGGGAATCGATCCCTACACCTGACGAAGAAACAACGCACAACCAACCACTGCGCTACGATGCATCGACTGACAGAGGAAGGAACTAACGCAACTTGACATGGCCTCGCTTCTACTCGCTGGCCTGCACCTTGCGATCCGGTGACAGGGAGGTCACCGGAGATGGCCATCTCTGTCCCGGCCTCTACCACGCCTGCAGGAGAGGGAAAAGCCCCTGCGTTACTACTCTGGACCTCCCCACAACGAGGGTTCTAACCCTGCTAACACACACACACACACACCTCCTGCCGGCCTCTCCTGGGAATAGAGAAGCAACACCTCTACCACCATCTAAACCATGGAGAAGGGAGGAGGGGCGGTCGTCACCTAGAACCGGAAGAGGGGGCGCCGATCTGTGATGGGAGAAGCGCCGGGGAGGAAGAAGACCGGCGGCGCAGCTGTTCCTGAACTGAAGATCCGATGCAGGGAAAAGAGCACCGGGAACTCGCCATAGACGTGGTCGGATCCAGCGGAGTAATCGGTCCCCGGGGCTCCTAGCGCCGGGAATGGATCGCGGGGATCCACCCCGAGCTCCCGGACATGGCGACGGCGGCGAACGGAGGCGGGAGCGTGGCGTCCGCCGGCGAGGAGCTGCACACACTCGGTCTACCCCTACAGAAACTCTCCTGTCGACGGGAGGTGAGAGATGGGAAGGAGGAGAGGTGGCGGCTGCGGACTGGGGAGAGGAGGAACCCTAGGAGGAGGGGGGAGGCACGGACGCCCAGGTTATAAGGGTCCCCGTCGACGTTGGCGCCCTCACGGCATCAACAGGTGCACTCACAACCTGACGGGAATAATGCAGGGGAAAGGCACGGCGTGAGAGGAGGAAGGAAGCGTCGGGTCTGGGCCTCTACGCGCGAGGGAGGGAGTAGACGGGCCACGCCTTGCGCGGGAACCAGCCCAACTTGGCGATAGATAAGGAATAAACCCCCCCCCTAAGCAGTTTCTTATTTACAGGAATATAGGGAAGAAAGAAATGCCCATGGGTGTAAACACATGGCAAAAAAAATCGCAAGACATCCCTCGACTTGGAAAACCAATTCCCACTTTATAAAAATCAGAACAAGAATTTAGGAGCAAGTAGATATTTTACAACACAGCAATAATTTGTGCTGTTTTGGGATTTTATATGCCCCTATAAACACCCACACAAAACCAGCAACTTACATTCCTCATCCACCACAATTCTAGCTAAAACATGGGCATTATTTTAAAAGGAAAGAAGAGGTGAAATTTTACATAGGAAAAAATAGAGGGGGGGAGAAGGTGGTTGGTTTTGAAAGGAAATAAAAATAAGTACTTGCTAACACATGCTACACTCCACACAAGGCACACATCACATGAACACATGAAATATAACATCTCAATACTCACTCCTAGCAAGAGCATATGCAAGCATGATCCTGACATACAAACATAAGGCATGGCAAGGGAAGATATGTAGTGCATGCATGCAAGGGAAGTAAGCACTAGGCAACACACATGAAATCGTGGCACAAAATAATATCATCACAATCTCTGACAAGGCGGACCCACATACAACAGGACCCAAAAGGGAAAGTTCCACACTTGGGGCATTACAACCCTTTCGGTTAACAACATGCAAGTCAAATTCCTGTAGTAGAAGAGCCCATCTGATTAGCCTAGGCTTAGCGTCCTTCTTCTCCATAAGGTACTTAATAGGAGCATGATCAGAGTGAATAGTGACTTTGGAGTCAACTATATAAGATCTGAACTTTTCACATGCAAACACAACTACTAAAAATTCCTTCTCCGTAGTGGCATAGTTCCTTTTGGCAATATCTAGAGTTGTACTAGAATAGTGAATGACATTCAACTTCTTGTCAACTCTTTGTCGTAGAACAGCACCAACAGCATAATCACTAGCATCGCACATGATTTCAAAGGGCAAGTTCCAATCAGGTGGTTGAACAATAGGTGTGGTTATCAAGGCCTTCTTAAGTATTTCGAAAGCTTCCTCACAATCCTCATCAAAAAAAGGAACATCCTTCTGCAATAGGTTGGTAAGAGGCCTAGAAATCTTAGAGAAGTCTTTAATGAACCTTCTATAGAAACCAGCATGACCTACAAAACTTCGTATACCTCTGATATCAGTGGGGCAAGGCATTTTCTCAATTGCATCAACCTTAGCCTTATCAATTTCAATGCCTCTCTCAGAGATTTTGTGTCCTAAGACGATGACTTCATTAACCATGAAGTGGCACTTCTCCGAGTTCAAGACGAGGTTGGTATCTTTGCATCTCTGTAAGACACGATCAATGTTGCCGAGGCAATCGTCAAAGGAAGAACCGTAAATGGAGAAATCGTCCATGAAAACCTCAAAAATCTTTTCACAAAAGTCAGAGAATATTGCCATCATACATCTTTGAAAGGTGGTAGGTGCATTGCACAGGCCAAAAGGCATACGTCTATAAGCAAAGGTACCGAAGGGGCAGGTGAAGGTGGTTTTCTCTTGATCAGATTGTGCAACAGGTATTTGCGAGAAACCTGAATAACCGTCTAGAAAGCAGAAGTGTGTGTGTTTAGATAGCCTTTCTAGCATTTGGTCGATAAACGGCAAAGGATAATGGTCTTTCCTAGTTGCCTTGTTTAGTTTCCGGAAGTCTATCACCATCCTATAGCCAGTAATAATCCTCTTTGGGATTAGTTCATTCTTATCATTAGGAACGACGGTGATACCTCCCTTCTTAGGTATGCAATGTACTGGGCTTACCCAATCACTATGAGCAACAGGATAAATGATTCCTCCTTCCAGAAGCTTTAATATTTCTTTTCTCACGACCTCTTTCATCCTCAGATTTAATCTCCGTTGATGGTCAGCAAATGGCTTAGATTCAGGATCGGTTTTAATCTTGTGCTGACATAGAGTGGGACTAATACCCTTAAGATCATCAAGAGTATATCCAATAGCAGCACGGTGCTTCCTCAAAGTTTTTAATAACTTCTTCTCTTCGTGATTCGAGAGTTGAGCACTAATAATAACGGGATATATCTCCTTCTCATCGAGATAGGCATACTTAAGAGTATCTGGTAACTGTTTTAGCTCGAACACAGGATCACCCTTTGGTGGGGGAGGATCCCCAAGCAGTTCAACAGGCAGATTATTCTTGAGAATAGGATATTGTTCTAAGACAATTTTATCTATCTCATCTCTTTCATCCATATGCATATCATTTTCATGCTCAAGCAGATATTGCTCTAAAGGATCTATAGGAGGTACGACAATAGAGGCAAGAGCAATGATTTCATCCCTACCAGACGACTCTTTTTCATGGGGTTGTCTTCCAAACTTGGAGAAGTTAAATTCATGAGACACACCTTCGAAACTAATGACAGTCTGTTTAATGCAATGAATGTGACCATTGACAGAGTTGAGGAAGGGTCTACCAAATATGATGGGGAAAAATCTATCTTGTGCAGTAGCAAGGACGAGGAAATTAGTAGGATACTTCGTCTTACCACACAGGACTTCTACATCTCTCACAATTCCTAGAGGGCAGATAGTGTCTCTATTAGCTAGCGTAATAATGACATCAATGGATGCAAACTCAGCAGGTGCAATCTCATCTTTGATTTCATCATATAGGGACCGGGGTATTGCACTTACACTAGCACCCATATCACATAAACCATGATAACAATGATCGCCTATCTTGACAGACACAACGGGCAGGCCAACTACAAGTCTGTATTTGTCTTTCGCGTGAGGTTTAGCAATTCTAGCGGAGTCCTCACAGAATTTGATAACATGCCCATCTATGTCTTAGGCTAAGAGATCTTTGATAATAGCAACACTGGGTTCAACTCTAATTTCCTCAGGGGGTGCAAGTGGTCTAATGTAACCCCTACGTATCACAGTTGGAGCTTTAGAATAATCGTCTTTCCTAGCAGGGTAAGGTGGTTTCTCAGTGTAGGCACAAGGAACAATAGGATCACTAAAGGCAATGACTTTCTCTTCAACTAGATTGGGATTAACTATGTTGACTTCTACAGGAGGATGATACTTAAACCACTTCTCTTTGGGAAGATCAACATGAGCAGCAAAAGATTCACATAGAGGAGCTACTATCTCCGAGGCAAGTCCATACTTAGCGCTAAAATCTCTAGAAGTGTTTGTTTCACCAAAAGATTTAACGCAATCAAACTGGAAATTCATACATGACTCCTTACCTTCTTCAAGCTCCCAATCTTCAGAGTTACGTTTGATTCTTTCCAATAAATTCCACTTGTGGTCAATATCCTTCTTCATAAAAGAACCGGTACAAGAAGTGTCAAGCATGGTACGATCTTCATGAGAAAGCCGAGCATAAAAGTTTTGAGTGATAATTTCTCGCGAGAGCTCATGATTGGGGCATGAATATAGCATTGATTTAAGCCTCCCCCAAGCTTGAGCTATGCTTTCCCTGTCACGAGGCCAAAAGTTATAAATATAATTCCGATCACGATGTACTAAATGCATAGGATAAAACTTTTGATGAAATTCCAATTTCAACCGATTGTAGTCCCATGATCCAGTATCATCACATAGCCTATACCATGTCAACGCCTTATCCTTCAAAGATAAAGGAAATACTTTCTTATTTACCTCATCCTCGGGCAAACCTGCAAGCTTAAATAAACCACAAACTTCATCTACATAGATTAGATGCAAGTCTTGATGTGATGATCCATCTCCTGTAAAAGGATTAGCCAGCAGTTTCTCAAGCATACCCGAAGGAATTTCATAAAAGATATTTTCAGTAGGTACCTCAGGTTGAGGAGCAACCCCTCATGCTTCCGTTTGTGGTGAAGATACCCTGAACAAACTCCTCAAAGGAACAGTTTCCATAGTGACAAGTGATAATAAATTTCAACACAGTATATAAATGTTTCCTTACCAAATTCCACTTACCAAAGGCACTTCCCTCCCCGGCAACGGCGCCAGAAAAGAGTCTTGATGACCCACAAGTATAGGGGATCAATTGTAGTCCTTTTGATAAGTAAGAGTGTCGAACCCAACGAGGAGCAGTAGGCTCTGATAAATGGTTCTCAGCAAGGTAATAACCGCAAGCACTGAAAGTAGCGGTAACAAGTGATGGTGTAGTGAGGTGAAACGTAGCAAGCGAGAAGTAACAAGTAACAAGTAGTAGCAAGGGTGCAGAAAAGTGGCCCAATCCCTTTTGTAGAAAGGGACAAACCTGAACAAAGTCTTATAAGAGGAAAAACGCTCCCGAGGACACACAGGAATTTGTGTCATGCTAGTTTCATCATGTTCATATGATTCGCGTTCGTTACTTTGATAGTTTGATATGTGGGTGGACCGGCGCTTGGGTACTTCCCTTACTTGGAAAAGCATCCCACTTATGATTAACCCCTCTCGCAAGCATCTACAACTACGAAAGAAGAATTAAGACAACGTCTAACCATAGCATTAAAATAGTGGATCCAAATCAACCCCTTATGAAGCAACGCATAGACTGGGGTTTAAGCTTCTGTCACTCTAGCAACCCATCATCCACTTACTACTCCCCAATGCCTTCCTCTAGGCCCAAGTATGGTGAAGTGTTATGTAGTCGACGTTCACATAACACCACTAGAGGAAAAACAACATATAGCATATCAAAATACCGAACGAATACCAAATTCACATGACTATTATCAGCATGACTTATCCCATGTCCTCAGGAACAAAAGTAACTACTCACAAAGCATAATCATAATCATGATCTGAGGTGTAATGAATAGCATCAAGGATCTGAACATAAACTCTTCCACCAAGTAATCCAACTAGCATCAACTACAAAGAGTAATCAACACTACTAGCAACTTTACAAGTACCAATCGGAGTCGCGAGACGGAGATTGGTTACAAGAGATGAACTAGGGTTTGGAGAGGAGATGGTGTTGATGAAGATGTTGATGGAGATGAATCCCCTCGAAGGAGAGGAGAGTTGGTGATGACGATGGCGATGATTTCCCCCTTCGGGAGAGAAGTTTCCCCGGCAGGATCGTCCTGCCGGAGCTCTAGAGTGGATCTGCTCAAGTTCCGCCTCGTGGCGGTGGAGAAACCACGAAAAAGCTCCACCCGGATTTTATTCCGGAAGAAACCCTTCATATAGCAAAAGAGGGGATGATAACCCACAAGTATAGGGGATCAATCATAGTCCTTTCGATAAGTAAGAGTGTCAAACCCAACGAGGAGCAGAAGGCTGTCATAAACGGATTTCATCAAGGTAATAACTGCCAGCACTGAAAGTAGCGGTAACAAGTGATTGTGTAGCGAGGTGAAACGTAGCAAGCAAAAAAGTAACAAGTGGCAAGTAGCAGCAACGGTGCAGCAAGTGGCCCAATCCCTTTTGTAGCAAGGGACAAGCCTGAACAATGTCTTATAGGAGGAAAAACGCTCCCGAGGACACACAGGAATTTCTATCATGCTAGTTTCATCATGTTCATATGACTCGCGTTCGTTACTTTGATAGTTTGATATGTGGGTGGACTGGCGCTTGGGTACTGCCCTTACTTGGACAAGCATCCCACTTATGATTAACCTCTCTCGCAAGCATCCGCAAGTATAAAAGAAGAATTAAGACAAAGTCTAACCATAGCATTAAACTAGTGGATCCAAATCAGCCCCTCACGAAGCAACGCATAGACTGGGGTTTAAGCTTCTGTCACTCCAGCAACCCATCATCTACTTACTACTTCCCAATGCCTTCCTCTAGGCCCAAATATGGTGAAGTGTTATGTAGTCGACGTTCACATAACACCACTAGAGGAGAAAACAACATGCAACATATCAAAATACCGAACGAATATCAAATTCACATGACTATTATTAACATGGCTTATCCCATGTCCTTAGGAACAAAAGTAACTACTCACAAAACATAATCATAATTATGATCAGAGGTGTAATGAATAGCATCAAGGATATGAACATAAACTCTCCCACCAAGTAATCCAACTAGCATCAACTACAAAGAGTAATCAACACTACTAGCAACCTGACAAGTACCAATCGGAGTCGTGAGACGGAGATTGATTACAAGAGATGAACTAGGGATTGGAGAGGAGATGGTGCTGATGAAGATGTTGATGAAGATGCCTCCCCTCCGACGAGAGGAGTGTTGGTGATGATGATGGCGACGATTCCCCCCTCCGGGAGGGAAGTTTCCCCGGCAGGATCGTCCTGCCAGAGCTCTAGATTGGATCTGCTCAAGTTCCGCCTCGTGGCGGCGGCGAAACCACGAAAAAGCTCCCGTCTGATTTTTTTCTCGACCAAGACGCTTCATATAGTAAAAGAGGGGGCTAGTGGGCCGTCAGGGAGCCCACAAGCCCCCACTCCGCCACCAGGGGTGGCGGTGTCAGGGCTTGTGGCGCCCTGGCAGCCCCCCTCCGGTAGTTCTTTCGCCCAGCATTTTTTACATAATCCCAAAAAAATCCACGTAACTTTTCAGGGCATTTGCAGATGTGCAGAATAGTGCACTAGGATTTGCTCCTTTTCCAGTCCAGAATTCCAGCTGCCTGAATTCTCCCTCTTGAAATAAACCTTGCAAAATAAGAGAGTAAAGGCATAAATATGGTACCACAACTAATATAACAGTCCGAAAAGCAATAAATATCAACATGAAAGCATGATGCAAAATGGACGTATCAACTCCCCCAAGCTTAGACCTCGCTTGTCCTCAAGAGAAGACCAAGTTCCATAAACATGTCCACATGTTGAGGGACAAAGGTGTCGATAAAACGTAATACGGACATCAGGGCATCATGATCACACATAGGACATCAATACATCATAAAGATTCTTATGGGAAAGTAACAATTCCTTCACAAAGCAAAGCATGAAGCAAAAAACCTTACTGAGAAGTAACCAACAATAAACCATAGTCATTGAAGCAATTGCAATTTATCACAACATCAGAAAGAGTCAAATAAGAGCTTGTAAGGCAAACCCACATACTCAACCATCTCTTTTGTTTTCCACAATTGTTACAGCTCGCGTGGTACTCATGGTGTCAAAGTTTCAGCTGGACACAGAGGAAAGTTAGGGGCTTATAGTTTTGCCTCCCAACCATTTACCTCAAGGGTAAAGTCAACAACAATAAAGCATAAGTACTCAACTCCAAGTTGATATATGAATATAGATCTTTCCCAAGCATGTGACGGTAGCCAAGACAAAGGCAAAAAAAGGGAATTGGTGATGATCACCATGACTCTTACAAGGGCAAAAGTAAAGGTACAAGATAGGCCCTTCGCAGAGGGAAGCAGAGGTTGTCATGAGCTTTTGAGGTTTGAATGTGTGTCCTCTTAGTGCGAAGGAACGTCACTTTATATTTCCTCCTGTGATAAAGAACTTTATTATGCAGTCTCTCGCTTTTATGTCTTTCTCATCACAGGTACGTACAAAGCTTATTTTCCACACACTAATAGATCATACATATTAGAGAGCAATTTATATTGCTTGCACCGATGACAACTTACTTGAAGGATCTTATTCAATCCATAGGTAGGTATGGTGGACTCGCATGGCAAAACTGGGTTGGAGGTTTATGGATGCACAAGTAGTATCTCTACTTGGTGCGGGAGTTTTGGCTAATATGAGGTGGAAGCAATCGTCACATGCTAAGGGATCTCTAATCATATAACATTGTTTGGAACCAAGCAAACACAATTTATTATGTTGTCTTCCTTGTCCAACATCTACTCCTAAGCATGCAATAGTTTGGTGAGTGCTCACAATTGTAAAAAGTGTCTAAGATGATATATTTATATGTGAACCTCTCTTTCCTTATTACTTCTTATTAATTGCAACAATGACTAATGTCTAAGTTGATTTATTCTCAAGAAGTTTCAATCATCATACGTGTCATACGTGAAGTTATCACTTTCCATAAAATCATCTCATGATCTTTCATGCTATCGTTCTTTTCGTACTATTGATCATGGCACAAAGCAAAGCCCTTGACTAAGATACTCTTTATTATATAGCTCGTAAGCTTGAATACATCGGGGGAGAGACAAAAGCAAAAGACTCAAACTAAACACTAAAGACTTATTCCTCTAAGAGAAGAAATAAAAACTGAAAAGGAAAGAACTAAAACAAAGGTAAAAGCAAAAGATATAAAGGTGATACGATACCAGGGCAACTCCCCCAATCTTGGCTGAAGCCAAGGGGATTGCCCATACCAATGCTTAGTTGTCTTCCTTCGGTGGTGATGGTGGTGTTGTTGGAGCAGTCTTGAGCTTGTCTAATTTCCACTTTAGCAAAAAGTTCTGCTCCCTTAGATCGCCATTTTCTTCCTCAAGTTTCAACACTCTATGGCAAAGTTCCTGCTTACTCTCCTGCAAGAAACGAGAAGGGATAAACAAGGTCTTAGGCTTCTTCCTATGGTCAGGGAGGCTTGACTTCTTGAACTCCACATGGGTGTTTGCAGGTTGAGGTAGAGGAGCCTCCTCTTCATCGGAACTCGTTTGTTCCTTCCCCTTGGGATCATAGTCCTCTTCCTCATCAGTGGTCCACCCATATGGTTCCAAGTCCCCATAGACCTTGGGGTTAGCAAGGTAGTCAGCCACATAGCTCTCTCCCTCTGAATCTTGAGAAGACATCTTGACCTAGATCTGCGGCAGAACAATCTCGAAACAAAAACAGAGGAAAACTGCGTGATACGGAGATCAAAACCTTCGGGCGACTATATATTGATTTTTTCTGGGACAGAAGGAGTCCTCCGCAAGAAAACGGAGTCCGGGAGGCACACGAGGTGCCCACAAGCTTGCCCTCCGCCACCAGGGGGGTAGGGGGCGGTGGCAGGGCTTGTGGCCGCCTCGTTCGCTCTCCGGACTGCTTTTTATTTTTCTAATTTTCCAAAAATTCCAAAACGGAGGAAAATTCCTGTTGGAAAAGCATCGGAGTCCAATTTCTTACTGAAATAGATACATCTTCGTTTTCAAGGTCTGAAACAGGCTGATAAACATCCCTTGTGTACTCCTCTGTAGTTATGACATTGATGATATTGGTCTCAACATTTATGGGACTACCGGAGATGTAATGCTTGATTCTTTGCCCATTTACCACTCTAGGAAAATTTCCTTCCGTGTTATTGATTTTGATGGCACCGGAATGATAAACTTCCTCGATAACATAGGGACCTTCCCATTTAGAGAGAAGCTTGCCAGCAAAGAATCTCAAACGAGAATTGTATAGCAAGACATAATCACCTACATTGAACTCTCGTTTTTGTATTCGTTTGTCGTGCCATCTCTTAACCTTTTCCTTGAATAACTTGGCATTCTCATATGCCTGGGCCCTCCATTCATCTAACGAGCTGATATCAAATAACCGCTTCTCACCGGCAAGTTTGAAATCAAAGTTGAGCTCTTTGATTCCCAATAAGCTTTGTGTTCTAGCTCAAGAGGTAAATGACAAGCCTTATCGTAAACCATTTTGTACGGTGACATGCCCATGGGATTCTTATAAGCGGTCCTATAAGCCCATAGTGCATCGTCAAGTTTGCTAGACCAATTCTTCCGAGATCTATTGACGGTCTTTTGTAGGATCAATTTGATCTCCCTATTACTCAACTCCACTTGACCACTAGACTGAGGATGATAAGGAGAGGCAACTCTATGGTTGACATCATACTTATCTAGCATCTTGCGGAAAACACCATGAATGAAGTGTGAACCGCCATCAGTCATCAAGTATCTAGGGACTCCAAATCTTGGGAATATGACTTCTTTAAGCATCTTAATAGAGGTGTGGTGATCAGCATTTTTAGTGGGGATAGCTTCTACCCAGTTAGTAACGTAATCCACAGCAACTAAGATGTGAGTGTACCCATTGGAACTCGGGAAGCGTCCCATATAATCAAAGCCCCAAACATCAAATGGTTCAATGACAAGTGAATAGTGCATAGGCATTTCTTGACGCTTACTGATGTTCCCTATTCTTTGGCATTCGTCACAAGACAAGACAAACTTACGGGGATCCTTGAAGAGAGTGGGCCAATAGAAACCTGATTGCAATACCTTATGGGCAGTTCTATCTCCAGCGTGGTGTCCTCCGTAGGCTTCGGAATGACACTTCTACGGGATCTGTCCCTGTTCATGTTCAGGCACACAACATCTAATAACACCATCTACTCCTTCCTTATAAAGGTGAGGATCATCCCAAAAGTAGTGTCTCAAATTAAAGAAGAATTTCTTCTTTTGCTGATAGGTGAAACTGGGTGGTATGTATTTGGCAACGATATAGTTTGCATAATCGGCATACCACGGTGCACTGTGTGAAGTGCGGATGACATTTAATTGCTCATCTGGAAAGCTATCATCAATAGGTAGTGGGTCGTCAAGGACATTCTCTAGCCTAGACAAGTTATCTGCTATAGGGTTATCAGCACCCTTTCGGTCAACGACGTGCAAATCAAATTCCTGTAGCAGGAGAACCCATCTGATCAGCCTAGGCTTAGCGTCCTTCTTCTCCATGAGGTACTTAATAGCAGCATGATCAGAGTGAATAGTGACTTTGGAGTCAACTATGTAAGATCTGAACTTTTCACATGCAAACACGACTGCTAAAAAATCCTTCTCCGTGGTGGCATAGTTTCTTTGGGCACCGTCTAGAGTTTTACTAGCGTAGTGAATGACATTCAACTTCTTGTCAACTCTTTGTCCTAGAACAGCACCAACAGCGTAATCACTAACGTCACATATGATTTCAAAGGGCAAGTTCTAGTCAGGTGGTTGAACAATAGGTGCGGTTATCAAAGCCTTCTTAAGTATTTTGAAGGCTTCCTCATAATCCTCATCGAACACAAAAGGAACATCCTTCTGCAAGAGGTTGGTAAGAGGCTTAGAAATCTTAGAGAAGTCTTTAATGAACCTTCTATAGAAACCAGCATGACCTAGGAAACTTCGTATACCTCTGATATCTGTGGGGCAAGGCATTTTCTCAATTGCATCAACCTTAGCCTTATCAACTTCAATGCCTCTTTCAGAGATTTTGTGTCCTAATACGATACCTTCATTAACCATAAAGTGGCACTTATCCAAATTCAAGACGAGGTTGGTTTCTTCGCATCTCTGTAAGACTCGATCAAGGTTGCTGAGTCAATCATCAAAGGAAGACCCGTAAACGGAGAAGTCATCCATGAAAACCTCGACAATCTTTTCACAAAAGTCAGAGAATATAGCCATCATACATCTTTGAAAGGTGGCAGGTGCATTGCATAAGCCAAAGGCATACGTCTATAGGAAAAGGTACCGAAAGGGCAGGTGAAAGTGGTTTTCTCTTGATCAGATTGTGTAACAGGTATTTGCGAGAAACCTGGATAACCGTCTAGAAAGCAGAAGTGTGTGTGCTTTGATAGCCTTTCTAGCATTTGGTCGATGAACGGCAAAGTATAATGATCTTTCCTGGTTGCCTTGTTCAGTTTCCGGAAGTCTATCACCATTCTATAGCCGGTAATAATCCTTTGCGGGATTAGTTCATCCTTATCATTAGGAACGACGGTGATACCTCCCTTCTTAGGTACGCAATGTACTGGACTTACCCAATGACTATGAGCAACGGGATAAATGATTCCTGCTACCAGAAGCTTTAGTATTTCTTTTCTAACGACCTCTTTCATCTTAGGATTTAAGCTCCTTTGATGATCAGCAACTGGTTTAAAGTCAGGATCGGTTTTAATCTTGTGCTAACATAGAGTAGGACTAATACCCTTAAGATCATCAAGAGTATATCCAATAGCAGCGCGGTGCTTCCTCGGAGGCCTTAGTAACTTCTTCTCTTCGTGCTCTGAGAGGAGAGCACTAATAATGACAGGATATATCTCCTTCTCATCAAGATAGGCATACTTAAGAGTATCAGGCAACTGTTTAAGCTCAAACACAAGATCACCCTTTGGTGGGGAGGATCCCCAAGCAGTTCAACAAGCAGATTATTCTTGAGAATAGGATATTGTTCTAGGACAATTTTATCTATCTCGTATCTCTCATCCATATGCATATCATTTTCATGCTTAAGAAGATATTTCTCTAAAGGGTCCGTAGGAGGTACGGCAATAGTGGCAAGAGCAATGATTTCATCTCTACCAGATGACTTTCTTTCATGGGGTTGTCTTCCAAACTTGGAGAAGTTAAATTCATGACACACACCCTCGAAACTTACTGTGACAATATGTTTAATGCAATCAATGTGAGCATTGACAGTGTAGAGAAAGGGTCTACCAAATATGATGGGACAAAATCTATCTTGTGCAGTACCAAGGACGAGGAAGTCAGTAGGATACTTCGTCTTACCACACAGGACTTCTACGTCTCTCACAATTCCGAGAGGGAAGATAGTGTCTCTATTAGCTAGCATAATAGTGACATCAATGGGTTCTAACTCAGCAGGTGCAATCTCATCTTTGATTTCATCATATAGAGAACGGGGTATTGCACTAACACTAGCTCCCATATCACATAAACCATGGTAACAGTGATCTCCTATCTTAACAAAAACAACGGGCAGGCCAACTACAGGTCCGTGTTTGTCTTTCGCATGAGGTTTAGCAATTCTAGCGGAGTCCTCACAGAATTTGATAACATGCCCATCTATGTCTTCGGCTAAGAGATCTTTGATAATAGCAATACTAGGTTCAACTCTAATCTCTTCAGGGGGTGCAAGTGGTCTAAAGTAACCCCTACGTATCACAGTTGGAGCTTTAGAATAATCCTTTATCCTAGGAGGGTATAGTGGTTTGTCAGTGTAAGCACAAGGAACAACAGGATCACTAAAAGCAATGACTTTCTCCTCAACTAGATTGGTTTTGGCTATGTTGCTTTCTACAGGAGGATGATATTCAAACCACTTCTCTTTAGGAAGATCAACATGAGCAAAAGAAAATTCACATAGAGAAGCTACTATCTCAGAGTCAAGTCCATACTTAGTGCTAAAATCTCTAGAAGTATTTGTCTCAACAAAAGATTTAACGCAATCAAACTGGAAATTCATACCTGACTCCTTACCTTCCTCCAGCTCCCAATCTTCAGAGTTGTGTTTAATTCTCTCCAATAAATTCCACTTGTGATCAATATCCTTCTTTATAAAAGAACCGGTACAAGAAGTGTCAAGCAAGGTACAATCTTCATGAGAAAGCCGAGCATAAAAGTTTTGAGTGATGATTTCTCTCGAGAGCTCATGATTGGGGCATGAATATAGCATTGATTTAAGCCTACCCCAAGCTTGAGCTATGCTTTCTGTGTCACGAGGCCAAAAGTTATAAATATAGTTCCGATCATGATGTACTAAATGCATAGGATCAAACGTTTGATGAAATTCCAATTTCAACCGATTGTAGCCCCATGATCGAGTATCATCACATAGCCTATACCATGTCAACGCCTTATCCTTCAAAGAGAAAGGAAAGGCTTTCTTCTTTACCTCATCCTCGGGAAACCTGCAAGCTTAAATAAACCACAAACTTCATCTACCAAGATCAGATGCAAGTCTGAATGTGAAGATCCATCTCCTGTGAAAGGATTAGCTAGCAGTTTCTCAAGCATACCCGAAGGAATTTCATAAAATATATTTTCAGTAGGTACCTCAGGTTGAGGAGCAACTCCTCGTGCTTCCGTTCATGGTGAAGATAGCTCGAACGAACTCCTCAAAGGAACAGTTTCCATTGTGACAAGTGACAATAAATTTCAGCACAGTATATGAATGTTTCCTTACCAATTTCCACTTACCAAAGGCGCTTCACTCCCCGGCAACGGCGCCAGAAAAGAGTCTTGATGACCCACAAGTATAGGGGATCAATCGTAGTCCTTTCGATAAGTAAGAGTGTCGAACCCAACGAGGAGCAGAAGGCTCTGATAAATGGATTTCAGCAAGGTAATAACTGCAAGCACTGAAAGTAGCGGTAACAAGTGATTGTGTAGCGAGGTGAAACGTAGCAAGCAAAAAGTAACAAGTGGCAAGTAGTAGCAATGGTGCCGCAAGTGGCCCAATCCCTTTTGTAGCAAGGTACAAGCCTGAACAAAGTCTTATAGGAGGGAAAACGCTCCCGAGGACACACGGGAATTTCTGTCATGCTAGTTTCATCATGTTCATATGATTCGCGTTTGTTACTTTGATAGTTTGATATGTGGGTGGACCGGCGCTTGGTTACAGCCCTTAATTGGACAAGCATCCCACTTATGATTAACCTCTCTCGCAAGCATCCGCAACTACAAAAGAAGAATTAAGACAAAGTCTAACCATAGCATTAAACTAGTGGATCCAAATCAGCCCCTCACGAAGCAACGCATAGACTGGGGTTTAAGCTTCTGTCACTCCAGCAACCCATCATCTACTTACTACTCCCCAATGCCTACCTCTAGGCCCAAATATGGTGAAGTGTTATGTAGTCGACGTTCACATAACACCACTAGAGGAAAAACAACATACAGCATATCAAAATACCGAACGAATATACAATTCACGTGACTATTATTACCATGACTTATCCCATGTCCTCAGGAACAAAAGTAACTACTCATAGAACATAATCATAATTATGATCAGAGGTGTAATGAATAGCATCAAGGATCTGAACATAATCTCTCCCACCAAGTAAACCAACTAGCATCAACTACAAAGAGTAATCAACACTACTAGCAACCTTACAAGTACCAATCGGAGTCGTGAGACGGAGATTGATTACAAGAGATGAACTAGGGATTGGAGAGGAGATGGTGCTGATGAAGATGTTGATGAAGATGCCTCCCCTCCGACGAGAGGAGTGTTAGTGATGACGATGGCGACGATTCCCCCCTTTGGGAGGGAAGTTTCCC
Source organism: Hordeum vulgare subsp. vulgare (assembly GCF_904849725.1). Taxonomy (NCBI): domain Eukaryota; kingdom Viridiplantae; phylum Streptophyta; class Magnoliopsida; order Poales; family Poaceae; genus Hordeum; species Hordeum vulgare. The sequence continues at coordinate 459,820,459 of NC_058524.1, read as the reverse complement.
TGGCAGGATCGTCCTGCCGGAGCCCTAGATTGGATCTGCTCAAGTTCTGCCTCGTGGCAGCGGCGAAACCACGAAAAAGCTCCCGTCTGATTTTTTTTCCGGACCAAGACGCTTCATATAGCAAAAGAGGGGGGCTAGTGGGCCGTTTGGGAGCCCACAAGCCCCCACTCCGCCACCAGGGGGTGGCGGTGTCAGGGCTTGTGGTGCCCTGGCAGCCCCCTCCGGTAGTTCTTTCGCCCAGTATTTTTTATATAATCCCAAAAAAATCCACGTAACTTTTCAAGGCATTTGGAGATGTGCACAATAGTGGACTAGGATTTGCTCCTTTTCCAGTCCAGAATTCCAGCTACCTGAATTCTCCCTCTTCAAATAAACCTTGCAAAATAAGAGAGAAAAGGCATAAATATGGTACCACAAGTAAAATAACAGCCCAAAAAGCAATAAATATCAGCATGAAAGCATGATGCAAAATGGACGTATCAGGAGGCCAGTGGGCCACCAGGGTGCCCACAAGCCCTGTTGCCGCGGCCAGGGGGGTAGGCCGCGGCAACCAGGCTTGTGGGCCCCTGGTTACTCCCCTCTGACACTTCTTTCGCCCGGTATTTTTTATATATTCCCAAAAAATTCCACGTTGATTTTCAGGGCATTTGGAGTTGCGCAGAATAGAAGACTCAGACTTGCTCCTTTTCCATTCCAGAATTCCAGCTGTCGGTATTCTCCCTCTTCAAATAAACCTTGCAAAATAAGAGAGAAAATGCATAAGTAAGGTTCCACAAGGTATAATTACAGTCCATAAAGCGATAAATATCAACACGAAAGCATGATGCAAAATGGACGTATCAGTCCTGCATCCTCGCCCATGTGTAAATGGGTTTCTAGTCGTATGCAGGTTGTGGTTGGCCAAGTAGCTCGACATTTTTTTATTTTTTGCTATTAAAGTTTTTAACAAAAAATATTTTATGATAATTATTTTTTCTATTATTTTTAACATGTTTTAACTCCAAACTTTTTGTTACAATTCAAAGCCACGTAATCAATTTTCAACCCTTTTCTGATTTCATTTTCTATTTTTCATGCATTTAATGATTATTTTTTGAGCTAAATTACCCTGAAATTAAAAAGCACTATAAATGAACTCTAAAAAGGTTGAAACTTGGCATGGTATCATAATTTCACCCATGTAGCATGTGCTAAAAAGTTGAGAGGGTTACGACAAAAACTAGATGCACTTCGTATACAAACTGGACAATCTCTTTCAAAGTATCAAGGTTTCGAACGAAAACTCATCTGTTACAAAGGGATTTCATTTTTTAGAACTTATTATAACTCCAGACTTTTTGTGCATTCGGTATGCACCATTCAAAGCCACGTAATCAATTTTCAACCATTTTCTGACTTCATTTTCTATTTTTCATGCATTTAATATTCTATTGAGCTAAATGACCCTGAAATTTAAAAAAGCACTACAAATCAACTCTCGAAAGGTTGAAACTTGGCATGGTATCATAATTTCACCGACATAGGTTGTGCTAAAGAGTTGAGAGGGTTACGAGAAAAACTGATGCACTTCATGTACAAACTCGACAATCTCTTTCATAGTATGAGGGTTTCGGATGAAAACTTATCTGTTACAAAGGGATTTCATTTTTTAGAACTTATTTTAACTCCAGACTTTTTGTGCGTTCAGTATGCACCATTCAAAGCCACGTAATCAATTTTCAACCCTTTTTGCCTTCATTTTCTATTTTTCATGCATTTAATGGGTTTTTTTGCTAAATGACCCTGAAATTAAAAAGCACTACAAATGAACTGTGAAAAGGTTGAAACTTGGCATGGTATCATAATTTCACCTACATATCTTGTGCTAAAAAGTTGAGAGGGTTACGACAAATACTGGATGAACTTCGTGTACAAACTGGACAATCTCTTTCGAAGTTTCACGGTTTCGCACAAAAACTCATGTGTTACAAAGGGATTTCATTTTTAGAACTTGTTTTATCTCCAAACCTTTTGTGTGTTTAGTATGCACCATTCAAAGCCACGTAATCAATTTTCAACCCTTTTCTGACTTTGTTTTCTATTTTTCATGCATTTAATGATTTTTTAAGCTAAATGACCTTGAAATTAAAAAACACAATGAATGAACTCTAAAAAGGTTGAAACTTGGCATGGTATCAAAGTTTCACACACATAGCATTTGCTAAAATATTGAGAGGGTTACGGCAAAAACTAGATGCACTTCGTGTACAAACTGGACAATCTCTTTCGAAGTATGAGGGTTTGAAACGAGAACTCGTGTGTTACAAAGGGATTTCATTTTTTAGAACTTATTTTAACTCCAGACTTTTTGTGCGTTCAATATGCACCATTCGAAGACACATAATCAATTTGCAACCCTTTTGTGACTTCATTTTCTATTTTTATGCATTTAATGGTTTTTTTTTATCTAAATGACCCTGAAATTAAAAGGCACTACAAATGAACTCTGAAAAGGTTGAAACTTGGCATGCTATCATAATTTCACACACATAGCATGTGTTAAAAAGTTGAGAGGGTTATGGCAAAAACTAAATGCACCTTGTGTACAAACTAGACAATCTCTTTCGAAGTATGAGGGCTTCAGACGAAAACTAATCTATTACAAATGGATTTCAGTTTTTTTGATTTTTTTAACTCCAGACTTTTTCTGCGTTCATTATGCACCATTCAAAGCAACGTAATCAATTTTCAACCCTTTTCTGACTCCATTTTCTATTTTTCATGCATTTAATGATTTTTTGAGCTAAATGACCCTGAAAATAAAAAGCACTACAAATGAACTCGAAAAAGGTTGAAACTTGGCATGGTATCATAATTTCACACTCATAGCATGTGCTAAAAAGTTGAGAGGGCCGGTTACAAAGGGATTTCATTTTTTGACATGTAACATGAGTGATATTGTAGGATCAAAGCTTGGATAATCTTATGGCTTATTGCGTCGTAACCATGGATAATCTTCACCGTTTAACAGGATGCTCAGGTCAGCCTTCACTTTGAAGGGAGGAATTTCATGAAACTTTTCATAATCTTGTGACATGTCTTGTTCTCCACTCCCACGATGTTTCTTTTTCTGAAAGAACTTGATGGGGTTATAGTCCCAGGATAGGGTCATAGGCCTACCCTATAGGTCCTACCCAAGGACTACCCTTCATAGAGGACGAGGTCCTTGTACAGTTCCGACTGAACTAAGGACTCCCCCATCATCCAGTCGGTGACGAGCACTCGGAGCATATTAGCGTACCGACTGGATTCCACTCTGTACATCGTAACCTCCCAGGAGGGCAACGGTCATACGTTTTCATACACCATTATTAACATTTAAGGCTTACGTTACCTGTAACGTAGCAATTTATTCGCCACTATTCCACCCCTGTCCACCGGGCCATTATGAAGGGCAGCGCACTCTATATAAGACGCCCTTCCCCACTGGTGCGGGGGTTGGCTTTTACTATAATCCTATATTCCACTTGACACTAAGCTCCCAAGAGCACTGAGACGTAGGGCTTTTACCTCCACCGTAGAGGGGCCTGAACTCATACATCCTCGCCGTAGCTAAGGCTCTGCCCATCCTTTCGTACCCTACACTTCTACTTTCAGACTTATACCCACGACAGTTGGCGCCCACCGTGGGGCAGACGTCTAAGCGACTTCCTGCGAGTTTGCGATTTCATCTTTTCATCATGTCGTCCGACGGAGATCTGTGCATGGGTCATGAGATCCTCTTTGGCGCACTCTCCTTCATCGTCGACGGTTCGGCATGGGTTCGGGATGTGCCCCTCGACGTCGAGGCACTCCCCAGTCGCGGGGCTACGCACTTCCGTGTCGGTTCCCGCGGCATCCTTCTTCTCCAACCATCGGCCCCGGTGTCGATCCTCGCCCCCGTCACGCGTCGCAACAAGCGATCCCGTCGCCCCCGGCTCCAGCGTTGGGTGCGACACGCCCAGGCGCGATAGAGCGCGTCCTCTCAAGTGGCGGTACTCGAATCGGTTGTGGTCGCGCCACCATCCCAGTGCTTGGACTCAGTTCCGACTGAGCTACCTTCCGAGTACCTGGGTCGCGAGCCTACAGCCGAAGTTCTCATGGCCGATTCCCATGAAAGTCCCCTCCGGACTGGTCGGAACGAGCATGAGGTCGGAGAATCATCCGGCGCTCGTCGTCAACACCGTCGTTCTGTCAGTCGACGCACTCGCTAGAGCGACGTCGAGGTGTTCAGCACGCCCGTACTCAACCTGGTTGCGGCTGCCAGGATAGCCGATTCTCTCCAGCCGACTGATTCGGAGGCTGGCAGAGGGATCAAGCAGATCCGTGCCCTGTTGCATACGGCGCAGCAGCAAAATTCGGCGGTCTCCCAGTCGCACAAGAGGATCCACAACAGTTATCTTCACGCGAACACGCATCGGTCAGTTTTCAGCCCCGACTCTCATCAGCGCCGCAGAGGGGGCTGCCGTTCCAGGAATCCCGATGATCGTCGCCGTTCACGCACCCCTCCGCGGGGTGGGCCTTACAGACCTCAGCATCACGATGATCGTCGTTCAGTCAGCGACGCGCATGATCCAAGGCCCGACGCAAGAGGGTACATCGCCCAGAAGAAGGTCGACAGGAGTCGAGCCCACCGTGATGGTCACGATAGAGACTGTCCGAGTGGAAGCAAGACCGTCCTCTCAGGCCCCGAGTGCTTCAGTCGGGCCATCCGTTCAGCTGACATCCCTCCCAACTTCCGATTGGCGACGGGAATTAGCAAGTTCACAGGAGAGTCCAAGCCAGAAACATGGTTGGACGACTACAGAGTGGCGGTCCAGATCGGTGGCGGAGATGACCAGGTCGCCATGAAACATCTCCCCCTAAAGCTCGACGGCTCGGCGCGAGCTTGGCTGAACCAGTTGGCTCCGTCAAGCATCTACAGCTAGGCAGATATGTCCTGAGTCTTCATCAGGACCTTCGAGGGCACGTGCAAACGCCCTGCTGGTCTCGTGGAGCTCCACACTGCGTCCAAAAGCAGAACGAGCCCTTGCACAATTTCATCCAGCGCTGGACGACCCTCTACCACACGGTGGAGAATGTCACGGAGCATCAAGCAGTCTGCGCCTTCAAGGCAGGCTTGCGGTACAGGGATTTGTACCTGAAATTCGGTCGGACAGGGGACATCTCCATGAGCAAGATGATGGAGATAGCCGCACGCTATGCAAATGGCGAAGAGGAGGACCGCATACGTAGCGGCAAGCATAAGTCAGTCGCCGATGGAGATGGGAATAGCAGTCGGAAGCAGAAGCAGAAGGCTCAATCCACTCCGCAGGCAGAGGCAGCAGCCGTTACAAATACCAAGTTCAAAGGCAAGGGGAAGGCTCAGTACACCCCCAAGAAGAGGCAGTCAGGAAATTCCATCTTGGATCAGCCGTGTCCAATCCACACGAAGATGGACGAGGAAGGTAACGCCATATTCCCGAAGCATACCACTCGGCAGTGTCGTCTCCTGATCCAAGGATTCGGTGAAGGGAAACCGAGTGAAAAGGACACTGTGCAGGATGATGAGGACAAGGAGGATCCGTTCCCCCAAGTCCATGCAACGTTGATGATTTTTGCTGATGTGGAAAGCAAAAGTCGACTGAAGCTGGTGAACAGGGAGGTGACCATGGCAACCCCAACCACCCCCACATTCCTCAAGTGGTCACAGACTGCGGTCACCTTTGATCAGTCGGACCATCCAGCACACGTACCCACCCCAGGGAGGCAAGCTCTGGTCGTCGACCTGGTGGTGGAACGATTCCAACTGCGCAAAGTCCTCATGGACGGCGGCAGCGGTTTGAACATCATGTACGCCGACACTCTCAAGGGAATGGGCATTCCGATGTCCAAACTTAGCGAGAGCACTATGCAGTTCCACGGAGTCGTCCCAAGACGAAAGGCCAAATCACTCGGCCAGATCGCGTTGGATGTCGTCTTCGCCTCTGACAAGAACTTCCGCAAGGAGAAGCTGACATTCGAGGTGGTGGACTTCCAAAGCGCATACCACGCGATTCTGGGTCGTCCGGCATATGCGCGTTTCATGGCCCGTCCATGTTACATGTATTTGAAGCTGAAGATGCCAGGTCCCAAAGGTGTGATCACGATTACGGGCAATCGGCAGCGAGCCGAGGAGTGTTTGCAGCAGGGGTCGAGGATTGCCGATCAGCAGATGGCTATTCTCGAGTTGGATGAGTACAAGAAGACCGCCGACCCCGCTGATGTGATGCGTTCAAAGAAGCCAGCTTCCGAGTCCGCGTTCCAGTCGGCGGGCGACACGAAGAAAGTCAGCATCCACCCGACAGACGACACTGCCGCCCCGACGAACATCTCCACCACCCTTGATCCAAAATAGGAAGACGAGCTCATCCAATTCCTCCGTGAGAACTGGGACATTTTCGCATGGAAGCCCGCTGACATGCCAGGTGTACCCAGGGAGTTGGCTGAGTACCGACTGCATGTGGATCCTGCTGCTCGGCCCACCCGAGAATGCCTGCGTCGGTCCGCCGCGCACAAGAGGAAGGCAATCGGAGAGGAGGTGGCTAAACTTTTGGCAGCCAACTTCATTTGCGAGGTGCACCACTCCGAGTGGCTCGCTAATGTGGTCATGGTGCCCAAGAAGGACAAGTCTCTCCGTATGTGCATCGATTTCAAGCATCTCAATAAGGTTTGTCCGAAAGATCACTTCCTGCTCCCCCGCATCGATCAAATTCTCGATTCGACTGCGGGTTGCGAGCGTTTATCCTTCCTTGATGCCTATTCGGGCTATCATCAGATCCGTCTGTATGGTCCGGATGAATTAAAAACAGCCTTCATCGCCCCATTCGGGTGTTTCTGCTACATCACTATGCCATTCGGTTTGAAGAATGCAGGAGCAACTTTTATGCGCATGATCCAAAAATGCCTCCTTGACCAGATCGGTCGAAATGTGGAGGCATATATGGACGATATCGTAGTCAAGTCACGCAAAGATTCCGACCTGCTGACTGACATGGCAGAAACATTCGCCAACCTACGTAGGTACGATATCAAGCTCAACCCAGCCAAGTGTTCATTCGGTGTTCCCAGTGGGAAGTTACTCGGTTTCTTCGTTTTCGAACGAGGGATCGATGTCAACCCCTAAAAGATCGGGACCATCGTCCAAATGGAACGGCCGGTAAGAATACATGATGTTCAAAGGCTCACAGGTTGCCTAGCGGCTTTGAGCAGGTTTATCGCTCGTCTCGGCGAGAAGGTGTTACCTCTGTACCGACTCATGAAGAAATCAGATACCTTCGAGTGGACAGACGAAGCCCAAATTGCATTCGACGACCTCAAAGCCCTGCTTTCCACCCAGCCGGTTCTTACTGCCCCGCGCAGTAAAGAACCCCTTCTTCTGTACATCGCGGCTACAAATCAAGTCGTCAGCACCGTTCTGACACTCGAACGCGAAGAAGAAGGCAAAGCGTACAAGGTTCAGCGGCCGGTATATTATGTCTCCGAAGTCCTGACTCCTTCCAAGCAGAGGTATCCCCATTATCAGAAGCTTATTTATGGGATCTACATGACTGCAAAGAAGGTGGCTCATTACTTCCAAGACCACTCGGTGTCTGTCATATCTGATGCTCCGTTGTCAGAAATTCTCAACAATCGGAATGCATCGGGCCGAATGGCAAAGTGGGGAATGGAGATGCTATACTGCGACATCAAGTTCGAACCCAAGAAAGCTATAAAGTCTCAAGCTCTGGCTGACTTCATAGCAGAATGGGTAGAACAACAGCAACCGACTCACATCTACTCGGCTCATTGGACTATATTCTTCGATGGGTCCAAGATGTTGAATGGCTCCGGCGCTGGCGTAGTGATCATATCCCCAAAGGGTGATAAACTCAAGTATGTGTTGCAGATACATTTCGATTCCTCCAACAACGAAGCAGAGTACGAAGCTCTCCTTTACGGGTTGCGCATGGCCATCACACTCGGCGTCCGTCGCCTGATGATCTATGGCGACTCAGATCTGGTGGTTAATCAAGTAATGAAAGAGTGGGATGTAAGGAACCCCACCATGACTTCATACTGCAACGCAGTAAGGAAGCTCGAGAAGAAGTTTGAAGGTCTGGAACTTCACCATGTTCCCCGACTGAAAAACCAAGCAGCAGATGAATTGGCAAAACTTGGATCCACTCAGAGACCAGTCCCGAGTGATGTCTGCCTCGAGCACCTACATCTCCCCTCGGTGAAGGAAGATCCCTTTACAGAGGAGCCAGTACAACCAAAGAGCTCAACAGATCCGACTGAAGTCGAGGTCCTCGCTGTGGTTGATTTGATCATGGAGATTCTTGTTGTCATCCCCGAGTGGACTGTGTCGTTCATTGCGTACATCATGAGGCAAGAGTTACCAGAAGACGAATTCCAAGCTAGGCAGATCGTCCGCAGGTCGAAGTCCTTCACCGTCATTGATGGCCAGTTGTACAGGGAAAGTGTTTCGGGCATCCTTCAGCGGTGTATCTCCCCTGAGGAGGGACAGTTAATCTTGGAAGAAATTCACTCGGGAACCTGCGGTCATCATGCCCCCTCAAGAGCAATCGTCGACAAAGCATTCAGAGCTGGTTTCTTCTGGTTACAGGCGAATGAAATGGCAAAAGATATGGTCGACCGATGCGAAGGCTGTCAGTTCTATTCGAACAAGTCCCACAAGCCAACGTCTGCGCTGAAGACAATTCCTCTTGTTTGGCCATTCGTCGTGTGGGGATTAGACACAGTCGGACCATTCAGAATAGGCCAAGGAGGATTCACTCATCTGCTAGTAGCAGTCGACAAGTTTACCAAGTGGATCGAAGCCAAGCCCATCAAGAAGCTCGACGGTCTTACGGCCATCAAGTTTATCAGAGACATCATCGCCAGATTCGGGGTTCCGCACAGCATAATCACCGACAATGGCACGAACTTTGACTCGGACAGATTCAAAGGTTTTTGCAAAGGCCAAGGTATCCGAGTGGATTTTGCATCTGTGGCGCACCCCCAAACAAACGGGCAAGCAGAGCGGGCGAATGGACTTATTCTTCAAGGGCTGAAGCCTCGACTCCTGCGAGAAGTTGGACATGCCGCCGGCGTGTGGGTCACCGAGCTGCCTTCGGTGCTGTGGGGCCTCCGCACAACTCCGAATAGATCTACAGGGCGATCCCCGTTCTTCCTCGTTTATGGAGCAGAGGCAGTCCTTCCGAGCGATTTGCTTCACAACTCTCCATGAGTCGAACTCTTCTCCGAAGCCGAAGCAGAGCAAGCCAGGCAAGATGGAGTGGATCTTCTAGAAGAAGAGCGCGAGATGGCACTGACTCGCTCAACAATTTATCAACAAGATCTGCGGCGATTTCACGCGTGGCACGTCAGGAGTCGCACATTCCAAGCAGGCGACCTGGTGCTCCGAATGGATCAACAGAGACCACACAAGTTGGCTCCCGCCTGGGAAGGACCCTTCATCGTCTCTAAGGTGCTGAACAACGGAGCATATCGACTCTACAACCTCGATAGGGAAACGGACGAGCCACGAGCATGGAATGGAGATCTCCTGAAGCGCTTCTACACATAACTGCCGACGGGGGCAATGTAAAGAGCAAGTATCATTTAAGTAATACAAAGCAGATTGATTTCTTGCCGATTCAAAATTCTTCCGTGTTTGCAGACTCCGGCCTAAAAACTCGCTCCAAGTGTGCACTAAAAGTCGCACTCGGGGACTTAGCTGCGACCCAGAATCGCCTAAGTACAAACTCGATCCGAGTGTGCACTAAAAGTCGCACTCGGGGACTTAGGTGCGACCCAGAATCGCCTAAGTACAAACTCGCTCCAAGTGTGCACTAAAAGTCGCACTCGGGGACTTAGCTGCGACCCAGAATGGCCTAAGTACAAACTCGCTCCGAGTGTGCACTAAAAGTCGCACTCGGGGACTTAGCTGCGACCCAGAATCGCCTAAGTACAAACTCGCTCCGAGTGTGCACTAAAAGTCGCACTCGGGGACTTAGCTGCGACCCAGAATCGCCTAAGTACAAACTCGCTCCGAGTGTGCACTAAAAGTCGCACTCGGGAACTTAGCTGCGACCCAGAATCGCCTAAGTACAAACTCGCTCCGAGTGTGCACTAAAAGTCGCACTCGGGGCTTAGCTGCGACCCAGAATCGCCTAAGTACAAACTCGCTCCGAGTGTGCACTAAAAGTCACACTCGGGGACTTAGCTACGACCCAGAATCGCCTAAGTACAAACTCGCTCCGAGTGTGCACTAAAAGTCGCACTCGGGGACTTAGCTGCGATCCAGAATCGCCTAAGTACAAACTCGCTCCGAGTGTGCACTAAAAGTCGCACTCCAGGACTTAGCTGCAACCCAGAATCGCCTAAGTACAAACTCGCTCCGAGTGTGCACTAAAAGCTGCACTCGGGGACTTAGCTGCGACCCAGAATCGCCTAAGTACAAACTCGCTCCGAGTGTGCACTAAAAGTCGCACTCGGGGACTTAGCTGCGACCCAGAATAGCCTAAGTACAAACTCGCTCCGAGTGTGCACTAAAAGTTGCACTCGGGGACTTGGCTGCGATCCAGAATCGCCTAAGTACAAACTCGCTCCGAGTGTGCACTAAAAGTCGCACTCGGGGACTTAGCTGCGACCCAGAATCGCCTAAGTACAAACTCGCTCCGAGTGTGCACTAAAAGCCGCACTCGGGGACTTAGCTGCGACCCAGAGTCGCCTAAGTACAAACTCGCTCCGAGTGCACGCTAAAAGACATGCTCGGAGACTTAGCTACGATCCAGAGTCGCCTAAGTGAAAAAGCTTCCTCCAAGTGTATACTCGAGATCCACTTAGAGTCTTAGCACACCCTCATTGAGGCTCATGTGGATGTGAAGACAACTGACAACTACATGAGTAACAACTCACTTCGAGTGTGCACGAAAAGTCACACTCGGGGACTTAGCTGCGACTCAGAGTCGCCTAAGTAAAAAGCTTCCTCGTAGTGTGTACTCGAGATACACTCGAAGGCTTAGCAGACCCTCATTGAGGCTCATGTGGATGTGAGGACAACTGACAACTACATGAGTAACAACTCACTTCGAGTGTGAACGAAAAGTCACACTCGGGGACTTAGCTGCGACTCAGAGTCGCCTAAGTAAAAAGCTTCCTCAAGAAACGCCAAACAAAAACCACGAGCCAAAATCGTGTCAAAAAAACTTGGCGAAAGAAGAGCAAAATATTTGATTCGAATTCAAAGTTGGATCTACGATCAGTCGGCTCGGTGTGAATCAAGCTTACCCACACCGAACCACGAATGTGACGGCCAACAGCAGTGGCCAAAGTTTGATACAGATACCACTCGGCATTCCAAGGTAAAGGTGCGTTAACCATCAAGTTTTTTTCAAGCGTCACCGGGACTGGCAGGCTCCACAAAGGTGTCAAGGTCGATTCCGTCTGCAATGCGAGTAGCTGTGTCCAGGAAGGTCTCCATGAAATCTTCGAATCGAAGCTTCTTGGTGTTGGCAACCTGCAACGTCTTCAGCTTTTCTTCGCGAGCTTCCTTGCAGTGCACTCGGACCAGAGATAGCGCTACGTCTGCACCACAACGAGCGGCAGACTTCTTCCATGCCTGCACTCTGCTTGGGACGTCCTCCAGCCGAGTCATCAACCCATCTATTTCTTGCCGAGAATCGTCTTTAGGCCACAGCTCCTTGTCGATCCGGCCGATGACTTCTCTCAGGCGGCCAATGAAAGGTCCCACCCTGCTAAGGCGAATATGCGCTCGGAGCAAGTCCCGGTTGGCTTCGTCGCCAAGTAGAACATTCGGAACAACCGATCGTTCAATGTCGGCTGCTTCAGCCTCAACGTCCAGACAAAAGTCTGCAAAGAAAAGACAAGCAGAAAGTAAGCGCAGAGTGGACTCCAAAGTCAAGAAGCGCTCGGCAAAAGCTTACCACCAAGCAGTGCAACCATCTTCCTTGCCCAGTCGCTGATGTACTTATCCTGCGCCATGCACCGAGTGTTCATCAACTTCAGCTGGCCCATCCATTCGGATCTTTGAATCTTCAATTTTTCAACTTCGGCTAGCAATGCCCTGTTGGTCTCCCGAGACTCCTCCAAAGACTTCTCTCGGTCAGCAAGAGCCCCCTTCACACCAGCCAGGTCATTCACAGCCGCCTCCAAGTCTGAAGCAAGCTGAATCTTCTCAGCCTTCAAAGCATTGTACGCACATCCCATTTCCCATTTCGCACAAAGGGAAGATCAGACACATTCAACAAGGAAAACAATAAAAGCTCAAAGTTCTTCAGACCCCTGCCGATGCAAGCAATCGACAGCGGTCTCGGGGACTACACCCAGTGGGTTCACTAAGAGTGACCCCACTGGCATGAAGCTCTAATAGGTCGGCCCTATTGAGCTACATGACAAACAGACAAATCTATGATACTACTATTACCCGACCTGAGTAACACTACTCTCGGGGACTACACCCAGTGGGTGCACTCGGAGTGCCCCCACTGGTACCATTCGGGCAGATTAGCTCTGATCTGTTCAGGTCACGGAAAATACTTATAAAGACAACTGCCGGTGCAAGCACTCGATAGAAGTCTCGGGGACTACACCCACTGGGTTCACTCGGAGTGAACCCACTGCAAAATCATCCTACTGTATCCGAGTATATCACTGAAACCCCCGGTGAGTGACAAGAGCAAAGTAAACACTTACTAGCGCACTTACTCGGATATCGTCCTGGAGCTCCAAGCTTTTCTTGTACAAAGACGTGATGGAGTCGTACGCTTCCTTGGCATCACCCACCATCAGCTCCACCTGCACCATGGCGTCCTATTGAACGGTTGACGGACCCGGCACGATAGAAGACTCCCTGGGCATCCCGAGCTCAGCTCCAGTCGGTCCCGTCGTGAGGGGCACCGTCTCAGTCGGCGGCACCGTCTCGATCGGCGGCACGTTCATGGTGGGAGCAGCAGTAGATGGGACAGCCTCAAGGATAGGCGCCAAAGCTGGCTCCGACCCCCTTTGGTCGTCGTCCTCCAGATGGATCACCTCCGAAGAAAGCTTGACTGAACAAAATGAAATTACAGAAAAAGGTCAAGACCAAAGACAGCACTCGCGAATCAATAATACAAACTCTCGGAGTCGTGACAACGTACCTTGCTGGGACGTGGCGACGTTATCCGTGTCCATGGGGTCATCGTCCTGGTGCGGCAGAGAGGTGGCAGAGGTAGCAGCTCTGTTGAGTGAAATCCACTCGACAGGTAAGCATGAGTTCAATCAGATACTGAAGGAAGATAGAAGAACAAGACACTTATGCTGAGGAGACTAGAACAGTGATCCTCATGCGAGGCAAAGCTTTCCGAGGCTTAGGCCCACTGGGTTTGGCCACCTTAGACGGCTGGTCCGTGCGCTCGGTAGCCGCGTCCCTGGTCCTCTTCACACTCCGAGCACTCGGAGACACGGGAGGGGCTGGCGAAGCACTCGGGGCCGCTGGAGGAGCCGGCGGAGCAGCAGGATCATGACGGCGCTTAGTTCGGTGCTCTGGTGGTGGAGGTGGCGAGCTCTGCTCCCCTTCCTCCTACTCCTCCTCCGTGTCCCCACTGTCGGAGACGTACTCGGCTCTATCCGCGCTGCCCTCCTGGCTGCCCTCCTCTTCCTCGGCTGGATTCCCGTTCGAGACAACAGAATACCAGTTAGTCCACTCCTGCACAAAACACAGTCGGCAACGTCAGTCAGCAGGACAAGAAAAGTAATAAATCTAAGAAGATTAAAAGCACTCGACAAGATGCGCTTACCTCATTCGGAGGAGGATTGTTGGCGCGGAAGGGCTTCACCCGTCGGGCTCCTTCGGGGTTATTACACGCGCCTGTGATGCCGCAAACCCACGCCCTCACAGTCTCCCTGGTCACGCACTCTGGATGAGACCGAGTGGAGTCCGAAGGCCCCGCGTAGTGCCACATGGCGTGGTGTCGGGCCTGCAGCGGCTGTATGCGCCGACCCAGAAAATCTCCAGCAGGTCCGTGCCGGTGACTCCCTTGCGGACGACGGCTATCAGCGCGTCGACCAAAGGCTGGATCTGGATCCTTTCCCCCTTAGAGAGCGCAAGCTTCCTGGGAGGGCCCGGACGGTCTAGGCTAAAAGGTGGCAACCCGCTCGAGGCATTCGGACAAGCAATGTCCTGGCAATAGAACCAGGTCGATTGCCAGTTCCTAACTGACTAGGACAACTGGAGGGGGGTAGCTACTCTTTGTTTTCTTGTGGAAACCTAAACCCCCGCAGAGCTGGAGGAGATGGGTCTTATCGTCCGACTGGCTAAGCTTTTTGACGGTTTGGGATCTAGCGGAGAAGACGTACTTAAAGAGCCCCGAGTGAGGGGGACATCCAATAAAGCACTCGCAAAGGGTGAAGAATGCAGCAAGGTGGGTTATTGCGTTTGGAGGAAAATGATGGAGCTGCGCCCCGACGTAGGTCATGATACCTCGGAAGAAGGGGTGGGGAGGCAAGGAAAAGCCCCTGAACACATGGCTGAGCAGTAGAACGCGCTCCCCCTCCTTCGGCGCCAGCTCTGTCTCGCCTTCCGGCAGCCGTCGGGACTTGTTGACGATCATGCCATGCTCCACCAACTCCAGCAAGTCGTGCTCCGTCACCGAGGAGGGGAGGAAATCCCCATGGATCCAACCCGCCGGTAGCGCCCGCTGCCGCCGCTGGGTAGGAGCCGTCCCCTTCTTCTTCTTCTTCTGTGACTCAAGTTTGATGGTCTGCCCCTTCGTCATGGCGAAGGCGATGGATCCACGGAGGAGGAGGGGAAGGAGGAAGCTTGGGGCGTGTAGAGAGCTGTGGGAGGAGCGGGATTAATGCGAGGAAGATAAGGAATGCAACAGAGAATCCCGCCGGAGGGGCTTAAATAAGCTTCCGACTGGGTCGCTAACAGGTGGACCCGAAATCTTATCTCCCCAACCGGCTGCTGCGATGTTAGTGGAGAAGATAAAGGCACGGTAATCGAGGTGGCGAAACCTACTCGATGGCAATGTCGACATCCCCGATGAGCGCGCGGCAACCGAAATTTGAGGATCCCGGAAAATCTGGCGCTGTCAGTTTGACCAGTCACGTCGAAAGATTCCGCGGAAACACTCGGTCTCTGACGGTTCGTTTCACCGATACCTTCACTCGGATCACTAGTTGAAAGGACAAAATGGATCGAGGCAAACAACGCCAAAGTCACCTCCATACCAGTCGGATCCATACTCCAAACATCACTTCATCGTTCAAACCCCGATCCATTCGGGGACTAATGATGGGGTTATAGTCCCAGGATAGGGTCATAGGCCTACCCTATAGGTCCTACCCAAGGACTACCCTTCATAGACGACGAGGCCCTTGGACAGTTCCGACTGAACTAAGGACTCCCCCATCATCCAGTCGGTGACGAGCACTCGGAGCATATTAGCGTACCGACTGGATTCCACTCTGTACATCGTAACCTCCCAGGAGGGCAACGGTCATACGTTTTCATACACCATTATTAACATTTAAGGCTTACGTTACCTATAACGTAGGCATTTATTCGCCACTATTCCACCCCTGTCCACCGGGCCATTATGAAGGGCAGCGCACTCTATATAAGCCGCCCTTCCCCACTGGTGCGGGGGTTGGCTTTTACTGTAATCCTATATTCCACTCGACACTAAGCTCCCAAGAGCACTGAGACGTAGGGCTTTTACCTCCACCGTAGAGGGGCCTGAACTCATACATCCTCGCCGTAGCTAAGGCTCTGCCCATCCTTTCGTACCCTACACTTCTACTGTCAGACTTATACCCACGACAGAACTATTGGCACTTTAGCTCATCGTATTATGCATTCGCTTCCTTATCTTTTCTTTTTCTCAGTTTGGTAGACATGTCCTTCAGATAGAAAACATGTGCCACATCACTGGCTAGGACGAATGATTCGTCTGTATACCCAAGATTGTTGAGATCCACTGTTGTCATTTTGTACCGCGGTTCTTCCTTTACCCCGCCTCCTTTCAGATTGACCTATTTGCACCAAAACAAAGGGACATTCAAATCTTTCCCATAGTCAAGTTTCCATATTTCCTCTATGTAACCATAATATGTGTCCTTTGGTCTATTGGTGTTTGTTGCATCCAAGCGGACACCACTGTTTTGGTTGGTGCTCTTTTTATCTTGAGCGATCATGTAAAAATGTATTTCCATTTATCTTGTACCCTTTGAAAGTTAATATAGTCAAAGATGGTGTCCTGGCCAACAAGTACAGGTCATCTCCAACAATGTTATTACACATGAGATGTATTTGCAACCAACCGCCGAAAGTCTCGATGTGTTCACGTGTAATCCATTCATCAGACTACTCATGGTGTTTGGAGCGTAGAATATTCTTGTGTTCATTGATATACAGGGTCACCGGGGTAGAATTCAGTAGAACTGTGTAGTGTGCTTGCGCCCAAGAATTGTCATCCCTACATATTATTGAGTTTGATCCTAGCGTGCCTTTTCCACTCAGTCTCCCCTCATGCCGCAATTGAGTGACATCAATCTCGTCAACTAGGTGAACTAGGATGTGCATCGAAATATTGGAAAAGGCTGGTGGGAACACCAACTCGAGACTAACAAGACATTGGACCAAATCATTTTGTAACCTTGGTAGGATTTCTGGATCGATTGCCTTTTGAGAAATTGAATTGAGGAATGCACATAGCTTCACAGTAGCTAATCGAACATTTTTTGGTAGAAGCCCCTCAATGAAACTCGAAGCAGTTGCTTCATAATCACGTGGCAGTCAGGAGAATTTAGGTTCTGGATTTTTTTTCTCTGCCATATTTATTATTCCCTTTATATTCGACGAGAAGCCAGACGAGACCTTGATACTGAGCAGACATTCAAAAAATATTTCCTTCTCTGCTTTGGTAAGAACATAGCTGGCAAGACCTTGATACTGCTTTGGATGCATGTCGTCTTTCTCGTTCATATGTTGCTGGTCCTGCCGTGCCTTCGGTGTATCTTTTGTCTTCCCATACACGCCCAAGAAACCTAGCAGGTTCACGCAAACATTCTTCGTCACGTGCAGCACGTCGATTGCAGAGCGGACCTCTAGGTCTGTCTAAGGTAGGTCCCAAAATATAGATTCCTTCTTCCACATGGGTGTGTGTCCCTCATCGTCATTCGGAACAGATTGTCCACCAGGACCCTTTCCAAAGACAACTTCTAAATCCTTGACCATATCGAATATAATATCACCTATACGGAGGACAAGCTTCTTCCTGTGATTTGCCTCACCTTTGAAATGCTTTCCTTTCTTTCTTAAGTGGTACCTGCTCGAAAGAAATTGACGATATCCCAGGTACACATTCTTCCTACATTTGTCCAGATATATACTTTTAGTATCATCTAAACAGTGCATGCATGCGTGGTATCCCTTGTTTTCCTGTCCTGAAAGGTTACTAAGAGCAGGCCAATCGTTGATGGTTACAAACAACAACGCTCGTAGGTCAAATTCATGTTTTTTGTGCTCATCCCACACACGTACGCCTTTTTTATCCCACAACTGTAAAAGTTCTTCAACTAATGGCCTTAGGTACACATCAATGTTGTTGACGGGTTGCTTAGGGCCTTGGATGAGCACCGGCATCATAATGAACTTCCGCTTCATGCACATCCAAGGAGGAAGGTTATAGATGCATAGAGTTATAGATGAGGTGATATGGTTGCTCCTCTGCTCTCCAAAAGGATCAATTCCATCTGCACTTCAACCAAACCATACGTTCCTTGCATCATCTGCAAAGTCCCCCCACTTTCTCTCGATTTTTCTCCACTGCGACCCATCAGCGGGTACTCTCAACAACTCGTCTTTCTTACGGCCTTCTCTATGCCATCGCAACAACTTGGCATGCTCTTTGTTTCTAAACAGACGTTTCAATCGTGGTATTATAGGAGCATACCACATCACCTTGGCAGGAACCATCTGCTTAGGGCGTTGGCCCTCAACATCACCACGGTCATCTTGTATGGTCTTATACCGCAATGCACCGCATACCAGGCATGCATTGAAATTCTCGTACTACTCACCACGGTAGAGGATGCAGTTATTACGGCATGTATGTATCTTCTGCACCTCTAATCGTAGAGGGAAGAGAACCTTCTTTGCTTCGTACGTACTGTCAGGCAATTCGTTATCCTTTGGAAGCTTGCTCTTCATTATTTTCAGTACCTTTTGAAATCCCTTGTCAGATATACCTTTCTCTACTTTCCATTGCAGCAATTCCAGTGTGCTACCGATCTTTGTGTTGCCATCTTCGCAATTTGGGTACAGCTCTTTTTTATGATCCTCTAACATGCTATCGAACTTCAACTTCTCCCTTTAACTTTTGCATTCTCGTTGTGCATAAACAATGACCCGGCGAAGATCATCATCAGCGGGCACATCTGGTGCCTCTTGATCTTCAGCTTCCCTCGTTGTAGTATCACCGTATTCAGGGAACATAGGATCCGGATAGTTGTCATCATCCTCTTCTTCTTCATTGTCTTCCATCATAACCCTTCTTTCTCCCTGCTTGGTCCAAACATTATAGTGTGTCACGAAACCCTTCTCAAGCAGGTGCAAGTGAAGGATTTTCGAGGAAGAGTAATCCTTCATATTCCCACAGATAGTACAAGGACAATACATAAAATCATTCTGCTTATTTGCCTCAGCCACTTTGAGAAAATTATGCAGGCCGTCAATGTAGTCGGAGGTAAGTCGGTCACCGTACATCCATTGCCGGTTCATCTGCGTGCATTATATATGATTAAGTATATATATATATATATATATATATATATATATATATATATATATATATATAAACAACATACATACCAAATTGTGCATCTAAATCAAATAAACTCACACACACTCCTCCACTAAAACCCACAAACCACACTACTTCTAGAGCATTTGAAATGAGCTAAACTAGTAGTGACAGATGGGGAGATGAAGTTGCTAACCTTTTTAGAACACTTGGATAGTTGGTGCACCGCCAAACCTAGACAAATCTTGGGGGAACTGAAGCTTGGAGGTCGAGCTCGGAGAGGAAAGAAAGCTTAAGTGTGGCTCGGGCATTTCATAAAACACCTCATGTGCATAGGAGAGGTGAGAACAGAGTAGCACACACCTGCACACTCTGGCCGGCCAAAAATGAGAGGATTGAGCGGCCAGGGGCGAGCATATATATAGGCAATCTTTTAGTCTTGATTGGTGTGTAGAACCTGGACTGAAGATAGCCATTTAGTCCCGGTTCCAGACACGAACCGGGACTAAAGGGGTTGCGCCAGGAGCCAAGCCCTTTAGCCCGGTTGGTGGCACGAACCAGGACTAAAGGTCCTAGAAGAACCGGGACTGATGCCCGCCGAGGCCCGACCGGCGTCCTGACTGCTCGAACCGGGACTGATGCACGCATTAGTCTCAGTTCGTAAGTCGACAGGACTAATGCTCTTATTAGGCGAGGACCAAAGCCCTATTTTCTACTAGTGCCCTACCAACAAAAATAGATGTAGCTGAACATGTTTCCATTTAACTCTGAACTTGCCAATACGTTTAATGTATTGACCCTAATGGCTGCAAGGTCTCATGTTGCAGGTGAATACTACGAGGAGTAATTTACATAGGGTTGCATGCCTTCACTCAGCATACTTCATTGTGGTGTTGATGGAGCTTACCAAGATGTTTGCCTTAGACTTGCTTTGGTTTCCGCTTGTTATCAACTTTGTTGCTTATTGTAAGACTATCTATTTGACTAGCCTATGGCTAGGGTTTGTAAGATTATTTTCTTTCTGGATCATGTGATGTAAAAAAGGACGTATTTGTGAAAGATGCAACATCATTACCGTGTATGACGATAATTTGATTCAGGGGTGGGCATAGAAACACAGGAGACCGTATGCCTGCAAAGGTGGGCCGCGACACCATCCTTACCCTACCCACGTTAAGCTTGCATCCTTCATAACTGGATCCTACAATGGGATTGTGATGAACTTGTGTTAAAGGAGGAAGATGTGACATCTCATGATGTTATTCGCTCCGGCTATGGTGTAGAGGTATTTGACAACAAAGCCTACAAGAATAAAAGGATAAAGTAAGCTCACACAAATGTGAAATAACAAAGGTCACACAAGGATTTGAAAAAGAGGAAGAAGAGGCAATAGCACAAGGGAAAAAACAGCAGCAGAATAAATAAAAAGGGCGAGGAAGGAGTTCCACCCGGTAAGCATTGATAAACTTTCCCTCATTGAGACATATGGCTCTTAATTTGTATTGTTATTTTTTAGTAGATAGGATAAACATTCACTTATTTTCTAGCTTAGGAGAAAGATAATATCCAACCCATGTATGGTAAAGTCAATCACTAGTGAAAAGTGGTGATCATACCTCATACCATTTGCAACCAGGCAACGTATAGTTTGTCTAACAACTACGGCGCAGGCAATCACATATCATGGTAAAAAATTGCTTTTATGATATAGGTAGCCTAAATACATGCAATCAAACCAGATGCATATGATTTTTTGCTGCATGAGTTCAAATTAATTCAAACAGGCTCAATTCAGACAAGTATGCAAAGTGCCAAAACATCATATACGGCCTTGGGCCGTTTCGAAAAAAAAGTTTTGCTTGGTCAATATTACATGCATAGAGCCCTAATCGCAGATGCTTGAATAACGATATTACAACGGCGAGAAAGATACGCAGATTCAACATGTTGCAGTGCCGAAAGCCACCGGGGAAAGCGTATGACAAGGAGAGGGTACAGCAGCAACACGAGGGGGTAGGGGCTTCGTCTCTTCTCTGATCGCAGCAGGACTGTCCTTGGCTTGTGTCGATCCCAAGGAAGGTGCTCCGGGCATGGGGACCCTCTCTACGATCTGCTTTCGTAGCATGCCATGCAGCCTGCCGTACAACATCCGCTTCACATCCTCAAACGCCCTGTCCAGTTTGTCCATCTGCACATGATACTCTGGAGATTCAGAACGACATTTCAACATAATTTCATATCATGAAAGGCGACGGTGCGTCGTATGAGTGGACTTGCCTGCTCTGCGACGTACACATTGTACATGAAGAGCCCGTAGTACAGATCAAAACTGTCGCTCACCGTGTTCTCTGTCTGCACAGGCGAAAAAGGCCGACCCAAATATGATTATCAGGTAACAACAGCCTCTCGAGAACAAAAGGAAAATGCTTCGTGTATGTATTTCCCTCTGCGCCGCTTACCAGATGCAGGAGGGTCTCGTAACCCTTGGTGTTGATTGGCGTGGACTTGAGGTTTAGCTCCGCCAAAACCCTGCATCACTTGCACAACAATGAACAGTTAACACTTCGGCTCTGCCAAACATAATCGGCTGGCAAGACTAGATAGATGGTCAGTTGCCCATCGGAAGAATATCATACAGAAACCAACATTCAATAAAAAAAATCGTGGAAGTCATATTTTAAATGTTTAAGAAAATCCGAAAAAAGGTGGGATGTTAAGAGGGTGATGTTTTATTGCCACCCAAAATATCAAGTTGAAACACATTATGGGATGTGAGTTATGAAAACGACAAATTCAGCCCTGAGTAGCGATATTACTGTTTGCCACTATCCGACGCTGATTTTGTCTTTTTCATAGCTCACATCTTGTAATGTGTTCTAACTTGAAATTTGGTGTGGCAATAAAACATCACCCTTTTAATATTTCGTATTTTTTCAGATTTTTCAAAACTTCAAAAAATCTTTTTCTCATGTTTTTCATGGGTTTCCACCGAATGTTGCCCACCTCCCAATGGTATGCGTGATGAACTGGCTTCCCGCGGCGAGGCGGTCATGCTCTGCGCATGACATCTCCACCATCCGACATCCCTACAAGGCAACAAGTTAGGAATGCATGATTTTCGTCAGTCCTGACCAAGGGAATGCCCTTTCTTTGTTTTCCCTTGCTGACTTTGAACAATCTCATGCTTGAATGAGAACAAGCGATTAAGATGAGATCGAAATCCTGATTGGCCTATCCAATTACCTCCTGCTCGAAGATGCTCAAGAACTGGTGGCACTTGGCCTTCTGGTCTCCTTTATCCGAAAGGCGGACCTTCTCGTAGACGAAGGGGAGCTTGCTCCAGCTGTGCTTTCCGCTCTCCGGCCCAAACATGGGGTGCGTGCAAACGATGCCGAACTCCGGCGGTAGGATCTAACGGTGTGGCACCGAACAATCATGGAGTTAAACTACGGAAATGTTAAAAAATCTCATGGCAAATCTGACAGGATGGCAAATTATGTTATCGCGAGCATGGCAATTTCTAGGAAATCTGACGTCATGTTAATTTGTAGAGAAATATACTATAACACTAATCCTTCTAGAGTTGGAGACACCACATTCAATTGAGGTTTCCGGTTGACATTGGGTCACCCGATTTTGACCGGTTCAACAGTTTCTCAAAGCTCTTTTATTCAATTTTCTATACTATATTTATAAATACACCATGCTTCTTAATTTTAAGGCCTCACAATCAATTGAAGTCTTCAATTTAGAATTGTGTCATCCGATTTTGATCAAATCAAGAATTTCTCAAGGAGCTCTCTCATATGTTTTAATTCATCTCTTTTAATAAATTATTTTAATTCATCTCTGTAACTATATTCTTTTATTCCTTGTGCTTTTTAATTTTTGAAGCTCTCTTATTCCATCGAGGTATTTAATTTTAGATTTGGCTTTTTGATTTTGACCAGTTCAACGATTTTCCAAATTAATTGACAGCAATCGACCTACAAAAACATATCAATCAACCGACATCCCTCTCACCCCCTAAAAAAGAAGTTCCAATATGTGATATTGTAGCACCAATATGGAACGTGCAACCACCAATGATATTTTCACACAAAAGTATGGATTGATTAGCAAATAACACTGAATCAAACCACTGAAGGCCTATCAAACACGTTGCATTACAAATAAATAAAAACACACCATCCCCCCCCCCCCCCCCCCGCCAAACCAAACACTCACTCAATTTTACGATATAAGGTGTATTAAGTTTCCGAAAAGTATAATATTTGTAACTTTGACCAAGTCCAGAGCCAAAAATATTGACATCCACAATACTAAATCAATAAAAATAAAAATGTATTTCATGATGAATCTAATGCGATTTGATATTATATATATATTGAAATATTCCTCTACAAATTTGGTCAAATTTAAAAAGATTTGACTTCTCAAAAAATTATACCTTATATTTTAATACAAAGAGAGTATTTTTTTTATAAAAACCCAAGAACATTAACGGCGCAGCAAAGACCGCCCAACCCTTTACTCCTTCAACTAATGCAGCTGTACTGGTAGTTCGTACAGTCGTTGTGTCATGAGCACCGGACAGAGGGACGGTTGAGCAACTCAATGCTGGCCCCGTATGTTTGGCAGGACCCCAAACTCAACGTCACTGCTAAAAATGCGGCACAAAAAAGTACAGTACGTTTAGCGGTAGGCGCTGAAAAGTGTGACGAGACGTTTCGTTTAAAATTTCAACTAGAGACAGCTACTTACTTTGAGAAGAAATATTATCGGTACTAGTGCGATCATCAATGGTAAGTACGGGTCAGGTTGAAGGTTACGAACCTCGAGGAGGAGGTTGCGGGGGAACTGCTTGACGGAGAGCACGTCGGCGACGATGGTGTCGGGGCGGAGCTTGGCGAGGGGGATGGCCCGGACGACGGACTCCGTGGAGAGGATGGAGCTGCAAACCAGCAGCACGTCCGGCTGCTCCTCGCACAGCGCCTCCAAGCTTCTGTTGTTGTTGTTGTTGTCAGCATTTCACAGCATGATGGATTGATCCCCTTGCAATTGCATCCCAAGTTCCCAACCGATAGATCGAAGAAAGATAGGTTCGTGGATTGGCATGGTTGGTCACCTGAAGAAGCGTATCCCGTGGGCGGAGCAGTAGCCGGAGTAGTCGGATCTTGAGGTGGCCAGCACGGCTTGGCCCTGCCGCTGGATGCCCCTGGCGATGAACTGCCCGAAGTTGCCGAACCCGATGATCCCCACGCGCAGCGCCGCGGGATCCGGCGCCTCCGTCAAGGACACCGACGGCGACGGCGACGTGGAGGGCTGCTCGTGGTCGTAGGCGCCACGCCAATGTGCGGCGAGCTGCTGCTCCTGCTCGGTGGAGGTCGTGGCGTCTCTCGGGGGTTTGGCGCCGGCGGTGGCCGGCCTGATCGGCCGAAGGGCGGCGAGGGCGCAGAAGTCGGGGCTGAAGCGTCGCAGCAAGCTCGGCGTCGGCGAAGCGGCGGCACCGGCCGGGGAGCTGCGGCAGGCCAAGTGGCGAAGGGAGGAAGCCATCGGTCGATCGGCTGCTTACTACGAAGTGATCGCGACGCCGATGTACTTTTTATTAAGTGATCGCGAGGCCGGAGCCGGTGGCGCAGCCGTGCAGGTCTCGCGCGCCCTCGCCAGCTCGCCAGCCTTGCATACGCGTCGATTCCAACTTGGTCGATGGATGTATCGGGAAAAAGAGATCGCTCGGTCGGGAGCGAATCACGAGAAGCAGATGGTGTGGATTTGTTGAGGAAAAAATGGCGAGATCCGATGCGCGTGGCAGTCCATCACGTGGAGGCAGCGGCAGCAAATCGACCAATAATCTGGACAGCCGGCAGCAGCAAGTCAGGCGGCAGAAGAAAAGCAGGGCAAAATTGACAAAAATGACCCCTGGGACGAAAGAACTCACGGATTGACCCCTCGGGAGAAATAATTCACCGGCCTGATCCTTTTGTGTGGCGCCCGACACCTCGGCGCCACACTGTACTGTGTGACGCCTAGGGGTTAGGCGCCACACCCCCTACCACGTGGCAGGGAGGGCCCCACCCCCAGGCAGTGTGACGCCTAAGCCTCAGGCGTCACACATTGTAATGTGTGGCGCCTGACCCTTAGGCGCCACACACTGACTTACAGAGCCACGGACCAGCCCCCTCCCCACCCCCTCCCCACCCCCTCCCTCATTCCCCTCCCCCAGCCCCTCTCCCAGCCACTGCCCCCTCCCTCAAATCCTTCTCTACATCACCAAATCTCAAGGTTTGGAGCGGGCATTTGTTGTCCAATCACTCCCCTAAGGTAATCCCCACCTCTCCCCTCATTCTCATCCAAAGGAAAATCTTTTGTGTTCTTTTTTTTGCAAATTTGAGAAAACCCTAGTTTTTCATGAAATGTGGGATGTATATCATATTGTTTTATTTGTTTGTATGTTAGGATAAGGGGTATGATGGGGTTAGGATTAGGGTTGTTTGGATGTGTGCATTATGGTTGTTTTAGGGTTAGGCTAGGGTTAGGCTAGGGTTAGGCTATGGTTAGGCTAGGGTTAGGGATGTTTGGTTGTGTTAGGGTTATGAGGGGGTTAGGGTTATTTGGAAGTTAGGCTATGGTTATTGTAATTGTATGATTGCTCATAAAAAGGTTCCATGTTTTGTTGTTTAGGTATGGGAAGAACATGTGTTTATGTTCATCACGTGGACAAGGATGCCTTTTTAAAAGGCAATATTGATCCGGACCCGGATGAGCTTGACATGGTGTTCGATTTGTGTCCTAGCTATGCTGAATTGTTGGAACAAGTCCGAAAGGATTTGAATTGGATGGACCCTAGTGATGTAGTTGAGTTTGCTAGTAGGCATAATGTGGGATTCGGAATGCACATTCGTTGGAAGACCATGCGTGTCAACTCCGAGCAACGTTGGCTTGCATACAAGGATACGGTGGCCGAATCACTAGACAAGGCTCTAGAGTTATTTGCCATGAAAACAAATGTTCCTAACTTGTTGGATTTGAACCGGGTTTCCTCTTCGATTGTTGAAGCTATTCCTGCAACCATCAACGAAGAGGCCAGCATTGAACCTCTTTCTTGTGTGTATGAGGCTAACGAAGAGGTCAACATTGAACATGAACCATTGGTAGAGGCTAATTATGAGCACTATGATGATGGTAATGTTCTTCATGACAACAATCTTGGTGATTTGGACAAATATAATTTGCAAGAGACAATGAACCATTCCATTCCGTACTCACGTGGGTATGCCTCTGAGTCTGACGATGAGGGTCCCGATGAAGAAGTTGATGAGGAAGGGTTCACGGCAAAGGAGGCTGAAGCTTTCATGAAGGTATTAAAGCGTGATCACCGGACACCATTGTTCGAGGATCTTAGCCTTGCGGATGAAGCCGTGGTTGACGGAGGCGAAGGCATATTGTTTGGAGTTAGGCCACCTTCTCATCGGGACACACATGGGAAGAATATTATTTTGCCGGGGTCAAAGTTCGAAACATTCTTTGAACTGAAGATGTGGTTGGATGAATATTCTGTTACGCATTACAGGCCACACAAAGTTGTTCATTCAAACATGAAGCTGCGTTACACGGTTGCTTGTGAGGATAGAGGTTGTCCTTGGATTGTCCGTGCAAGACCATGGAAAGGAGGGCCAGGATGGAACATTGTCAGTTGTATGCCTCACATGTGTCAAGGCAAGAGGGTTGATGGTGCCCTATCGTCGCAAAGCCATAGACAACTAACCTCCGAGTTCATCGCTTATAGGCTTTCCAACTCCATCTCCTCTCTTCCTACAATGAGCATAAAAAGCGTACAAGACCTTGTGAAAGCCCTCTTTCACTACGAGGTGAAATATGGTAAGGCATGGAAAGCAAAGCAAGCCGCATTCAAGATGTTGTATGGTGATTGGGAGGAAGCATACAACCGCATACCTAGGTTGTTGGGAGCTATTGCCCACACTAACCCGGGCATGGTTCATGTGGTCGAGCCGTATGGGGAGAAAACAAGGATTAAGAATGGAAATAGGGTTCGCGTATTTGGCCGTGCATTTTGGGCATTTGAGCAATGTGTGAGCGCTTTCCAGCACTGTCGTCCTGTCATCTCTATCGATGGCACGTTTTTGACCGGACAATTCAAGGGCACTTTGTTGGTTGCAATAGCAAGTGATGCCAATAACCGGTTGATGCCTTTGGCTTTTGCTTTGGTTGAGGCAGAGAACAATGTTAACTGGGAATGGTTCTTGCATATTTTGAGAACCAAAGTATTACCGTTTGAGAGGGAAATATGTGTCATATCGGATCGTCATCAAGGCATACTTAACGCGGTTGACATTGTCATTCCCGGCCATGCTCCTTTGCATCATCGATGGTGCATGAGGCATTTCTGTGCAAACTTCTACCGGGCATGTGGTAGCAAGGAGTTGGCGGATGATCTTCAGGATTGTTGTCAAGCATTTTCTGACAAACGATTTGCAAGATTGTACAATGCTTTGCTTGTAAACAAAAAACTTGATGCAGGTGGGCTTGAGTTTCTTAACAGGCACATTGAACTTTCGGCCTCCAACGATCAATGAGTGCTGTGACTGCCGCAGCGTTCAGATTTGGAGTTGACCGACTCACAAGCTGCACGAATGGAAGGAGTCCCGTCATCTCGATGTACGGGGTGTACCGCTCATCGTAATGCATTACAGAGGATGCCCCATGAGACCGGATCTTCAGGGGCGTAAGCTCCTGCAAACATATAGGAGAAGAAGATATCAAGTGCTTATTACATTTTCAAAATATTACTAATCTACTAATCATTTTCTACTTACCATCTTCTTCTCCGACATGAAATAGGCCCGGTGTTCAGCGTCATAAACATCATTCAGAAACCACACCATCCTACAAATCACAAAAAATTACTCATTTACTAATATTCAAATAAGACTCATATACTCATATGAACTACTACTAATACTAACTACTACCACTAACTACAAACCAACTAGTCAAAACTCATATCCTAACTAGTTAAAACCTAATGCAAATCCTAACTCATATCCTAACTAGTCAAAACCTAACTCATATCCTAACTAGTTAAAACCTAATGCAAATCCTAACTCATATACTAACTAGTCAAATCCTAACTCATATCCTAACTAGTCAAAACCTAACTCATATCCTAACTAGTTAAAACCTAATGCAAATCCTAACTCATATACTAACTAGTCAAATCCTAACTCATATCCTAACTAGTCAAAACCTAATACAATTCATATACCTACCTCTACTACTAACTACTACTACTACTCACTATTCATATACTCAACCAAAACCAAAACCTAATGCAATTCCTATACCTACTACTACTACTAACTACTAACTACTCATATACTCAACCAAATCCTAACTAGTCAAATCCTAAGAACCTACTCAAATCAATCTACTAAAATCAATCTACTCAACCAAAACATAATAAAATTGGATAGAAGGATGGGAAAGGGAAGGGATGGGGGAGGACATTACCTTGGGGGATCAATCCAAGGAAGAAATCCTCAGATCTGAAGGAGATTGGGGAGGGGATTAGGGAGGGGATGAGAGCCAGCCGCCGCAATGGAAGTTTCTGTTTGAATGAGGGAGGGGGTGGGGAGGGGGGTGGGGAGGGGGCTGGCCCGTGGCTCTGTAAGTCAGTGTGTGGCGCCTAAGGGTCAGGCGCCACACATTACAATGTGTGACGCCTGAGGCTTAGGCGTCACACTGCCTGGGGGTGGGGCCCTCCCTGCCACGTGGTCGGGGGTGTGGCGCCTAACCCCTAGGCGTCACACAGTACAGTGTGGCGCCGAGGTGTCGGGCGCCACACAAAAGGGTCAGGCCGGTGAATTATTTCTCCCGAGGGATCAATCCGTGAGTTCTTTCGTCCCAGGGGTCATTTTTGTCAATTTTGCCGAAAAGCAGCAGCGGCGAGGGGCAGAGGAGAGGAGCAGCTGGCGCCAAGGAGGTGCTCGAGGGGCACGTGCGCTGCCGCAGCAGCCGGTGCGGCCTATACACTCACAAAAAACATATACTTGACCTGTTGGCGAAATCAATTTACCATCTGAACCGTCTTTGAAAAAAAATATAAACTGATCATTTTGTGTGACGTCTGACAACTGTGCGCTGCACTACACTACACTACGGAGCATCTTGGGTTTAGGCGCCGCACGCCCGGCCAGCTTGGCAGCCCAGGGCCAGGCGCAGCCCCACAGCAAGCCGTGCATTACCTAAGAGCTAGACGCCACGGAGTATAATGTGCAGCGCCTAGCTTTTAGGCGTTGCACATTGACTTAAGCCGCATCGGACCAGCCCTCCCTAGGCAGTTCTTCCCTCTTTCACGCAGTTCCTCTCTATTAACAGAGAGCAGCGACGGCACCCCCTTCGATCCCGCTCACCGCACACCCCTCTCAGATCTGGAGATTTCAGTCGTGGAATCGATTTCTAATCCCTCCTATTAGGTAAACTCCTCCATTCCCTTTCTTTTCCTCCGTAAATTCGTTGTCATTTTAGAGATTTGTTCAAGATTGGATGAAACCCTTGATTTGCTTGGTTTGGATCTTTATTTGTACAAGATTGGGTGTTGTGATTTAGGATGTGTAGTCATAGTGGTACTACCCTAGTATTGTTTATTAGGTCACAATATATGATTCTTGTTAGTGAAGCCCTAGATTGTTTATTTTTTTAATATATATGAGATGCCTAGTTTTGGAGATAATTATGAGATGTTGAGTTTTGTACCTATATATATATATATATATATATATATATATATATATGAGATGTTGAGTTTATTTGAAATATGAGATGTTGAGATGAACATATATGACATAGGAGAAATATATGAGAATTTTTTAAATGAGTATTGTAAATCATTTATTCATCTAACTCGGTTAGAGGTTAGATTTAGATTCTTGGGTGGGTTAGTTACATCTAATAACAATACACTTAGCGTATGATCCATCAAATTAAGCTTACATGGATTAAGCTACACACTAATAACAACCTCTGACGAGTGATGATTAGAAAGTAAGTAAATCCTAGAGCAACTATACACAAATAAAATGCTCGGGATATCACACTAGCCTGCTTCTTCAGATCAATCATATATCTTAAGTGCTTGTTTAACTTCTTCAGTTCCCCTTTGAGTTCTGCATCCCCCATCGTCGGAGTGACGCTGTCAGAGCACAAAATCTTCGCATCCCCCCATCATCTTCGGTGCTGACCGCAGATCGAGCACCATCTTTGTTGCCCTCATCGAATCAATTAAGCCATCCATTTGAAGCCTCTCAATGTATTCATTCATCCATTCAAAATGGTTGCATGGAGGCAAGTCCTGAAAATGCAAACATGAACCCTAAATCCCAAATATGAGCAAAAAAAATCTGGATAAATCTGGAGGGATATGGAGAGATCTTACCTTCCCCGCATGTGGCGTGCTCTCGCATGTCACAAACTCGCGCCCTTTGCTCCCATTCTCCTTCTTCCGAGTAAGACGACGTACCAGTAGCCTGATGCATGGGCAATTTGGACATCGCGTTAGCGGTACTTCACCATACCGTGGCCATGAGGGGTGGGAGGCTGAGCTAGAATTTGACATCTCTCGTCGGTCGAAGTTTCTGCACTTCGTAGCCGGAGAAGAAGAAGAAGAAGAATGGGTGGGGGGAAGGGCAGGCAATGGTGAGCGAGCACGGGGAGAAGAAGAAGAATGACTACTCTGTTTGTTGGGGGGGAGGGTAGGCAATGGTGAGCGAGCTTACAGACCCACGTGTCATTGGGACAGCCGGCCCCACTCGTCAGAGGCAAAGACAGAGATTTTCCTTTCTTTGGCAGCGCCAATGCTTGGACAGAGAATTTCCTTCGGCAGTGACAGTGACAACGACTCTAGTTCGGCGCTAGGGTATGACCGAACGGTTGTAGTTCGTTGCTAGGGTAGCGGGGTTTTGAGACGGTCAACGGGGTTTTCTAAGGTTTGACCAACATTCAAATGAGCATAACTAATTCAAAAAAATCAAAAAAATAAAATGCATGCACACATTGTCGTCTTATGTGATATAGTAACCATAAAAAATAATAAACTTGGTCTACGAGCATTTTCATAAAAGAACCTTCACACAAATGAGCTACCCCGAACGAAGTTGTTCAGAGTTCAAGGAAGTGAGGAAGTTTTTAGGGTGTTCGAAAAATGTAAAAATATCAAACATTTCACCAAGCGCTTCAAATTGGGGTGAATATCCATAGCTAGATGACCATGTGACATGCCCGTTCGCGCCAGAACGCGCCAGAGCACGCCTAGAGCATGCCAGAGCGCGCCGAGTACGCGCACATCAATTTTTCGACAGAAGTACCACTACAAATAGGATATTATAAATTCAATGTTCACACTCCTCTCTTCCTCTGGTGTTCTTTGCTGGAACACTCATTGGTTGCACAACCTTCTTGGCTTGTTTGATCCTTGCTGGGTTCTTGGCTGGGACAGGGGTGATCTCAGGAACAGAAGTATCTGGCGTAGGTGTCGCTCCTCGGTTACTTCCAGTAGCTGAAAGTAAATCACGTTTCTCGGTGTTGAAATGGCTCTTTGTCAGGAAAAGAAGTATCACCTCCAACTCTAGCACAAGCCGCCGAGACAAATTATTCTCCTTCTTGGTCATGAACAGAAGCTTCTCCTACTGTTGATGTCATAAATTCATGTATCTTCCTTTTATTACTCCTTGGTTGCCAATGTTGTTTGGTTTTACCCTTCTTCCTTATCCTAGAGAAGGCATTCGACACAAAAGTGCAACAAAGATTTCAAAATGTGGAAAATAAAAGAACACTGATCAAAACAATCAAAGACACACATACCTAGCTGAAACCGCGACGGTTGTGGCTTTTGCCGCTTTTAGTGTTCTTGCGATGGCTACAGCGGCGGCGGTCTGATACGCGTCGTTATCTCCAAAACCTACGTGCACTACATTGTTGCATAACCTACCTATATGGCCCAGTTCTCCACATCTAGTGCACTTTTGCTTCTTAACGGTTCCACCCTCGGCAGCACCTCTAAATCTATTAACCCTTGGCCTCCCAGGTGGTCTTGTCAGGACTAGAGGTCGTAGCTTGAATTCTGAATCGACCTTGTCCCATTGGTCTTTTCCCAACAAAGCAGGCACGTTATCCTCATATGTTTTCTGAAACTTGTCAACAGAGAAATATTCAGACACATACGGATCAACTTTGCCCTGCTCACCTGTGATGATGTTCAGGAAATACAGGGCATGTATGCATGGCTTGCCAGTGATCTGCCATCGCATACAACTACATGTACTTTCTCTCAAATTCACTAAGTACCTCCAACACCCTCCTTGCCTGTTATCATATGTCACCTCGGCCTCAACTTCCGACCGTCTAAGATAACTCATATTACCGTGATAATGTCTACCTTTAAAATGCAAAGCCTTGATCACGGATGGAATGATGATATGGCCAGCATATGAAACATGCCCAATTCTATTTCTCAATACCATCTTCTGCATTATCATCTGCCTTATCTTGTCAAATATTTCCCACACAAAAGGAGCTTTCAATCCCTTAATCTTTGCGTTGAAACTTTCAGCGAGGTTACTTGTCACGTACTCCACCTTGCATGTGTGTCCAAATTTGCTTCTTGTCCAGAACTTGTCGTGATGTGTTTCCAAGTATGTCTACACCGAGGGATTTTCAGCGTACATCACCCTCGAGTGGTGGCTATGCTTCTTCTGGCTGCATGTGTACGACACTGGCCACATGTTGTCATCAAAAACTTCCCCCCTGAATTTCTTCATGAAATTACCAGCAAGGTGTCGCATACATTCTGTATGCTCTGCTTTAGGGAACACTTGTTCTACTGCAGTCTCCAAACCCTTGCAAGCATCTGTGTGTACAACCAATTCCTCTAGGCACCCTATGACATTGCGTAGATTCCCCAAGAACCACCTCCAAGTTTCCTCTGACTCCACCTCCACCACACCAAAAGCAATTGGAAAAAGCCACGTGTGTGTATCAACTGCACAAGTAGCTACTAACTATCCTTTCCATCTTCCATTCAGCGCAGTTGCATCCACAACCAAATAGGGTCGGCAACCTCTTAGAAACCCCTCATGGCAAGCCTTGAAAGAGACAAAAGCCCTCCCGAAGCATGTTCTCTCGAGCATCTTTCCTTTTTCCCTTGGTAACTCACATTGTGATGATCGCTCTCTACCACACTGCCTAGACTTGCCTCTCCACCTCAGCTTTGTATGTGTATAACAACTCAAAACTTCCCTCCCATTCAGTACCGTTAATGTTTTAAAGAGCAACCATTCTAGCAGTCCATAACCTCATGTAAGGTAGTTTCTCCTCAAAGCCATAAATCTCTGATATTTTTTTATCAAGGGAAGTTGCTCCAATGGATGGATCCTTTCTTAGCCATGGCGTCATTACCTCCATGAGCCAATTTTTGGTTGCTAATTTTGATTTATGCCTCTCCACCTTAGCTGGACAAGTGTGTGGATTGTTGTTGTACCTTATCTGAAATACAATGAGAAGTATATGGTAGACAATGAGATTGGTATCAAGCAAACATGTAACAAAAAAATTAGGACACTGAGATTAACCAATTACATGAATAGTCTTCTTTCCACGCATACCAGTGGCATGCAACTTCCAACTACACCTTGGATTTGGGCAATGCACCGTCAGCTTTCGTTTCTCATTCTTCTCAGTGCCATAAACATTATTGCTCTGAATGCAATACATTGTAAGTGCATTTCGAAGTCCAACCATATTTTTGTATACTGCACCTGCATTAAGATTAGGATTATCTATGTCCCATTCAATCTCTCGCATTTCTCTGCCTTCGTATTCCTCTTCAATCAACATGTTATCGTTCTCCTCCTCCTCTTCACAATCAGTATCTACAAAAAGAACGAGGGACAATTTGCTCGGATGATCCACATGTTCAAGGAACAACGTCTCATCTTCATCATCGTTGCGAGGCACGACCTCATTGGGAAACACATCCTTGTCTACACTGGCTGCAGTGGTCTGACTTGCATTGACAATAGTTTTAGGTGGCTTGAGCCTATAAGGTGTGGGTGGAAGCTCAAAATTAGCAGACTTCGATTTCTCAACGGTCGCCCCCTTTCCCTTTGGCAATACTTTTATTTTCTGAACCACTCTCATTTCAATTCTACCAAAGCGGTTGTTCATGTTCTCAGCAAACATACAGCCTATATGCTCGTCATTTCTCGGTATTTCACGTGAAGCGAATCCCCTTTGGACCAAGCATATTTCGTACACACTGCACCCAACAAATCTTTGAATGTACAACTCGTGTCTACCACTAACGGATATAAAAAACCTTTGGATGGTTCATTCGAACTCATAACAGAAGTTTCCATTCTAACCGGAAAACGATAAGCAGTCTGTTTGTTCATCCTATTTAATGAAAATCAATGTACTATTGTCAATTCTCCCTGTATTTACTAGCTAAATCACATAAATGAGAGATTCAATGCTTACTTCTGTCGAATCCAATTGCTATCGGATTCCGGAACGATCCAATCCTCGCCGCGATCAATGGCAGAAGAAACGCTCGACATTGATGAGGAAGAAAGGCTCACCATTGATGCGCGTCACAGCTCTTGTCAACCTGCCACACCTCCCCTCAAGCGGAAGTAATAGGGAGTGGCGGGCGGGGCGGGGCGTGGCGGCGAGTGGCTGTTGCAGCGATGAGATCGGGATTGGGCGTAAGGTGAATTTAAAATGGGGTGCGGCGAGTGGGTGTTGCGGCGGTCAGATCGGGATTAGGCGTGGGGTGGATTGAAAATGGGTTGGGTACACTTCAAAATGATGCCCTAGGTCGGCCCCACCCGAGCCCACTCATGAGCGCGATGAGGTGCCCCAGAACGACCCCACTAGTTAGACCAAGTAACGGTCAAAGGAGGTTGACCCGACGAAAACGGCCGCTTGGCCGCCTGCGGGAATGAGATAGAGCGAAGTAGGGTAAAAATGAGGAAAGTTAAGCGAGTGAGGCACAAACGAGCAAAACTAAACGAAGTGGACACAGAAATAAGTGTTCTTTATAGAGGGGCCTTCATCTCCTGGGTTGCTCGGTTTTCATCTACTCGGCCGGCTACGCAACACAAGCAGCGCCGGAAGGGCCTGAATGGTGTCTAACACAGCCATTATTGTAATATTTGGGTCTTCTTATCTGCCGCATTTTGTGGCAGAATGGCGGGGTTTCGCACAGGCTGACCTCCGCCTGGACCGGCCCACCGACGCGCCTTGTTCTTCTATCACGGAAAAAAAACCGAAATAAAAAATGGTGTTTCGATCCACAGACCTCAAACAACTGCAGCTCCTAACAGCAGGCCATTAGCCAATGCACCAGGCATCAATTCCTGGACATACATGCGCCAAACACTATAAGAACAAGGAGTAGCGATTGAGATTTGGAAACATTTTTAAAATATTTCTTGAAAATTACGAACAATTTTGAAATGTCTTGTCTTTTTGGTATTCCAATTTTTTTATTGAAAATAGAACCATTTAGTGATTCTGATTTTAAAAACATGAACAATTTGCAAACCCAAAAATAGTTTTCTAGAACACAAACATTTTTCGAAAAATTGAATTTTTTGAAACAAAATGAACAAAATACGAAAAATGTGAACATTTTTGGTAATTCCCGAATATGTTCTTGGATCAACGAACAAGCCAAGAACATTTTTTAATTCATAACAAAAACTTAAAACAAGAACATTTTAAAAAATGCGAACAAAATTAGTATTTTTATGGTTTTTTTGGAAATGCAAACAAAATTTGATACTCCCTCCGTCCCAAAATAAGTGACTCAAAAGTGACTCAATTTGTACTAAAGTTAGTGCAAAGTTGAGTCATTTTTGAGTCACTTAGAACGGAGGGAGTACACTGGAATATTTTTTGAAATTGCAAACAAAATGTTCAAAGAGCGAACATTTTCTGAAGCACAAACATTTTTGTGAAAAAATCTGAAAACAAAATAGTTTCTGAAGTTTCCAAATATTTTTGGAAACACGAACATTTTTTAGAATTATGAAATTATTTTGAAAACGAGAACATTTTTTAATTTCCTTAACCTTTTGAAACGCGAACATTTTTTAATATTGTGAACAAATTTTTGAAAACCAGAATATTTTTTGTCTAACCATGAACATTTTTAAAATCCTGAACAAATTTGTAAACATGAACTTTTTTTGAGAACGCGATCATTATTTTTTAAACATGAAAATCTTAACACATTGTTGGGAAAAAATGAAAATTGAAAGTAAAAAACAAAAAAATAGTAAAAATGGAGAGAAAAGCAAAAAAAATGGGAAAGAGATAAACCCAAAAAATAAACATAAACAAAAAAATCAGTTGAGAAACATCCTAGGAGGTTTCCGAAACCAAAACAGGTTGGGAACCTCTAGAAAGTTTTCAAAACCGGGATCCCACAACCATTAATGGGCCGACACATATCCCGTCGCTCTCTCCTGAAGCCTATGTGAAACCTCGACAACTTGCCGCAACATGCGTCCTATAGGATTTCCCGTAATTTTTGGCCTGGATGGCAGTCTTTAGTTGCGGGACATGAGTGGCCACAATCAGTAGGGTAGCATGGATTATATATGAGGGTGGTCCAATTGACATAAAAAAAATACAACATAAATTCATCAAATCGACATATGTGTGTAGCATATATGGAAAGCACATACCAATAAGGTCTTTCAACTTATATATTATTATTTTTGAGGAAAATTTAAAGTTAATTTTAAGTTTGCATAAAGAAGATAGCACACCTTATTTTGGGGTTCTCTCTTTCTTCGAAGCCCCTATTAGTGGCGATGAAAAACGAGGAGCAACCTTCTTCTTTGTTGCATGTCTAAAAAAATAGAGATCCAATGTTTTTGATCCTCTTCATTTTGGAACAATTTAAAAAATTGTTTGTTAATTGTTAGTTAAACAAATCTCTAATAATCAGTCAGCTCAATTTACCAATTATCAATTTAAAAAAAATACTTGCACTCTCATCTTAACTTCTTCAATTTTTCATAGCAAAAAAAAATTATGTTTCAAATTAAATGAGAACAAAATGTTTACTTTAGATTAGAATGGAACGGAAAACAAGGGGTGCTCCTCGCGGCCGCATCTTGGTCTCTTGGATTGCATGTTACCTCGATGGCTGTAGTGCCCCAAGTGTAAAGCTTTCCCTTTTTGTAACCTTCCATGTGGGACCACCTTGACATTGTCATGAGAGCTATCTATGCATGTATGAATTCATGTGTCACCTTGTATTTCTTCTTTTGCATGCATGCATCCATGTCATACCATTCTTACCATGCCTTGTGTTGCTTGCATCTATACATTGCCATGTCTTAGAGTGGGTCTTGTAATTTCATGTGTTGATCACATGTGACGATGGTGTGTGGTGCGTAGGAGTGGTTGCTATGTATTTTCAAAGCTCCTTGCAATTTGAAACCCTTTTCCTTTCCTTTTATCTCATGTTCAAAATTCCATCTTCCCAAAAGCTGTTTTAAAATGTCTTGTGTTTAGAGCTTTTTGTGGAGATGATGATGTGATGATTTGAAGTTTTATTCTTGGTCTTGAGGGTGAATATAAATCACAAAACAGAATAAATAAATATTGTTTTGGATTTATGAAAGCAGCCCCATAAATGTTGGAAGTATTTTATTTAAATAGCTGGTTCATTTTCAGGTCCAGGGCAATTTTCCATTTGATTTTATCCCTTTTATTTTGTCCTGTGCCTATTATTCTTTCTCTGTTTTATTTTTAAAAGGAAATAGACAGGGGGCTCTATTTCTCTATCTGGCGCACTAAGTGGGCTCCCTCCCACCTAGCGGCCCATCTCTCCTTCCCCCCTCGCAGCCCGTCGCGCGCACGCTCGTCGTCAACCTCCTTTCCAGCGAGGCAGTGGGACCCTCCTGTCATCCTCTCTCTCTCGTTCCCCTCTGTTCCACCGAGAGGAGCATGCGCACATGGCCACCCGCGCGCCCCTCGCTTCCCCTCACGCCCTATAAAGAGCCTTGGCGTCCGTGCCTTGGCTAGGGTTCTCCCTTCCGCCGCCGCTCCACCCAGATCTCATCTCCCTCCTCTCTTCATCGTCGCAACAAGGT
The DNA here is from genome assembly GCF_904849725.1 of Hordeum vulgare subsp. vulgare. NCBI lineage: Eukaryota > Viridiplantae > Streptophyta > Magnoliopsida > Poales > Poaceae > Hordeum > Hordeum vulgare. Next base: position 459,782,442 of record NC_058524.1, on the reverse strand, counting down.
AAGTGTGGCGGATCTGCCATGGCCGATGGTTGAAGGAGGTCGCCGTCGTCGCTGTGGTGCCTCTTCCTCCTCGACGAGAGGTCCAGGAGCTCGCAGGCCTCTCCAAGGGCTCGTTCCCGCCGCTGGATCGACCACATCGCCCCTGCTTCCTCTTCTCCATGACAGCGCGTCTTCTCTGACGAGCAGCTTCGCCGACGCCCGTCTTCCTCTACTTCCACTACTTGACGCTTCCTCCTTGACCCGTGCGTGAGGTAGCGCTCCTCCTGCTTCCTCCCTGTCCCAGTTCGGGCACCGTAGCCGTAGAATCGTTGTGCGCATCACCTCTGTCGCCGGAGCCGCCGATCGCCGTCGTCACGCCGTTGTAGAGTCCCTCGGGAGTAGTTAGGACATGAAATGAGTTCATGTGTGTGTGGGCTTCCTCCCCTCCACGAGCCGGAGCTGGATTTGGCTCGCATCGCCGGCGAGACCCCTCCCCTGTTTCGATCAGTTGCCGGTAGCAGATAAGCAGGGGGGTTACCTCTTCTGTTTTGCAGCGCGTAGTGGTTCAGACACCGTATCGTAGCCCAGTGGTAGCTAGCGTGGCGTGCCTGATGGAGGGCGTGGGTTCGATTCCCCCCTTCGGCACCTTTTGATATTTTTCGTTGCTCTGCACAGTAAGTCCTAGAGGCAGTTTAACCTGATTGGGCTCCCCTCTCTGTCGAGTAAGCTAGCGCAGCGCAGTGGTAGTGTAGGTGGCTTTGCACCAGAGGCACAGGGGTTCGATCCCTCGGGTGCCCCCCTTTTTCTTTTAACTCTTGTTTTTTTTGCTGGATATGCTCTTTTGCTCTGTTTGTTGTTTTGTGCCTTAAACATAAGATGGCAAATGGCATAATATTATTTTATTCCTCTGCTGCTATAGTAGACTAGATGCATGTGTGTGTGTGTGTTCTTGTGAGAAGTGATGTGTGTGTGTATGTGATCTTGCTAGTATATGTTGGTGGTGTAATTGCAAGTAGGCATGTGTGCATAGGAGTTGTGAGTGAAGATGATGGTGTAGGTATGGAGATATGTGTGTAGTGAGTGCACACCACATGTGGTACCTACTAGAAGTGTTTGAGAGGTGATGCTTCCATGTTACTTGCATAGTAGTTTTCCCCCTCATGTTGTTCTTGGGTTTAAGTGCTTGTGATGGGGTTTGTGGTGATGATATATGTGTGTGTGTGGAACTTCCCACCTTTGCAAACTATGCACCTTCACATGTCCATATGTGAGAGGGCATGGTGTTGTGTGTGTGGGGGTGACTTAGTGAGAAGTATTTGTGTTGTTGATGTGCATGACACAAACATGGGGTTCAAACCCCCATGTCACTTTGCCATTGTGCACATGAACTCAACCTTTGTAGTTGTTGTCTTAGTAGGAACTACATGAAATGATGTCCATTCCCTAGGCATGATTTGGAGTAGTTTACTCTCCCTTAATTGTGGTCACTTGTTCCAAGTAAGTGCCCACATATTATATATGATTTTGGGGTAGAATCTCCCAAGGAATCCAGTGGTGAAGTTTGTTTTGCCATTAGGATACTTTATGGAGTTGACATATTCAGATTTGTTGCAAGTTTGATCCTTGATTCCATGGAATAGCACTAGTAGAAAACAGGGCATTGAGCCAACCACATTGGACCCGGATTGGATATAAACCGGTTCTAAAGGGTCTGTCCGCTGGGCCCCCTCCCTGCAGCAAATGGCCGCAAGGCCTTTAGGACCGGTTTGTAACACAAACCGGTCCTAAAGGGTTTTGGACAGTTTGCTGCAGGGAGGGGGGCCCAGTGGACAGACCCTTTAGAACCGGTTTGTATCACAAACCGGTGCTAAAGTTTTTCTCATTTTTGCAGCAACTGCGGGGCCCCGCTGTCAGACCCTTTAGCACCGGTTTTTAACACAAACCGGTCCTAAAGCCCTCCCCTATATTCCACTCCGAGCTCAGCTCCATTTTTTCCAGCTCGAGCTCAACTCAATTTTTGCTCTCTCCTTCCTCTTGGGAGCTCTAATCCATCTCCATTTTTCTCCACCATTTGTCAAGATTGTTGGCACCCATCGGTCCTACGGTTAGCATCAACATTCCCTCTTCCAGCATTGCAAGTTTTGCTCGTTTTCTTGCTCATTTCATTTTTGTTGTGCTAGCTAGGTGTTTGATGAAATGCCTAAGCTAGAGAGAGTTCATCATTTGTTATGTATACATATGCAATTTGAGCTCAAATTTAATTATGATTTGTGGTTTTTTTTAGTGTCGCGCGCCTTGTCCCCTTCCTCACCGCCGTCGATCGCCCCGTCACCGACACAAACTTGGTGAGCCTATTGTTTTTATTTACCAAAACAAATTTTGATTTGTATGATTTACATATTTACTTGTATATAATTTTCTTATTGTGTAAGATTTTTTTATATGTATAGCGCCATGGTTTTGATATCCGTCTCCGTTGGCCCTCGTCGAGTCTATGATTCGGATGTGGTATATTATCTTTTATAACTACATATTTTCATTTCCTGATTATATGACAATTAATTACGCCGACCAACTTGACATAGATATTTTTATCTAGGAGGTTGTGGAACCGGAAATGCCAATCGACCCTATTGTTGAGAAGTTACACTTAGTTGAACAAGAAAATGTTGGCCTGAAAGAAAGATTGAAAAAAACTAAAGAAAGGTTGGAAAAAACTGAAAGAGAGAAGATGACCTTGGAAAAGGTTCTTGCCGGTGTCGTCGATGGTCACAAGAGCGAGATGGACACAATGCGCCTGAAGATTAGAAAGATTAGAAAATATGCAATTAGTAAAGAGGCTTGGTATCATTATGCCGTCGGGTCAATTGTTACCTTTGTTGCGATTTTGATCGCATTTGTTGTTGTTTTTAAATGCATTAATTAGAGAGAGTTTTTATGGTTGGTTTCAGTGTGTATTTTTATGAGAACTATATATGTATGGTCACTACGCTACTTTGGTTTTAACGTGTGATGAAATTTTTGTATTAATTAATTAATTTAGTCATGATGATTTAGCATAATGGTTTTTGATAAATTTATATAATGCAGATGAACCGGCAATGGATGTACAGTGATCGACGTCGTCCCGAATTCCTTAATGGCATGCATAGTTTTCTCAATGTGGCTGAGAAAAACAGGCAGAATGGATTTATTTTTTGTCCATGTAAAAAATGCCAGAATAAGAGGAATTTCCCTAACTCAAGAACCATACACACCCACCTGTTGCAAGAAGGCTTCATGCCCAGTTATTTTTGTTGGACCAAGCACGGAGAAAGAGGGGTTGTAATGGAAGACAATGAAGAAGAAGAGGATAATGATAACTATCCTATGTTCGGTGAACACGGTGATACTGAAATGGGGGAAGACGAGCCTGAACTTGAGGACATTGTTGATGAGTCTGATGATGATCTTCGTCAGGTCATTCGTGAAGAACAGATAAACTGCGCAGGTGAAAACGAGAGGTTGAAGTTGGAGCGCATGTTAGAAGATCACAAAAAATTGTTGTACCCAAATTGCGAAGATGGCCAGAAAAAGCTGGGCACCACCCTGGAATTGCTGCAATGGAAGGCGGAGAATGGAATATCTGACAAGGGATTTGAAAAGCTGCTGAAAATAATGAAGAAGATGCTTCCAAGAGATAACGTGCTGCCCTGCAGTACGTACGAAGAAAAGAAGGTTGTCTGCCCTCTAGGATTGGAAGTGCATAAGATACATGCATGCATCAATGACTGCATCCTCTACCGCGGTCAGCACGAGAATTTAAATGCCTGCCCGGTATGTGGTGCATTTCGGTATAAGATCAGGCGAGATGACCCTGGTGATGTTGAGGGCGACGATCGCCCCAGGAAGAGGGTTCCTGCCAAGGTGATGTGGCATGCTCCTATAATACCACGGTTGAAACGTTTGTTCCGAAACAAAGAGCATGCCAAGTTGCTGCGATGGCACAAAGAAGACCGTAAGGAAGACGATATGTTGAGACAACCCGCTGATGGGTCGCAGTGGAGAAACATCGACGATAAGTACGAGGACTTTGCACGTGACCCAAGAAACTTAAGGTTTGGTCTAAGTACAGATGGCCTGAATCCGTTTGGGGAGCAGAGTAGCAGTCATAGCACCTGGCCCGTGACTCTATGTATCTATAACCTTCCTCCTTGGTTATGCATGAAGCGTAAGTTCATTATGATGCCAGTGCTTATCCCAGGCCCGTCGCAACCCGGCAACAACATTGATGTGTACCTGAGGCCACTGGTTGATGAACTTTTAGAGTTGTGGGCTGACGAAGGTGTACGTGTGTGGGACGAGTACAAACAGGAGGAATTTGACCTACGAGGGTTGCTGTTTGTAACCATCAATGATTGGCCCGCTCTTAGTAACATTTCACGACAGTCAAACAAGGGATACAACGCATGCACACACTGTTTAGGCGAGACTGAAAGTATACATATAGGCAAGAATGTGTACCCGGGGCATCGTCGATTTCTTCCACACAGGCATCCCGTAAGAAAGAAAGGAAAGCATTTCAAAGGCGAGGCAGATACACGGAGGAAGCCAACCCTCCCTAAAGGTACTGATATATATGACATGGTCAAAGATATAAAAGTAATCTTTGGTAAGGGTCCTGGCGCACAATCTGTTCCGAATGACGCCGACAACCACGTAGCCATGTGGAAGAAGAAACCTATATTCTCGGAACTACCCTATTGGAAATTCCTAGAGGTTCGCTCTGCGATCGACGTGATGCACGTGACGAAAAATATTTGCGTGAACCTGCTAAACTTATTGGACGTGCATGGGAAGAAGTCGAGAGATACACCAAAAGCACAGCTGCACCACCAACGTATGCACGAACGAGATGACCTGATGAATCCAGAGAATTTCAAAGGTCCTGCCAGCTACGCTCTTACCAAGGAAGAGAAGGAGATCTTTTTCCAAGTCCTGAGCAGTATCAAGGTCCCGTCTGGCTACTCGTCGAACATAAAAGGAATACTAAACCTGGAAGAGAAAAAGTTCCAAAACCTAAAGTCTCATGACTGCCACGTGATCATGACCCAGTTACTTCCGATTGCATTGAGGGGGCTTCTGCCAGAAAACGTGCGAGTACCCATTGTGAAGCTATGTGCATTCCTCAACGCAATTTCTCAGAATGATATCGACATTAGAAGAAAAGGTGGCGTTTCTCTTGAAGAAAGGGGGACACCCTGTACCTGACACTGAAGAGGAGGAAGAAGATCCTGCACCTGACGCTGATCAGCAGCAATTAGAAGACGATCCTGTAGCAGATGTCGTCCCATCTCAGCATAGAAGCAGCGTGGGTTCCACGCAGCTGCAGCTAGAAGACGGTCCTGCAGTCGAACCGTCGGCGCCTCACTACCCCGTGGATGATGTCATGGAGAAGACAAACTGTGAGATACATATGCCAATGGGGAACATATCCTTCATGGTGGCGTCAGGCTATGCTTTACCGAATCAACCTGGAGCAACCTACCATGGTGGTCAGATTCCAGCATCCCATGCTCGTGTCGGGTTGTCAACAATTACGCCGGGATGCCAGTCAATTGAGCTTGATATTCCTGGAGGTGAAGGTGAGAAGACACTGGGAGAAATGGAGCTTGGTATCATCTTGTGGAAGAAGAAACACATCATGTTTCCTAACGCGGCGCCAAGGCCACCGACTCCTCCAGGTACAAATGCACCACCTCCAACAATTACTGAATGTTGCACCACATGTAAGCCTATTTTTAATAGTTTTTTCACTTTCGTACAGAGAATGCACGACCTCCAAGTCCACCCCCGAACGCACCTCCAAGTCCACCCCACAACGAAGATTGGGAGCCCGAGGCCGAGAGTCCATCGCCCGTGCACTCCAGTGAGCCGACGGATGCGCCCACTATGGGTACGGCAAAGCGGAAGCTGCAGTTCAGAAGAAACGGGACTCCTCCCAAGAAGAGAGAAAGGAAACCCAATAAAGTCAAGACTCCCCCGAAGTTACCAGGCCTGATGACTCCGGAGGAACTAGACGAGGCCGTGAAAGCCAAAAACAAAGCATGGTTCGCACGGTTTCCCCTGAAGCCCCCTCCAGACATCTGGAAGGAAACTCTGAAGAACGTACCAAAGTGGAAAATTGAGCGCACCATCGACAACTTATATTATCCTGAACCGCCGCCACCGCCGCCCCTTTCAGACTATGAACGGTACATTGAATAGATGCACACCGCACAGATGAAGCAGGCGGAACAGATGAAGCAGGCGGAGCAGACGAAATGCAGGAAACAAGTTCCCCAGCTCGGACAACAAGAAGCACAGTCAATTGCCCCGCTCAAGGTGTTATCTGACCAGGCTTCAGTGTTCGGTCCACGCATGGGCGACGTAGGTTACGCTATTGCTGATGTGGTATATAAATATAAGCCCGAGCACCCTCTGGTCGAAAATCCTAGTGCTCTAACAACCCAACTATGGAATTTACATGTTTGGTACTTGGAGGCCGCAAGGCAAAAGAGAGACTGTATCATGGCGGCAGTTCAGGATCAACACTACTTCGGAGAGTACGGTGTGGAGGTTGGGTTCGATGATTTTTTCCAGATGTACAATCAACGTGCCCTTGAAAAAGCTATCGTCAGCTGCTACTGTTTGTAAGTGATTTATTTGTGTAATTTAATAATTTAGTTAAGCTCGCGTTCATTGCCCGTATAATTATCACTCACGAGACATTCTTTTTGTACGCTACTATGCAGAATGAAGATTCGTGAATGCAGGCTGGCAGGAATCTGGGACTTTGGGTTCATTGACCCGTATTCGTTTCATCAAGAGACAATAGAAAAGTTCAACAAGGATACACCGGATGATTTGCTAAGGTTTTTGAAGCGACAAAGTACCAAAAAAGAAATACTTTGGCCCTACGGATTCAAGTGAGTGTTACTGTCTTGTACACATTCCATTTTGCTTACATGATGTTACGTGTAATTGATGAGTATGCATGACTGCGTGTGTACATGTGCGCAGGTCCCACTTCATATTGTTCATCATTAGAATCGATCGAGGACAAGTTGAAGTCTGGGACCCGTTAACCTGGGACGCTGACACATGGAAGAGCGCGCGTCAGATGCTTCAAAGGTATATATATATCGGCCTCTTTCGTTCATCGGCCTCTTTTTCGTTCATTTCCTGATATCAAGTAAGTAATAATTAACTCTTGTATTCATTTTTCTTTGTCGGCCAGGGTTTGGCAAATGTTCATCAAGGAAGAACCCGGTACATGGGCAGACAAGCTCCACTTTCAGATTAACAAAGTAAGTAGTACTACGTACCCTGGTTTCAATACCATTACCATTCTCTTGATTATTATTAATTTGACTGAATTATGTTCTCGTATATAGGGCGTCCCGCAACAACCACAGGGCACTGATTATTGTGGATACTACGTTTGCGAGTACATTCACAGGATTATCAATGAGAAATCCCGTACTTCCAGAAATCTAGAGGTACGTAACCGGATCTTCACAACTTTATTTATGTTGCCATCAGTTATGTTTAGTTTTGTTCATAACTTAATTGTTTTCATCTACTTCTTTTAAAGCTGCAACGAAAGCGGGCGATGCTCAGACCAATCCAACGTTGCAAGGCAGTTGCAGAGGAATTGGCAGGATTTCTCCTCACGCAAGTCATAGATGAAGGCGGAGAATTTTTCCATCCTATGAACCAATAGCCAGCTCCCTTCTCTATGCAAGTATACAGCTATAGGAAACGAACTTCAAATTATGTAATCATAATCGGTCCAGTACTTCGTGTTACATGTATATATGTACTTTTATTTGGTGCATCAACATTTAACCGCAAACACGGAATCGGAAACACTTAACCGCAAACACGGAATCGGTGTTTCCGGATACGTGTTTCCGATTACGTGTTTCCGATTCCGTGTTCGTAAAAAACGGAACACGGACACGCGGAATCGGAAACACGGAATCGGAAAGATGTAAACGGAAATACGGAACCGGAAACACGTAAACGAAAACCCTGAAAATACGGAACACGGAAACACCGAAATACGGAATCGGAAACCCTGAAAAGAGAAGGAAAAAAAAGAAAAAAAAAGCATTAAGACCGGTTGGTATTACCGACCGGTTCTAAAGGTCCTCCGCCTGCGCGCACTCTTCGGCGCCCACGTGGAGGCCTTTAGCACCGGTTTGTAAGAGACCGGTGCTAAAGGGGGGGGCCTTTAGTCCCGGATACGTAGTACCGGATGTGTATCCGAGTCCAAAGGCCCTTACCAACCGGTTCTAATACCCCTTTCTCCACTAGTGTAGGTGGAGCCCAAGGCCATGAGTTTTTGTGTGATAGTAGTAGGGGTTTTGCTCTACACCATAGTGGTGTAATTTATCACTTGGTGTTATGTGTGTGCAAGTAAGTGCCCACATATTATATATGATTTTGGGGTAGAATCTCCCAAGGAATCCAGTGGTGAAGTTTGTTCTGCCGTTAGGATACTTTATGGAGTTGACATATTCAGATTTGTTGCAAGTTTGATCCTTGATTCCATGGAATAGGTGGAGCCCAAGGGCATGAGTTTTTGTGTGATAGTAGTAGGGGTTTTGCTCTACACCATAGTGGTGTCATTTATCACTTGGTGTTATGTGTGTGCAAACTATGCCTAGACAAAGTGGGCATGTGGCTGAAAAATTCCAGTTTAGTGAAATCTGAAATTTCACTAAGTCTGGGATTCTGGAAACATTTTCTTCTCTTATAGATGAGGATGTGCTGCTCATTGTGTTGAGAACTAGCCTTAGTGCAGTGCTAGGATTTTGGATCTGATATGTTTGTGAAGCTCCCTGTCAAATTTCAAGTCATTTGGAGTCCAATAGGTTGTGTTTTAATTGCTGTAAAAAAGCTTCAGAACAAAGACAGAAACTCACGTGCAGGAATTTTCACTAAGTCCCTGAGATCTGATGGTTTTGGGAAAGTTTGTGGCCTTGTATCTTCTAGAGCTTAATTCCTTTTGCTGTTATTCTTGCTGGTGCTTGTAGTGTTCTTGGTTGGAAACATCCACATATATTATTTGTCATGTTTGGAGGCCTGTAGCTATGTTGCATGTAGCTCCCAAAGAGCTAAGATGCAGATTATGGCAGATTATGTAGTATAGTCATTTTGATCAATGTGTGTGCTTAGTTGATGTTGTGGTGTTCTTCCTTGCTCCAATCCATTCATGTTGGGTTGTTATATGTCTTGGCAACCTGGGAATACCAGATTTGTGCCAATTGTGGGTGTGGTGTTGATTCTTCCACGTAGAGCATCATATCTTGTTTCGTTGATTCCCGTTGATCCGTAGCTCCGTTTGCAATGTTCTTTATATGGGTTTCCATCGTTTTCACGAGCCGCATATGTTCATGCCATCCTCATGCATGTCAAAATAGCTTAGTGTACAGTTCTGTCCAGGAACTTGTAGTAGTTTAATTTGCTTGTGCTAGTGATAGAATTAGTGATGCATGCCCATTTTTCATCTCATGCATCATGTGATTGTTGCATCTTGTGGTGCTGCTGTTCATTGGCTGTTATTCTTATGTTGGGTAGCACCGGGATCGGAGAACGAATACGTGGAGTCAGGAGAGTACGTGCAGGACGATCCAGAACCATTCCAAGCCGAGGATATCACAGGCAAGATGATATGACCTTGATTCCATCTCTAGACTTGTTATGCTAGTTTTCGTTTCCATGTCATATTGCTCGCTGCCTACCACTGAAATTAAATTTCCTCTTCATATGCCATGAGCCCAAACACCATTCTCCTTCCTAGCAAACTTGTATGGCTAGGTAGACTTTGCTCAGCTACTAATGTTAGCGTTCCTAGATGCAGGTGCTTTGACTCATGTGATAACATGAGCTTTGATATCAATATCTTAAATTCCGTTATTTAATCAATGCACCTATATACTTGGTAAATGACGGGAGGCCTAGCCTTTTGCCGGGTGCTTTGTTCCGTTATTGCCGCCTTAGTTACCGGTTACCGGTGTTTGATTCCATAATGATCGCTCCTAACACGTTCGGGGTTGTTATGGGGACCCCCTTGATAAATCGCGTAGTGCTAAGGCTTGTCCGGCAGGACCCAACATTGGTGTTAATTGGCTAATAACTTAATAATAATCTGCATAGGGAGTAGCTACCCCGAGGACTTTAATCAACAACCCGGGCCAGTGCTCCTCATGAGTGTTGGTCCAACCCAGAGCAGCTTATTATGCTTCCCGGGGCAACTCGGTGTTTTGGCGTGGTAACCATCGCTCATCGGGCGTGTCCTGAGACTGAGATATGCGACTCTTATCAGGGTCATCGACACGTCGGGAGGTCCTGCTAGCCTTGTCTTACCTTAGCGGTATATCTTGCGTATAGGAATCCCAGTGAAGCTTTGGTTTCCCCCAGAGTTGAGGTTTCCTCTAAGGAATCTGACGAGATCACGAGATTCGTGATAGAGGATGCCTTTGCGGCCTGTGTTCATTTGTGGTGGAATAGTTGGAGCACCCCTGCAGGGTTTAATCTTTCGGAAAGCCATGCCCGCGGTTATGTGGCAACTTGGAATATTTTGTTAACATCCGGTATTAGAGAACTTAAACATAAGCTAATAAAATTGCCAACTGTGTGCGTAGCCGTGACTGTCCCTTCGAAGATCTCTCTTCGATCAGGAACACGGTGGGGTTATGAATGCCATAGGTAGGCGTTCAGGATCACTTAGTGAGCAAGTAAACCCGACCGCTAGTGTAGACCACCTTCACTTCTACTTTGCGTAAGTTAGCCACTTAATCAAGCTTAGGATGTTGCAGCCTTATACACTTCACCCTTACCCTACCTAATAACATGACTAGTTCTGGCACCAAGGTCTTAGATTGCTGAGTCCCCGTGGCTCACGGATTCCTCCGAAACTCCCAGCAGGTACAGGTACCCCAGAGACAGATGATCCCGACAGCACCCAGCTGGCGTGGCAGTACGACGAGGAGACAGACTGCCTCTACGTGAACTATCCTGAGGACTGAGGCATGGTCGTGATCGTGGGCCTGCAGGCAGGGTAGCATAGCATTTCCATGTTTTGTAGTGCATAGCGGAACTACCTTGCTTGTATCTGTGATGTACTCTGAGTTATTAATAAGAAGACAGTTGAATCCCGAATTGTCTACTTTTATTATTGTTTTGCTATGTTACTTGCTTGCGAAACGCTTAGATGCGCTTCTTTCCTATTTGGGGACCTCAACCCCCAGATCGGAAAGGACCGCATCTTGGTCGTTACAATGGCTCAGCCTAATTAACAGGGTTGTGTGTGCTTGTGCGCTTCGTCGGCCACCGACACGGAGGTCCCTTGACCAGTTGATTGAGTGACATTCCATCATCGCCGGCGAGTGCACTGTCGGTCGGGCGTCGGGCGATGGCGCTTGTTGATTCAGTAGTTCCTGAACACTATAATTTCGAAACTACTAGGAGAAGGGGACACCGGGGAATTAGGAACGTCTTCGGGAGACCATACACCGAACGATCAGCCTAGACAACACACCTATGAGAACTATAAATGAGTCGATCTTTCGCTTGTACATGGGTGGAGTTTGGCTCGGTCATGTTTTGAAAAAATAATAGTGTAATATTAAATTAGAGGACAAAATTTAATCCCGTTTCCAGACCAGTGGTCTTGGATCTTCCGATCCAAAGGTAACGTCAAGTTTGTTTTGCTGGTTGGTTCTGCAGCCACGGACGACGTCAACGAAACATGGGAATGTTGCGGGGTTGTCAAAGCATCCGGAGTTGGGATTTTGGAGGTTCCTAGCATTCCTCCCTCAATCTCCATCACAATGTGCGGTGAAGACCTTCGGTGTTCCGACCCTTTGGTGGCGAATGGCTCTTGTTACGGCTCATTGTGTTCATGTGCGAACATGGTCTTCACTTGCATGACATTCACATCAAGACCGTGATATGCGTGTGTCTACTAGGATCACGAAAGATGGTGGTGATAACACATGATGACTTTAATTTAATGATTCTTCTCAAGTACCAGTCTTGAGCTTGGAGATAAACACCTAAGGTCTGACCCTAATATCCTATCTGTTGGGCTGGATATCCAGGATGAACACACATGATTTGACCTTTGGTGGTTGGACCTGGTGATGGTGACGCTTGAATGTCATTCTCTTCCTGAAAGCGTTGCTATCGGAGAGCCATTTTTGTTGTACATGTGATGTAAAGAATGATTGGTGTGGATATGTCCGTTGTTGTAACTTGATCATCATTTGTCTTGATTACTTCAGAGTTTTTCTTTTCTTTTTCTTCTTACTCCACAAAGGCAAAGCTTGGGTCTTGTATGAGTTTGCTATTTCATGGTGTGATTCCTTGTATGTGTGTGTCGGTGTTATTTGTGTGCATCCTAATTATGCAGAGGTCGGGAGTATCCTCGTTGTGTTCATATTTCTTTGATGATTAAATTTGAGTTAACTAAATCTACCCTTTATAAAAAAGATCACAAAATACACGCGTGGGTGCTCATACAAACACACATACACTCACCCTTATGAACGCACACATGCACACCCTACCCTTGTGGGCACCTCTAAGATACTGATTCGGCACATTATCTTAAGATTGACTAAGTCACCACAAACGCCTCCTTAGTCGACGGGAACATCTCCTCCCACTAAACAAACATTGCCAAAAAGCCTGAAATAAATGAAGGAAAATACGAGTGATGACTCACAAGTATAAAGGATCAATCGTAGTCCTTTCGATAAGTAAGAGTGTCGAACCCAACAAGGAGCAGAAGGAAATGATAAGCGGTTTTCAACAAGGAATTCTCTACAAGTGCTGTAAGTAACAATGATAGATAGTTTTGTAGCAAGATAATTTGTAACAAGTGACAAATAACAATAGTCGAAAATATGCAGAAAGATAGCTCAATCCTTTTTGTAGCAAAGGACAGGCTTGAAAGTAATCTTATATGAAGCAAATCGCTCCCGAGGACACATGATAATTTTCGTCTAGTCATGTTCATCATGTTGAATTGATTCACGTTCGTTACTTTGATAATTTGGTATTTGGGTGGACCGGTGGTAAGGTGTTGTTCTTACTTGAACAAGCAACCCACTGATGACTACCTCCTCTCGCAAACATCCGCAACTACGAAAGAAGAATTAAGATAAATCTAACCATACCATGAAACATGTGCATCCAAATCAACCCCTTATGAAATAATGCATAAACTAGGGTTTAAGCTTCTATCATTCTAGCAACCCATCGTCTACTTATTACTCGACAATGCCTTCCCTTAGGCCCATAACAGGGTGAAGTGTTGTGTAGTCGACGTTCACATGACACCACTAAGAGAACCAACAACATACATATCATCAAAATATCAAACGAATACCAACTTGACATGATTAATTATAACAAGACTTCTCACGTGTCCTCAGGAACAAAAGTAACTACTCAAAAATCATCACCATGTTCAAGATTAGAGGTGTAATAATCATGAATAAGGATCTGAACATATTATCTTCCACCAAATAAACCAACTAGCATCAACTACAAGATGTAATCAACACTACTAGTAACCCACATGTACCAATCTGATATTTTGAGACAAAGATTGAATACAAGAGGTGAACTAGGGTTTGAGATGAGATGGTGTTGGTGAAGATGTTGATGAAAATTAGTCATCCTGTGAAGGAGGAAGTCTTGGTGATAACTATGGTTTCGACTTCCCCCTCCCGGAGGGAAGTTTCCATGGCAGAATCGCTCCACCGGAGAGCAAAAGGACCTCTGCCCAGGTTTCCGCCTCGAGACGATGGCAATTTTTCCTAAAAGTATCTTCTTCTTTTCTAGATCAAAACCAATCTTATAGCATAAGAGGGAGGCCACGACACCTAGGAGGTGGTCCCAAGACATGAGGGCACGCTGAGGCGGTGGGTGGTTGCGCCCTGCTAGCTTGGCACCAGTAGGTGGCCCCCTCTAGTACATTGTTGCTCCGTAAATTTACATATATTCCACAAAAATTCTTCGTGAAGTTTTAGGTAATTTCGAGTCCACTCAATCTTCAGCCTTTTTCTTGGTTTTCACGTCGAGAATACCAATTTCCGGCAATTCCCCTCTTTGTGATGTACCTTGTAAACTGAGAGAGAAAAGGCCTAAGAATGGTCCCATAAAGTGGAATAATGACCAAGATTAACATAAATATCAATAGAAAATCATGATGCAAAATGGACGTATCAACTCCTCCAAGATTAGACCTCGCTTGTCCTCAAATGAAAGCCAAACTTGATAATAATGACTACATAATTTGAGAGAGAGGTGTTAATAAAAATAGAATACTGACACGAGAGCATCATAAATAATAACATATCAACAAGTTTTTCATCATATGACTTCTCGTAAACTAGTAGCAATGTACCCACAATATTGAAGTATAAAGCATAAACTTTATTCACAATCAACAAACTATGTTCTTAGTCATTGAGACAATCACAATTCATCATATTTCAAAGAAGAGTCTATGTAAGAGATTTCATTTTAGCAAGTTCACATACCCAACCATCATTTAGTCTTCTATGATTGCTGACACTCATTGCATATTTTTGGAGCTAATGTATCCATCTCACACATAGGAAGATAGGTGAAGGATCCGAAGTATGTCTAGAGAGAATGGTTAGACTACTTGACCAAATAAAAACTTAGCCTTTTCCCAGTTTTAGTTGTGGGCCAGTTTTAGCAATTGTAACTAGTCAAGCATACCCTACACATGCAAGTCTAAGAGTATTGCAGCGGAAAGTAATGACATGCATATGTAAGTAGAGGCTAGGGATAGGAAGATCAAACGCAAAAGTTGACACGACAATTTTTGGCGTGGTTCCGATAGGTGGTGCTATCATACGTCCATGTTAGTGGCGACTTCAACCCACGAAGGGTAACGACTGCGAGAGTCCATGGAGGGCTCCGCCCACAAGGGGTCCACGAAGAAGCGGCCTTGTCTATTCCACCATGGCCTATGTCCACACAGGACTAGCCTCACTCGGGGTAGATCTTCACGAACTAGGTGATGTCCTTGCCCTTACAAACTTCTTGGTTCAACTCCACAATACGAAGTAGGAGGTTCCCAAGCGACACCTAACCAATCTAGGAGGCACCATCCTCCAAAAGCTAATAGATGCGGTAGAACGATGAACTACTTGCTCTTGCGCTTTAAAAGATAGTCTCCTCAACACTCACTTACTCTTCCACATATTTTGCATGGGTAGAAGAGATTGATTGGGTGGAAAGCAACTTGGGGAGGCTAGAGATCAAGTTTCAAATGGCTGGATTGGAATATCTTGATCTCAACACATGAGTAGGTGGCTCTCTCTCAGAAAAATAAATATGGCAAGTGTATGTGTGTTCTGAGTGCTTCCTCTACGAATGAGAGGTGGTGGATGTGTATATATAGGCATCTCCCAAAATCCACCGTTACAACATTATTGTTCAACTCGGTGAAACCAAAGTGAATCTCGGTGGCACCGATTTGCACAAAATGTGGCAACTTTCAAATTGTTGGTGAGACCGATATAGGAATCTCGATGGTACCGATATGGTGACCTAGGGCAGTTTACAAATCTCGGTGAGACCGATTCCAAGACTCAGAATTTTCGATTCTTGAAAACAACTAACCAGAAAGTTGGTCACTAATTTTGGGTGACACCGAATGGAATGTTGGTGGTATTATGATTCTAGGGTTTGGCAAAGGTTCTGTCTCTGGAAAAATCGGTAGGGCAGAGTGGAAAATATTGGTGGCACCGATTTTGATATTTAGGATTTGGACACAGATTTTTGTGGGAAAATGGTTGAGTATTTTTGTTGGCTATCTCTAAGAACTTGAGCAACAATTTCATCATAGATACATCAACTCCTTTTAATAGTATTGGCTTTCCTATGAACTCAAATGTGATTTCTCACAAATATAAAATGTAGAGTCTTGTATCTTGAAGTTTGGCCAATCCTATTCCTTTCCTTGCATCAAGGGGTTCTCCTCACAATCCTTAGCCAATGCATCTTTGAACTTCTATGAAATATACTTAGATAATATCATTAGTTCAGTGACACATATGTTGTGATTACTTACCGAATCCACCTTAAGGAGAAATTGTGCTTTTAATATCCCCCTTTTCGGTAATTGATGACAATATATAGATCAAATATGCGAAAAAAATATATAATCAATGATTAGCATTGACGCTTTGAGAACTATGTGAAAAGTAAGAGCTCCCCCTAATTTGTGCATTATTTCAAATTTGTGTTCGAACGCAAGTGCATAATCTATTAGGATCATGGGTCACTCTTCCATGTCACATACATCTTGGTGGTGTGCATAAATGATATGAATGAATAGAAATGCACATTACACCAAACAATGAGTGAAGATCATCATGTAGATAGCTCAAGGATATAAAGTAGTAGCATCAACAATCAAAATGTATGATCAAACACAAGGAAGTTTAAGACATCTAGAAGGCCAAATGTTTTCAAAAACCAAGGACATCAATAAAAAGCAAAACTCTCTCTCTCTCTCTCTCAGACCTAATGATCTATACACTTCTCCCCCTTTGGCAATAAGTTACCAAAAAGTTCAAAGGTCTAGAACTAAGCATCGCTCTATGCTCGATCTCCTCCGATAGTAGTTGATGGAGTAGATAAGAGAGCGTCGGCAAAGGCGTCAGTTGAAGTCCTTTGAGGTAGAGGTGTTGATACTGGAGGTGCAGGAGCTGGTGGAGCTGATGGAGTTGAAGGTGCTGATGCTTGGGCTGATGAAGTTGGCCTGGCTTCCAGAACTGACACAGCTGCAGATCTAGCCTGAGTCTGGAACTGAGTGGTAGTGGGAAGAGACGTATCATCCTTATCATCACTACTAGAGCAAGGTGTGTGCACTACATCAACTTCTTGTTTTAGCTGCTCAACAGTGGTAGTCAACTCCGTCTCTTTGATGTCTAGGTCATGGAATTTTGTCTACACGATCCTCTCAAGACTCCTCTTGTTCAATAAGATGTTTGTAATTTTCTTCTCCTCCCCATGGATGGTTCTCACAAGGAATATCATCTTATCCTCTTTGGTTCTCGATTGTGAAGCTCGAGCTGTTGTGGCTGCCTCTACCTGTTCACGAGCTGAAGCTTAACTCGGATGGTTGGGTCCATCACAAATTCATTGTCTTCAAATTCAGGCAGTAGTGGCAAATGAGGACAATCAAGTAGATATGCATTCTTCTCCTCCTTGGAGAAGATCAACATCTGGATGTATGGAGCATATCCAAAGGATCTCTTCTAATCAACAACAGTCCTCCTGACTGTCGCAACTATCATATCCATCACACTAATCCTGGTATGAGTGTCAATCTGGTGTAGGATGTTGATGGAATACCCTCTGATCATCTTATCATCTCCTGATTTAGGCATCAGGGTGTACCTCATAATAGTGTTGGTAGTGGGTATTCCTGCTTGCAGGAAATAGATAGAGCTAAGCTTGTGTGTCTGCAGATACTTGTGGGGCACTGGATTGTACATATTAGCCATAGAGTGGTGATTCATTTTTGGCTCAGAGTACAAATCCAAGTCACCCTCTTGGACCGTTGGAGCACCTATGATGGTTTCCCACTCCTCAACAGTTGACTCATACCTCTATCCTTCAGTCATCCACATAATCCTACCGCCTAAATAAAAATGTGCAGTGGACTAGAATTGCATGATCATCTCATCATTTCAGGCAGTCATCTCTCTACCAACAAAATCTTCAATATCAATAGCCGTGGAGTTTTCTTTCACATGAGTAAATAGTCCTCATGTTTCTTGATGTAGTCCCTGTCTACATATCTCATATTAATCACGGCAGGACTCTTGTCCAACGACACTATCTCATAGAAATAGAGTTGCTCCTTGGTATAAAAGCGAGCATCAATAGTTGTTCTTCTCCTAACGGCACAGGGATCTGTAGCTCTCCATAATCTCAAACCCTGATCTCTTTTCTTTTTCATGTCCTCTCCTACAGGATGAGCATCACTATTAAATTGAAGGTGAGCTCTCAGCTTCCTCAGCTGAAAGCACATATGCTCCCTTGGTGATTCTGATAATTCATGACAACATACATTGTCTCTTGGACTAACACTTTCACCTAGATATTTCAGAATAGTCCGTAGAGAGCTTTGGCTAAGGATTATGTGGAGATGCCCCTTGATGCAAGAAAGGAATAGGATTGGCTCAAGCTTCTAGCTAGAAGACTCTTCATTTTATATTTGTGAGAGATCACTTTTGAGTCCATAGGAAAGACAATACTATTAGAAGGGGTGAGGTATTAAAATGAACTGTTTGCTCAAGTGCTCTAAGTTAGCCACCAAAATACGAAGTCATTTTTCCCACATAACCATTCTGTCCAAAACCACATTCTCAAATTCAGTGCCACCAACTTTCATATTTAGGACCCACCGAGTTTGACCTCAGACAAAACCGAGGCCATTCCCACCAAATCGGTGCAACCGAAAACCATATCGGTGCTACCGAGTTTGGGTGACCAACTTTCGGTTGCCTCGGAACACAAAATCAGAATTTCTGAGTTTGAGTATCTGACCGTTAGTCACTTTTTCGTTGCCACCGAGTTTTGTATATCGGTCTCACCGAGATTCAAAAGTTGCTGCCTTTAGTGCATGTCGGTACCATCGAGTTTCCCACTTTGGTGCAACCGGGTTTGCCACTTTGGGTGTAACGGTTAGATTTTGTTGTTGTGTGCTACTTCACAGACAACAGCGCCAGAAATTGACACGTTGACGGAGATTGGGCTTGCGTTGGTTTTTCCCTTGAAGAGGAAAGGGTGATGCATCACAGGAGCAGTAAGTATTTCCCTCAGTTTGAGAACCAATGTATTAATCCAGAAGGAGGGTCTCGTCAAGTCCAGAGTGACTGCGCAAACACAAACAAGCTTGCACCCAACGCTTCAAAGGGGTTGTAAATCCCTTCAAGATTGTTTGCAAAGTGAGATATGAAGGCGGAAAGTGCAACGAAGTAAAAAGTGTAAGGCTGAAAATATGGTGTGAACTAGACCCTGGGGGCCATATTGTTCACTAGAGGCTTCTCTCAAAATAGCAAGTATTACGGTGGGTGAACAAATTACTGTCGAGCAATTGATAGAATCGTGCAAAGTCATGACGATATCTAAGGCAATGATCATACAAATAGGCATCACATCCGAGACAAGTAGACCGATACTTTTTGCATCTACTACTATTACTCCACACATCGACCGCTATCCAGCATGCATCTAGTGTATTGAGTTCATGACGAACAGAGTAACGCTTTAAGCAAGATGACATGATGTAGAGGGATAATCTCAAACCAATGATGAAAACCCCATCTTTTTACCCTTGATGGCAACAACACGATGCGTACCTCGGTACCCCTTCTGTCATTGGGTGAGGTCACCGCACGGTATGAACCCAAAACAAGGCACTTCTCCCATTGCAAGAATCATAGATCTAGTTGGCCAGACAAAACCCACAACTCGAAGAGAATTACAAGGATATGAAATCATGCATAAGAGAGATCAGAAGAAACTCAAATAAGATTCATAGATAATCTGATCATAAATCCACAATTCATCGGATCTCGACAAAAACACCGCAAAATAAGATTACATCGGATAGATCTCCATGAAGATCATGGATAACTTTGTATTGAAGATCCAAGAGAGAGAAGAAGCCATCTAGTTACTAGCTATGGACCCGTAGGTCAATGGTGAACTACTCACGCATCATCAGAGAGGTCATGGTGTTGATGAAGAAGCCTTCCGTGTCTGAATCCCCCCTCCGGCAGGGCACCAGGACGTGCCCCAGATGGGACCTTGCGGAGACAGAAGCTTGCGGCGGCGGAAAAGCGATTGCGACCCTCTCTTGATATTTTTGGGAATATTTGGGAATATATAGGCGCAAGATCTAGGTCAGGGGACCTCCAGGGGGCCCACAAGCCTGTATGGCGCGACCCCCTAGCCGCAGGGTGCGGGCTTGTGGGGCCCCTGGGGCTCTTCTGGCTTGGCTCCCAAGTCCTCCGATCTTCTTCCGTTCCAGAAAAATTCTTTTCGAGGATTTTCTTCCGTTTGGACTCCGTTTCAAAATCTCCTCTGAAAGGGGTCAAAACATGGAAAAAACAGGAACTGGCACTTGGCACCGAGTTAATAAGTTAGTCCCAAAAAATAAATAAAAGGCATGCAAAACATCCAAAGTTTGACAAGATATTAGCATGAAACCAACAAAAATTATAGATACGTTGGAGACGTATCAAGCATCCCCAAGCTTAACTCCTGCTCGTCCTCGAGTAGGGAAGTGATAAAGAATGAATTTTTGATGTGGAATGCTACCTAGCATAGTTGTCCTTTGCAACTTCTTTCACGTGACATGAATGTTCAGTTCCGTACGGTTCAAAACAATAGTTTGCTATTGACATGAAAACAGTAATACTTCAAGCAAACTAGCGAAGTAATCATGAACTTTCGAAATAACAAGGACAAATAAAGTTATCCCTACAAAATCATATAGTCTGGTTATGCTCCATCATCCTCACACAACTAATGTAAATCATGCACAACCCCGGAATTGGCCAAGTAATTACTTTCACACTCTTACTTTCTCAAACTTTTTATAACTATCACACAATACATGAGCGCGAGCCATGGATATAACACTATAGGTGGAATAGAGTGTGGTGGTGGTTGCGAGACAAAAAGGGAGGAGATGGTCACATTGACTCGGCGTATCAATAGGCTATGGAGATGCCCATTAATAGATATCAATGTGAATGAGTAGGGATTTTCATACAAGAGATGCACTAGAGCTATAGGTATATGAAAGCTCAAAAGGGAAACTAGTGGGTGTGCATCCAACTTGCTTGCTCACGAAGACCTAGGGCAATTTTGAGGAAGCCCATCATTGGAATATACAAGCCAAGTTATATAGTGAAGATTCCCACTAGAATATGGTAGTGACAAAGCAAGAAGCTCTCAATCATGAAGAACATGGTGCTATCATGAAGCACAAGTGTGGAAAAAGATAGTAGCATTGTCCTTCTCTCTTTTTCTCTCCTTTTTTTTATTTTTGGGCTCTTAGGCCTCTCTTTTTTTATATATTTTTTTGTTTTTGGGCTCTTTGGCCTCTTTTTTTTTATTCCCTCACATGGGACAATGCTCTAATAATGATGATCATCACACTTTTATTTACTCATAGCTCGAAGATCACAATGATGATGACTCCATAGGAAATGCCTCTGGCAATGTACCGGGATGTGCAACGATCTAGTATGATCATGCAATGGCAATATGAGAGTGACGGCACAAGTCATGAGACGGAACGGTGGTAGTTGCATGGCAATATATCTCGGAATGGCTATGAAAATGCCATAGCAGGTAGGTATGGTGGCTGTTTTGAGGATGGAATTTGGTGGGTTTGTGCACTGGCGAGAACTGCGCAGCACTAGAGAGGCTAGCAATGGTGGAAGTTGAAAGTGCATCTATACCATGGACTCAACATTAGTCATAAAGAACTCACATACTTGTTGCGAAAGTTTTTATTAGTAATCGAAACAAAGTGCTAAACGCATACTCCGAGGGGAAGGGTTGGTAGGTGTAAACCATCGCGCGATCCCGATCTCAACACAAAGGATGATAATAAATAGATCAATTATGCTCCGACTTCCTAACATAGCGGTTCACCATACGTGCATGCTACAGGAAGCACTAACTTCAACACAAGTATTTCTAGACTCACAACACCCTACTAACAGAACTCTTAATATTACCGAATCCATGTCTCAAAACTAATTGAGAGGAATCGAAACTTATCTTTCTACTCAATGCACATGAAGATGGAGGTTTTTGCATCATCTTTGGGTACCTAGCACATGGGACTACTTTCATAGCATAACCCAACTACCAAATCATGCACTGCCGTGCTCTAAAGATATAAGTGAAGCACAATGAGCATTCTAGCAAAATCACGATGAGTGCATATCTCTCACTCAAAAAGGTCTGCAGCAAGGATGATTGTGACACAACAAAAAGAAAAGACTCCTATGATACAAGACGCTCCAAGAAAAACACATATCATGTGGTGAATAAAAATATAGCTCCAAGTAATGTTACCGATGTATTGAAGACGAAAGAGGGGATGCCTTCCCGGGGCATCCCCAAGCTTAGGCTTTTTGGTGTCCTTGAATTTGGCTTGGGGTGCCTTGGGCATCCCCAAGCTTGAGATCTTTCCACTCCTTATCTCTTTGTCCATGAGAACATCACCCAAAACTTGAAAACTTCACAACACAAAACTTAAACAGAAACTCATGATATCATTAGCACAAGAAAACAAACTACCACCTCTTTAGGTAGTGTAGCGGACTTGATTTCTATCCATATTGGTGTTAGATTACTGTATTCTAACTTTTCCATGGCTAGTACCCCCGATACTATCCGTAGTTTCATCAAAACAAGTAATTAACACAACAAAAACAGAATCTGTCAAAAAGAGACCAGTGTGTAGCAATCTGTATACTTCGTATACTTCTGGTACCTCAAAAAATCTGAAAAACTACTACGGTCTGGGGAAAAAGCATATCAATCAGCAGCAAAAAGAATCAACTCAAAAGCTCTTTATGAATAAAAATGAAAAATCATCTCGTGAGAGAAAAGTTTCTGTCTTTTTCCAGGAGGATCAAACAACCATTACCAAGACTAGTCATAAAGGCTTTGCTTGGCTCAAACACAAAAAGAAACACAAAAAACACAATCACAACAGAATTATGAAAGTGTGGACGCAACAAAACAGAAAGAAAAAGATAAATTCATTGGGTTGCCTCCCAACAAGCGCTATTGTTTAATGCCCTTAGCTAGGCATAGAAGCGATAGAATCACGTATCGTCGTCTTTGGTGCTCAAACCATAAGTGGCCCTCATCGTGGATTCATAAGGCAATCTTATTATCTTTCTAGGAAAGTGTTCCATGCCCTTCCTTAAAGGAAATTGAAATCTAATATTCCCTTCCTTCATATCGATGATAGCACCAATAGTCCTTAGGAAAGGTCTACCAAGAATAATGGGGCATGTAGGATTGCAATCAATGTCAAGCATAATGAAATCCATGGGTACATAGTTCCTATTTGCAATAATAAGAACATCATTGATCCTTCCAATGTATTTCTTGACAGTAGAGTCAGCAAGATTCAAATTAAGAGAACACTCTTCAATCTCATTAAAACAAGGAACATCACATAAAGACTTTGGAATTGCACAAACACTAGCACCCAAATCACACAAAGCATTGCACTCATAGTTTTTGATTTTGATTTTGATGGTGGGTTCCCACTCATCATGAAGCTTTCTAGTGATAGAGGCTTCCAATTCAAGTTTCTCTTCAAGAGCTTTCATCATAGCTTCGACGATATGATCGGTAAAGGCTTTGTTTTGGCTATAAGCATGTGGAGAGTTTAACATGGATTGCATCAAAGAAATGCATTCAATCAAGGAGCAACTATCATAATTGAATTCCTTGAAATCCACGGTAGTAATTTCATTACTACTCGAAGTTTTAACGTCTTCTACTCCATTTTTAATGCTTTTAGCATCAAGATAGATGGACTCCGAATCATTGGGGCACTTTTCAACCAAAGTGGATTCATATCCAGCCCCATAATCATTAGGTTTGACACAAGAAAACAAAGATTCAATGGGAGTCACACTAAGCACTTTAAGATCTTCGTGATTCTCATCACTAGTTTCGGGTTTAGCAGCCATTTTATTGACTAAAGTAGCTTGCTTATCAGAAATCTGGCCTACTAACTTTTCAAGACGGGCAAACTGAGAATTTAGCGCAAGGAATTCTTTGGCCATATCATCAA